>NC_091950.1:388768008-389068008 GCF_031021105.1 Erythrolamprus reginae | reverse complement strand
GACCAGGTTCTTAAGTTGAAAAGTTTGTAAGTAGAAGCAATTTCCCCCCTTATGAATCAATGTAAAAGCAAATAATGTGTGCAAACCCATTAGGAAAGAAATAAAAGCTCGGAATTTGGGTGATAGGAGGAAGACAGTCGCTGCCAGAGCAAAGGGAGCATTTCTTTTCTCTGGGCGCTGGCAGAGGTTTATTCCCTCTCCAAGTGCCCAGAGAAAGGAAAATGCTTTGTTCGCTATGGATGCCAAAGCCTCCTTAAGCACCACCGAAAGACTCCTCTGGCAGCCCAGAAAAGCCCGAGATGGCCAGGATTAAAGGGGGGATGGCCGGAAACTGGCCAGGCCTTCGTGTTGCTCTCAAATTAACTGGGAAATTTTTCCGGACTCGGGTTCTTAAGCAGAAAATGGTTCTTAAGAAGAGGCAAAAAAATATTGAACACCCGGTTCTTATCTAGAAAAGTTCTTAAGTAGAGGCGTTCTTAAGTAGAGGTACCACTGTACAGGGGTTTTTTTACAGTCCCCATTTGGAGATGTGTAAAGAGTTCATAGGATCTATTTTTCTTGCTTCATTCTTCTTACAAGACCATCTGCTCCAAGTGAGGGTTCCGGGATTGTCACGTTGGATGTGAGATTTCATTTCTGCACATGCGCAGCAAGTGAAATCTCATGCGAGGATGCTCTTGCCTGTGAGATTTTGCCGATTTTCGGTGATTTCTTTTCTTCTGAGCATATGCGGAAGCAAAAAACTTCCAAAAATCAGCGAAATCTCATGCGTTCATGGACATGCACACATTGGGGCACAGAGATATGTGCACATCTAAATTTCCGCCACCGGAACCCTGATCCCAGCCGTGCCAGCTACAACCCACTACTGATCTGCTCTAAGAAAAGATACCCCATCCCTCATCGGTGTCAGTCATAGCCCTCCACAGATGCTACCCAGGAACACTACAAGAATCCTACCTTATGCTCTCATGGAATCAACATGCCTTCAGCAATTCAAACTTCTTTAAACCGACATTGGGTTCTGTTCTTCTCCAATAGCTTTCTATGGCTTTCTTTGACTGTCGGTTTTCATAACAGGATGGCCAACTGTACTTCAGCTGTCAAACTTACAACTTACATTTACATTCTACTTCATCGGATTCCTGAGTGGTTGTTGCATTTCCTATTAAACATGCTACAGGTGTTAAAAATATAAGCAGAAATAAAAGCGAGTCTTTGATACATATTCCTTTAGGTAGAGAGGAAATAATCCCATTCATAATTATGTGAGCAAAGGTATTCAAATATTTTTTTTCCAAGAAATAAATTTGATTAGGAAATCTAATTTTCTTCATCAGTTACATCAAAAATTCAATTTGCAATAATATTAAGGCTTTTGCTGCAGCTAGTGATGCCAGGATACTTTATTTCTTATATTTACATAATGGTAATAAATGCAATAATTCTTTAATATTATCAGAGGCTTGACACCCTTTTCATAAAATCCGACTGTGTAGGAAGTATTATTAAAGAGGATACTTTTTGAATTTTTGTGCCATCATAGCTACGTAGGAAATGTGTCAAGAAGTGTTCACTAATAATAATTCAATAATTCCAAAACAATTCAGGAATGTTCGTTTTACAAATAATAAAATTTGGAATACTGTGTTCAGTTCTAGAGATCTCACCTACAAAAAGATACAGTATTGATAAAATTGAACGGGTCCAAAGACGGGCTACAAAATTGGTGGAAGGTCTTAAGCATAAAACCTATCAGGAAGGACTTAACAAACTCAATCTGTATAGTCTAGAGCAGTGTTTCCCAACCTTTTTTGAGCCGCGGCACATTATTCATATTTTCAAAATCCTGGGGAACATTGAAAGGAGGGTGGGGGTGGGGGGCGGGCTAAAGAAAAGTTTGGACAAAAAAACCCTCTCTCTTCCTCCCTTTCGCTCTATTTCTCCCTCTTTCTCTCTTTTCCTTCCTTCCCTTCTTTCTCTCTCTCCATCCCTTTTTCTTTCTTTCTTCCTCTCTTTTTTGCTCTCTTTCTCTCTCCCTCCTTCCCTTCCTCTATGTCTTTCTCTCTCCCTTGCTCTCTCTCTCTCTCTCTTGCTATCTCTTTCTTGCTTTTTTCTCTCTTTCTTGCTCTCTCTCTCTTTCACTGTCTCTTGCTATATGTCTCTTTCTTTCTCTTTGCCCCTCTTGCTATCTCTCTTTCTTTCTCTCTCTCTGTTTCTCTTGCTATGTCTCTCTTTTTCTCTCTCTCTGCCTCTCCTGCTATGTCTCTCTTTCTCTCTCTCTTTCTCTCTCTCTCTTTCTCTGCCTCTCTTACTATGTCTCTCTTTCTCTCTCTGCCTCTCTTATATGTCTCTCTTTCTTTCTCTCCCTCTCTCAGCTGACTGCAAGCGGGAGCCCTGACGGCGGCAGCTGGATGTGCTGCTGGACACCGTATATGCCAGGCCCACAGCGCCAGCATGTACGACGTCCAGCAGCACGTCCAACCGCCACCGTCAGGGCTCCCGCTTGCAGTCAGCTGAGAGAGAGAGAGAGAGAGAGCTCCCTCTTGCCGCCGCCTGGAGCTCCCTCTCGCCGCCACCATCTCCCTGCGACTGCCTGCGGCCGCTGCAGCCACACACCCCTGCTCCCACCGCCAGTGCCCTCCCGCCGGGCCACAAAGGACACTTGCCGCCGACGCCAGGGAAGCTCCAGCTGGGCGGGGCGCTGCCGGTGCCTCCATCCTGGGGCTCCCACTCGCAGCTGTCCCCTGGCTCCTGCCTGATGCCGCGGTTTCTGGCGCTCTCCTGCTGGGCCCCAAAGAAGGAAGGCGGAAAAAAGGCGCGAAGAATGAAGCTCTCCTTCCTTCCTTCCTTCCTTCTTTGGGGCCCAGCAGGAGAGCGCCGAAAACCGCGGCATCGAGCAGGACCCGGGGGACAGCTGCGAGCGGGAGCTCCAGGTCGGCACCGGCAGCGCCCCGCCCAGCTGGAGCTTCCCTAGGCGCTTCGCGGCACACCTGACCGTGTCTCGTGCCGCGGCACACCAGTTGGGAAACGCTGGTCTAGAGGACAGAAGGGAAAGGGGCGACATGATCGAAACATTTATGTTAAAGGTTTAAATAAGGTTCAGAAGGGAATTGTTTTTAATAGGAAAGTGAACCCAAGAACAAGGGGGCACAACCTGAGTTTAGTTGGGGGAAAGATCAGAAGCAACGTGAGAAAATATTATTTTACTGAAAGAGTAGTAGATGCTTGGAACAAACTTCCAGCAGACGTGATTGGTAAATCCACAGTAACTGAATTTAAACATGCCTGGGATAAACATATATCCACCCTAAGATAAAATACAGGAAATAGTATAAGGGCAGACTTGATAGAAACATAGAAACATAGAAGACGACGGCAGAAAAAGACCTCATGATCCATCTAGTCTGCCCTTATACTATTTTTTGTATTTTTTGTATTTTATAAAGGATCTACTACTCTTTCAGTAAAATAATATTTTCTCATGTTGCCTTTGATCATTCCCCCAACTAACTTCATATTGTGTCCCCTTGTTCTTGTGTTCACTTTCCTATTAAAAACACTTCCCTCCTGGACCTTATTTAACCCTTTGACATATTTAAATGTTTCGATCATGTCCCCCCTTTTCCTTCTGTCCTCCAGACTATGATGGTCCATAATGTCTTTTTCTCCCATCAATCTTCTATGTTTCTATGAAAGCTGAATGTTGAGATTCACAGGATCCAAATTTTACACTAAAACTTAGAGGCTGTGTAAACTCGTGGAATCCATGCAGCTGTACATATCCATTTTTGGTCTTGCAACCCCAGGTTATGCTTTTCAAAAAGGAAAGCTTGTCGTTCCATTAAAAAAAAAATCCCCCTTTTTTCTTCATCTTTCGTAAATGCACTTCTGGCTATATTTTCTCATTGATCATATTTCTAACTTTGACTGCAATGTTCCTCTTGTTCTTTCACTTGTCTGTGGAACACCTGTTGCTTGTAAGCATGCTTCAAGGATCACCAATAAACCCAGAACTCTTCTTCAGAAATATCTGCGGGCTACTATAATGGCATTCTCAGCTCAGTTGCAGCTGTTGAGCTTCTGGACCAGCCTGTACTGTACCTTTACTCTTCATTAGACTCTATTCACAATTTGAGGCTGTAACAAATATTTTGCTTATGAGATTTGCTGATAGGGATTTGGAAAGAGATTCTGCTACAATTTTCAGGATTATGCATGTTATTCTGAGCCTTTGCCTAAACAGCTGTTCCCCTCCCCCCCTGGGAAAGCAGCAGTTTTGCTTAGGGCTTTTAATTCAGATTTTATGAATGCAAAGGGCATGTTTGCCCTTGTGCTCTATGCACTTCAAAGAGAGGAAGCTGAGCACCTCATTTGCAACCCAAAGTGCCTCTGGAAATATATGCTAAGGACTGATCAATTGAACTAACCCAGGAGGCAAAACATGCACTAACAGACCCGACAAAATATCGTCCGCATTGATTGCACTGATGCATTTTGACAGAATGAATCATGTTTCTACCACTATGGAATAACTTCACATTTTGTCAGATTTAGGGAATCTTCTCTATGCTAGTTTGAATGTTGGGGAATGACATGTGTCTGCCACTGAACTGTTTATTTGAGGCCTCTGGCATTGTACCAGGCTTCAGTAAGGCCCGTGCAATGCGCAGGGGGCAGCGCAGGGTGTATGCGCTTGCACGGGGGGATGGAAGGGGTATGGGCATGTACACGCATGCCAGCACAACCACACACACCCTTTCAGCATGCAAACCAAAAAAGGTTCCCCACCACAGGTCTATAGAGTTAACTAAGGGCTTTCCGCTTGCCATCTTTTGGGGCTAGTGAGTTTTCCTGGGTCTTCCGATCTTCTTCTCTCTCTGGATGTCTTTGTTGTGTAGAGAAGTCCTAAGCCATGATATCTTTCTGTTTGTTTTATCTTGAATCATTGTCAGGGCCACTTGTCTTTCAACACTTGGGCACTACATGAATTCATTGGTTGCTAATCATTTTTTTCTTCTCTTCCCCTGAGTTCAGCTTCCTTCCTTCCAACTACTTCCTGCCAGGTTTTTCATCCATTTCAGCTTTTCCTGCCCATGCAATGGTGTATGAAAAACCTGATCTGATTTTCTCCTTCTTTTCAGGTTATCACCACAAAGATGGTGTCTACTTTCTCCATTCTGTCCTACTGTGTTGTTGCTGTTGTTGTTGTTGTTCTTCTTCTTCTTCTTCTTCTTGTTCTTCTTCTTGTTCTTCCTGTTCTTCTTCTTGTTCTCCTTCTCCTTCTCCCTCTTCCTCCTCCTCTCCTCTCCTTCCTTCTTTCCTCCTAGCATATTCCCGGGGGTTCAGGGTCCAAATTCTTATTCTTGTTCTTCTTCTTCTTCATCTTCATCATCATCATCTTTATTATTATTTAAATTTGTATGCCGCTCCTCTTTGAAGACATACAAACAAGGAAGGTTAGCAAGCTGCAACCACCTTTACGGGAAAACACACATATACACACACACACACACAAAGTTAGTAAGCTGCAATCATTTTTAGGGGAAATCAAAAGGTACGGGTGCACAAATTGACTATCCCTTCCTCTCTTTTTTTGTCAGTCCAAACCTAAATTTAGAATAACAGTAGGAATTATCTTGTGTGCCCTTTTTCTGAACTTGGAATTATGGAGGAAGCTGAGAACTAAACCATACAGTTTCATTGTTCATGTTGTTCTATAACTGATCCCTTTGAACTATAATTTGTCTCCCTGCTTGAGCACGGGACTCAGTTGGCCTGCAATACGTGAGGCTGGTATCGTATAATCCTCTACTACAATGGGAAGGGCTATAGGGGAAAAAAATCAATAAATGTCAGTCCAAGCTACAATATAGAGAAAATTGATACACAGTGTTTACAGATTGCATATAGGCCCATATATGATTGCTAAGAAAAATAAAGCATGTAACAATGAATGTTGTAAATGCCTTGGTTAACCCAACTGAGTCAGTTCAGTATTGGAAAATAAAACACTTCCTGTGTCTGGTGTAGAGCAGTGTTTTTCAACCAGTGTGCCGCGGCACACTAGTGTGCCGTGAGACATGGTCGGGTGTGCCGCAAAGCTCAGAGAGAGAAAGAAAGCAAGAGGGAGAGAGAGAAAGAGCGAGAGAGAGAAAGAAAGCAAGAGGGAGAGAGAGAAAGAGCGAGAGAGAGAAAGAGAACAAGAGAGAGAGAGAAAGCAATAGAGAGAGAGAGAATGAGAACAAGAGAAAGAAAGCAATAGAGAGAGAGAAAGAGAGAGAAAGAAAGCAATGGAGAGAGAGAGAGAGAAAGAAAGCAATAGAGAGAGAAAGAGAGGGAGGGAAGGAGAGAGAGAGAGAAAGACATAGAGGGAGGTAGGGAGGGAGAGAGAAAGAGAGCAAAAAAGAGAGGAAGGAAGGAAGAGAAAGAAAGAGGGATGGAGAGAGAAAGAAGGAAGGGAGAGAAAGAGGGAGGGAGAGAGAAATAGAACAAAAGGGAGGAAGAGAGAGAGAGGATTTTTTTGTCCAAACTTTTTTTAGCCCCCACCCTCCCCCCGCTCAATGTGCTCCAGGGTTTTGTAAATGTAAAAAATGTGCCGCGGCTCAAAAAAGGTTGAAAATCACTGGTGTAGAGGAACATGTAAGTGGTGTTATTTGCAACAGTCTCAAGGAAGATACAAATCCAGATATTGACTGATACTGCTGTTAATTTTAAGGGGGATGAATGGAACGGACACAAATTGTTACAATTTTATATGAACTTTGCTTAAACCGATGATTGCAAATAAACATACTAATAACAAACTGAATCTTGGAAGTTGATTTTGCCTTTTCCTTGGAATGCAGTGACTTGACACTATCCACATATGCAGAAATCTCTAGCGGGAGCCTTATTAATACGGCAGTTTAGGGTAATACAGGGGAAGCTAGGTAATACTTTGTGTGTTGATCAGCATCACATTTTCAGATCAGTCTAGAAAGCAAATCAAATGCCTTTATTCAAATGTATGAGACTGAAGTAATCATGATATAGGTGTATTTTTAGTCCATATTATAATTAGTATAATAAGTCATTCAGTCATTTTTATCTATGTAGGATTAGGCTTCCAAGTACTTCCTCTGCTGTTTGGTCTGCAATTTTAATTTTTTTCTTTGCTATCTAGAATATTTTAGCTTTTCCTTCTCAGAATTTGCATTTAGATTGGCTACCTGGAGTGAGAGCAGCATAGATAGTAAAAGAAGATGCCAACCAGTTTCCTTTTCCTTGTAATCGCCTTGCAATGAAGAGAGATGCATAAAAGCATCTCTCTTGCTTATTGATCAACATGAAAAGCATCCTTTTTAGCTTAATTTTTCATGGAGAAATCCCTCTTTTACGAATCCACAAAGCTATATCATGATTACTTTGGTCTCATACATTTGCGCAAAGGCAGCTGATTTGCTTTCTAGGCTGATCTGCAAATGTGATGTTGATTCAATACATAAAGTATTACCTACCTTCTCCTAGATTACAAAGAAGCAAAAAAGAGGGATTCCCCCCTCATTTTTTTCTTTTGCACTTTTCTACAATAATTACTTTGTATTGGTTAAGCACAATTGCAAGTCTGTGCTGTACAGGTATAATAAAACCTCAAGAAGATTACTTAACCTTGCAGAATGTGGGCAGGGAAATATTTAACACCATGCTTTACGAACAGAGTTGCCTTTGGCACGTTGAGATTTATGATTGTAAAGATTGTAAAGCAAGTGATTCTCTTTATCCTCAGTCCTGGTGGAATTTGGTTAAAAGTCAAGGGAAGAACTAACATTCTTGACTTCCTTTTCTTCAGGGCCATATTAAAAACAGGATTATTCCATAGACAATTAATTTCTTGACTTAGCAGCCAGGGGAAAAAAAGCCTCAAATTGCTTTTGTGTTCTTAATTTATATTTCATCCATGTTTCAGGTTTGCAGTTAAGAATAATTACCAAGGAAAGGAGAATTTTACTGGTGTGGGAGTTTTACAACCTGTCTTTTCTGAAATGCTATGAAATAAAATAACTTAACACTTATGAATCAAGAAGTCCTTAAACTTTGTATAGATGGCTAACTGGGTTAAGGTGCTCATCCTCAGCCCTTCTGCCTCTGATATGGGGATATTAGGATTGATTTATATAATGCCTGAAAGTGCTTCAAAGACTTTAGAACACAGTATAAATATTGATCAATAATCTTTAATTCCTGGATTAAATGGAAGGGTTGATTATTTTAAAAGTTAAATAGGAAAAATAAGGAATCTTTGGAGCAGGCTTCATTAACCAGAAAAACTTCAGATATTTTGAGCTATGACAGCCAGGTAAATACAGCACTTTGCTACCTTCTGGAACCAGAGGTGTTATGCCTATATACTACAGATCCTTCCCAGGATACTATTACTGAATTTGGAGGATAGGGCTTCTTATATTATAGGTGCTGTTTGGGCAGAGCAAAACTTCTGCATAGCATTCCAGAGTTTAATGAAAAATGGTTTTACATATATCTTAGTGTCATTGGTAAGTCATTGGAGACCTACGGTATCATGAAAAGCTTGAAACCCAAGGACAATTAAAAGTTTATTGCCTCCCAAGGACACGTCCATCTGTCCATTCATCACCCTGGGGAGGGGATTATTGACCCCCTCAGAGAGGGTTCGCAACTTGGGCGTCCTCCTCGATCCACAGCTAACTTTAGAACACCATCTTCCGGCTGTGGCGAGGGGGGTGTTTGCCCGGGTCCACCTGGTGCACCAGTTGCGGCCCTATTTGGACAGTTAGTCTTTGCTCACAGTCACTCATATCCTTATCACCTCGAGGTTCGACTACTGCAATGCTCTCTACATGGGGCTACCTTTAAAGAGTGTTCAGAAACTTCAACTTGTCCAAAATGCAGCTGCGCGAGCAGTCTTGGGCCTTCCAAGAAATGCCCACATCTCGCCATCACTCCGCGGACTGCATTGGCTACCAATCTGTTTCCAGGCACAATTCAAAGTGTTGGTTATGATCTATAAAGCCCTTCATGGCATAGGACCAGATTATCTCCGAGACCGCCTTCTGCCACACGAATCCCAGTGACCGGTGAGGTACCACAGAGTTGGCCTCCTTAGGGTCCCATCAACCAAACAATGTTGGCTGGCAGGACCTAGGGGAAGAGCCTTCTCTGTGGGAGCCCCGGCCCTCTGGAATCAGCTCCCCACAAAGATTCGCACTGCCCCCACCCTCCTTGCCTTCCGAAAGAGCTTAAAAACTCATCTCTGCCGCCAGGCTTGGGACTTTTAGATCTTCCCCTGATCAATGAATGTTTCAAGTATGAGTGTTGAATGATTGGTTTGATAGGTTTTACTTTCTTTTAATAGAATTTAATGGTTGTTTTTATGTAGTATTAATTGGATTTATGTTATTGTTCTGTTGTTTTGTATATGCTGTGAGCCGCCCCAAGTCCTTGGAGAGGGGCGGCATACAAATGCAATTAAATAAATAAATAAATGAGAAATACTTCTGTGGCCCAGAAATACTTCTGTTCATGTGGATTAGGAGCTCAGATAATAATGGGAGTATTGTTACTGTTTCTTGCAGTTGCCTGCCCAAACTAGACTGTAAAAAATATGACTTCAGCAACCGAGTTGTCGAAGTGTGGAACTCATTACCTGACTCAATAGTGTCAACCCCTAACCCCCAACATTTTTCCCTTAGACTATCCACGATTGACCTCTCCAGGTTCCTAAGAGGTCAGTAAGGGGCGTGCATAAGTGCACCAGTGTGCCTTCCGTCCCCTGTCCAATTGTCTCTCCTTATCTCATTTATCTTTTCTTCCTTTCATATATGTTCTCCTATACTTTTATATCTTTTCTTCTATCCTTTTCTTTATTTATATTACTACATATCTATTCTCTTCAATGTGTATTTTGTATAGGACAAAAATAAATAAATAAATAAATAAAATAAATTATATCTTGCACCCTTCCCCAGAGAGCCTAGAGCCGTGATGGTGAAACTGTGGCACACGGTGCCATATCAGTGGGCACGTGAGCTCAGGTCCTGTGTGCATGCATGCACCAGCCAGCTATTTTTTGGGCTTTTTGGGCCCACTGGGAGTTGGGCAACAGCCTGTTTTCAGCCTCCAGAGGGGCTGAGGATGGTCCGTTTTTCGGGGGGTCTTGGGGAGAACGAAAAACAAGTGTGTGGTGTGTGTGAGTGTGTTATGCATGTATGCATGGGGTGGGTGGGTGATGCATGGAATTATGGGTGTGGGCATGGATGCCCCCCCACGCCCCTCCCCTTTTGGCACACAAACCAAAAAAGCTTTTCTATCACTAGCCTAGAGGGAAATCATAATCTGTTCTGCTGGGAATAAAATGGCGGCTGGATCTGCGCCAGCATAGTACATTTACTGTCTACAAGTGACAACATTTTGCTGCAGTTGGTTAATTCCCCAGAGGGTCTTGAAAGAAATTTGAAAAGCCAGCAAGCCCCAAAAGTGGATGCTGGTGGGGAAAATGGACGAAATGTTAGCATGGGAAAATTGTACTCTAATTCCTTTGCATTTCATTTTGATGACAGACTGATGGGCTTTTAACACAAAGCAGTGACATTAGAGCTTTATTTCAGTCTCAAAGAGATTCACGGAGGATAAGCCTGCTGGCAATAAGCCACAGAAGCTAGATGGAGCTTCCCAGTCCAGAGGTGATATGCTTCTCAATACTAGATGCTGGAGATAAAGAAAGGAGAACAGATACCTTCATGCCCCATTCAGGAACTACTTGGATAATTCTGGCCAGCCAGGCCGTTGTTGAAAATGGGAAGCTAGAAGCTATGTTTAGCCAAAGAAACCACTTATCATTTTGGATTTTCGTTCAGGAGCAGGCCAAAGGAAAAATGACCTGTTGGATTCTAAATATTTACTTACTTCTAACCCAGGGGGATCAAATTCGATTTTATTGAGGGTTGCATCAGGATTGTGTTTCATCTCTTCATATTTTTAAAGAAAAAGTATAAGAATGGCAAAAATTTAATTTATTTATTGTATTTATATGCTGCTCATTCCAAAACAGACTCAGAGCGGTTAAAAATATACATTGGAAACATCAGTGTATTTACCAAAATCTACTCCCTTTACTATAAAAAATGTAAAAAAGTCATCTATGGGTCACTCCCCATAGAAGAAAACCGAAAGAATTGCATATTTGAGTTCAAAGACAAATGGAAGAGATTCTGAGCAAGATTATCAAGAATGTTGTTGGTGATTTCATTCTTGCAAACTGTAATCAACATTCCTGCCTGTTAATTAAAAGGCATCAAGGCAAATTAAATTGTTCCCCCTGAACAATCGATACAGTTATATTTAATTTACAGTAGGTGTTATTTTGGGGAAACTCAAAATACTATAGAATTTTTACCCAGTTTCCCTCAATCTCTTTAAAGATTTGTATAAAGCATTCCCTGTTTCAGCTCAAATTCATCTTGATTTTAAGCAATAAACTAGCTGTATAAAAACAAGTGAAGAAACCATTTTCCAGGACCCTGAGTTCCAATCTTTACTACTTCTTTCTAAACTTGCACATTGATTACAGAATTGGCCAAAAGAATCAAGCAAAAGACTTATCTCTAGATTTACTTGAATCTGTTACTTCTTTAGCATCTTTAAAAAAAAATCACTGCAGTGCCATTATATTTCCATATCTCAACTATGATTTTGAAAATGGGCCAGCAATTGGCTTCCAACTATTGAACAGCTGGGCTTTGCTTATTAAGCCTAAATTGGGGGGTTGATGGATTTGTCTCAGACACAGACTAAATGCTTCCATCACATTTAGAAATATCTTAAAAGAATGCAGGGTTTTTTTGAACCAAACAAACAGAAAAACAACAGCAGCTTTATTTTCAAATTCCAGTATGTTTCCTCGAGACAGGCTGTGAGCATTGGAAAAACTGCTAGTGCATCAATTTTAATTTAGGGTTTTTTACTTACCTGCAATCTTTAAAAATTGCTCTAGCATACCTGTTTGAAATACTAATCCCATTTGTCATAGGATAAGTTAGCATAAAAAGAATCTGATGTTGTGTCACTGTTACTGTACAACATCCTAAACCTATCTGCACAGCCACAAGATGGAATATTTTGTCTCAAATAAAAATCTCTTTTTTTAATGAATGGGAGCCAAGTGTATGTCAGTGTTTCTCAAACTTGGGAAATCGAAGATATATGGACTTCAACTCCCAAAATTCCTGAGCTGGATTATATAATGGGTGAGTCTCAGATCTACCAACAAGGACTAAGAGCCTCGGTGGTGCAGTGGTTAGAGTGCAGTACTACAAGCTACTTCTGCTGATCACCGGCTGCCAGCAGTTTGGCAGATCGACTCTCAGTTGGCTCAAGGTTGACTCAGCCTTCCATCCTTCCGAGGTCAGTAAAATGAGGACCCAGATTGTCGGGGGCAACATGCTTATTCTCTGTAAACCACTTAGAGACGGCTGTAAAGCACTGTGAAGCAGTATATAAGTCTAAATGATGTTGCTAAATGCACGTGTAGAATAAATGCCTCCAGTGTCTGGAGGCTATTAGGACCTGGGTGGGTGTTAACAGGCTCAGATTCAACCCCAACAAGATGGAGTGGCTGTGGGTTCTGCCTACCAAGGGCATTTCCATCTGTCCATCCATCACTCTGGGGGGGAATGTCTGACCCCTTCAGACATGGTCTGCAACTTGGGCATCCTCCTCGATCCACAGCTGACTTTGGACTATCAACTTTCAGCTGTGGCGAGGGGGGCGTTTGCCCAGATTCGCCTGGTGCACCAGTTGCGGTCCTACTTGGACAGGGAGTCTCTACTCACAGTCACTCATGCTCTTACCACCTCGAGGTTTGACTACTGCAATGCTCTCTACATGGGGCTACCTTTGAAGAATGTTCAGAAACTTCAAATTGTGCAAAATGCAGCCGTGCGAGGGGTCATGGGTCTCCTCAGATATACCCATGTCTCTCCAAAACTCTGTGGACTGTATTGGTTGCTGATTGGTTTCCGGACACAATTTGAAGTGTTGGTAATGGCCTACAAAGCCCTACATGGCATCGAGACAGATTACTTACGGGACCACCTTCTGCCGTATGAATCCCAGTGGCCGGTTAGGTCCCACAGATGGCCTTCTCCAGGTCCCGTCAACCAGAGGCCTAGGGGAAGAGCCTTTGGCGAGGCCTAGGGGAAGAGCCTTCTCTGTGGGGGGCCCGGCCCTCTGGAATCAGCTCTTCCCAGTGCAGAGCAGATTCACACTGCTCCCACCCTCCTCACCTTCCGCAAGTGTTTCAAGGCTCCCTTATGTCACCAAGCTTGGGGCCATTAGATCTAGGCCCCCTGGCCAATAAATGTGATGTATGGCTGCGATTGAATTGTTTGATTAATTTTAATATACTGGGGGTTTAGCTTACGTAGTTTTTTAATTAATTAGATTTGTTTTGTATTCACTGTTTTATATTATATCCTGTGAGCCGCCCCAAGTCTTTGGAGTGGGGCGGCATACAAATCTAATAAATAATAATAATAACAATAATAAACAGAACGCCCCAGATTTAGTCCTTCACATCTATAGTTAAAAACAACCAGATAGGTAGGAAGTATTGAGAAAGGCGATCTCTCTTGAGAATCCTGCAGAGCTGCTACTTTCAGAGCAGAATATACAAGAATAGGATTTAGGGGTAGTGATTTCTGACAGTCTCAAAATGGGTGAACAGTGCAGTCAGGCGGTAGGGAAAGCAAGTAGGATGCTTGGCTGCATAGCTAGAGGTATAACAAGCAGGAAGAGGGAGATTATGATCCTGCTATATAGAGTGCTGGTGAGACCACATTTGGAATACTGTGTTCAGTTCTGGAGACCTCACCTACAAAAAGATATTGACAAAATTGAACGGGTCCAAAGACGGGCTACAAGAATGGTGAAAGGTCTTAAGCATAAAACGTATCAGGAAAGACTTAATGAACTCAATCTGTATAGTCTGGAGGACAGAAGGAAAAGGGGGGACATGATCGAAACATTTTAATATATTTAAAGGTTAAATAAGGTCCAGGAGGGAAGTGTTTTTAATAGGAAAGTGAACACAAGAACAAGGGGACACAATCTGAAGTTAGTTGGGGGAAAGATCAAAAGCAACATGAGAAAATATTATTTTACTGAAAGAGTAGTAGATCCTTGGAACAAACTTCCAGCAGACGTGGTAGATAAATCCACAGTAACTGAATTTAAACATGCCTGGGATAAACATATATCCATCCTAAGATAAAATACAGAAAATAGTATAAGGGCAGACTAGATGGACCATGAGGTCTTTTTCTGCCGTCAGACTTCTATGTTTCTATGTTTCTAATAGATGTATGCGTAATCTGATTTGGTGTTTTTGGTATTGCTGTGTTCAGTAGTGGAATGTTTATTGGACAAGGAGCTTTGAAACACCTCTCCAATCATTTGACTTGAGCTTTGCGGGGGGATAAACCTTCAAAGATTTCCAAGTCCTCTTTTGTTTTACTCCTGATGTGCTTTTACAAAATGTCTGTATGTAGCCGGAGTAATTACAAGACATGCAGAAATGAGAGACTTTGGATTCTAAAACAAGAACAGTGCCAAAAATGGGAACAAGAGCTGTAATCTTGTTTCTTGGAGTTCATTTTTTCTCTCTTGCTCATCTTCTAACATTCTCCAGTTTGCTGTGTTAGATATGCATTGCTGTTAATATCTGGATATTGTAAAGCGCTGCTGCCATAGCTGTTTTGTTTTTTTGTTTTATCTAAAGCAAATCAAAAGCAATCTTTTTAAATCTTTTTAAATATTTTAAATTTATTTGGATTTGTCATGATTTGCTGTATCTTGCTGTGAGCCGCCCCGAGTCTGCGGAGGGGGGGGGGGCATACAAATCTAAATAATAAAATAAATAAATAAAAAATAAATAAATAAATCCCACGGTCCACAGAAAAATGAAATGAAAATGCTTCCCATTGTTAAATCCATTCCTAGCTCTCTAGCCTACTGGCTCTTTCCAGATGAAATTCTATTGAGAAAATGTTATACAGTGATACCTTGTCTTACAAACTTAATTGGTTCCGGGACGAGGTTCTTAAGGTGAAAAGTTTGTAAGACGAAACAATGTTTCCCATAGGAATCAATGGAAAAGCAATTAATGCATGCAAGCCCAAAATTCACCCCTTTTGCCAGCCGAAGCGCCCATTTTTGTGCTGCTGGGATTCCCCTGAGGGTCCCCTCCATGGGAAACCCCACCTCCGGACTTCTGTGTTTTTGCGATGGTGCAGGGGAATCCCAGCATCACAAAAACGAGCGCTTCGCTGGCAACGGAAGTCCAGAGGGGGGTTTTCCCAGCGAAGGGAGCATCAGTGAAATCGCAGCATTGCAAAAACACGGAAGTCCTCGAAAATCCACCTCCAGACTTCTGTGTTTTTGCGATTTCCCTGCAGCATGACAAAAACACGGAAGTCTGGAGGTGGGGTTTCCCATGGAGGGGAGCCTCAGAGGAATCCCAGCAGCGCAAAACGGGTGCTTCGCTGGCAACGGAAGTCCAGAGGTGGGAATCCCAGCAGTGGTGGGTTTGTAAGGTGAAAATAGTTTGTAAGACGAGGCAAAAAAATCTTAAACCCCGGGTTTGTATCTCGAAAAGTTTGTAAGACGAGCCGTTTGTAAGACGAGGTATCACTGTACTAGGAAAAGGAGATTGTAATACAGTGATACCTTGTCTTACAAACTTAATTGGTTCCGGGACAAGGTTCTTAAGGTGAAAAGTTTGTAAGATGAAACAATGTTTCCCATAGGAATCAATGGAAAAGCGATTAATGCGTGCAAGCCCAAAATTCACCCTTTTTGCCAGCCGAAGCGCCCGTTTTTGCGCTGCTGGGATTGCCCTGAGGCTCCCCTCCATGGGAAACACCACCTCCGGACTTCTGTGTTTTTGTGATGCTGCAGGGGAATCCCAGCATTGCAAAAACGAGCGCTTCGCTGGCAACGGAAGTCCGGAGGTGGGGTTTCCCATGGAGGGGAGCCTCAGGGGAATCCCAGCAGCGCAAAAACGGGTGCTTTGCTGGCAACAGAAGTCTGGAGGCAGGGCATCCCAGCAGCAGTGGTGAGTTTGTAAGGTGAAAATAGTTTGTAAGAAGAGGCAAAAAAAGCTTAGACCCCGGGTTTGTATCTCGAAAAGTTTGTATGACGAGGCGTTTGTAAGACGAGGTATCACTGTATTTTAATGAACAATCTCTGAGAATCTTTACATGTTTCCTATGTGCTTACAATGTGTCAAGGACATCCGAAGTTTGGGGATCCTTGGTAAAACAGCTTATTTTGAAACTAGTGTAGGAAACATTGCAGCATATAATTGTAATACTAAATGCATAAGCACAGCAAGGAAGAAGCCCCACTGAGTAATGTGCAGAAGACCACAGTTCTAAATGTACATGGATATTTCAGGTTCGGTAAACAAAATGATAGATCAGTACATTAGTTTTGTCATTATTGTTGCTTAATGACAGGTTTTTACACACACACAAACACACACGTTGGAGATTGCTATAGATCAGCATACCGCTAACAGATTTTAGAGAACATTTACTTTTTCAAACAACTACATGGCTTAAAGCCCCATTTCTGGATATTAATGAAAGATATTGATTTTAAGCTTTTTAAAATCCCCAATCAACCAGGTTCAACATTCTTTAAGGATTATATTCTCCTACAGAAACCTGCTTGGTTGTTGCAATCTGCTTTAATTCCTCTATAATCAGCTGTGGAGGGCTCCAGTTGATGCTGCTGCCTTTTTAAAGATCCTGTACAGTGGTACCTCGAGATACGAGTTTAATTCGTTCCGGACCTGGGCTCTTAAGTCGAGCAGCTCTTATCTCGAACGACTTTTCCCCATAGGAATTAATGTAAATAATTTTAATTGGTTCCAGCCCTCAAAAAACTCACAAAGTTAGTCTAAATTATGCAGAAAGACATGTTTTTAATGAAGAAATGTACATGTACATATAAATGAATAATGAAGTTTCTTTCACTTAACTTGTAAACTTTCTTAAACTTTTAAATTTACATATGTTCAACTTCTCTGCCACCCAATCCTGTAGGACAGAGGTCCCCAACCCTTTTTGCACCAGGGACCGGCTTTAAGCGATCAAGAGAGGAATGGGTGAATGAATGGACGGAGGGTGGGAAGGAAGGAAGGAAAGAGGGAAGGGACAGGAACAGAGGAAGGAAGCAAGGAAACTTATGAAAGGGGAGAGTAAGAGAGGAATGAGTGGAGGGAGGGAGGGAAGAAGGTGGGAAGGAGAAAGAAAAGAAGAAATAGAGGAAGGGAAGGTAAAAGAGAGAAAGAAAAAGAGCAAGAAAGAAAGCTGCAAGCACCCCCCCGAGCCCCCCAGGCCGGCTGCAACCTTTTAAAACACGCGCGCCGCTTCGCAGCTGTCTCCTGAAGCCGAACGCGGAAGTTAGCGTTTGGCTTCAGGAGACAGCTCCTTGGCGCTTGTATCTCGAATTTGGGCTTGTAAGTAGAACAAAAATATCTCTCCCCTCCCAGCTCTTATCTCGAGTTGCTCTTAAGTAGAGCAGCTCTTATGTCGGGGTTCCACTGTATTATGATTGTGTGTAGGTTTGCACCTATGTTTACTAGAATTTGTATATTTCTGTGTGAAAGTGAAATGACTTCAGATTCTCGAAAATTGAACAAATAGGAGCACTTGTTGATTTGTACAGCTTTTTTGTTACAATTACTTTGCATATTAGAGCAGTCATTTCAATAGAAAGGAATGAAATTTCTTGAGAATCAATATATAAATATAGCAGGACTTCAGTAGATGTGACCTTCTTGGTCTAAACCCATGTCTTAATACTCGCTTGCTTTTCCCCCTTGAACATTTACTCTCAAAAACTAGTTCTGATGTTTTTCTCCTCCTCAAATTTATTACATTGAACTAAAAAAATTAAAAGTGACTGTCAACAGAAATCATTTGATCCCTCTGTCTGCTTGCCAAACTAATCTAAATACATTAGCTGAATTTTAAATCACAATTATATCATCTGTACTCAAATTTGTCTGCCTAGTGATTGATGGGTCATACCTTTCATTACCTACTCTATGCATCTAATTTCTTAGCTTCTTTTTCTTGGTATACAATAGCTGTCAGTTTTTTGTTCTTGAGTTGCTTGCTTACTGCCGTATTTTTTGGATTAGAAGACGCACCGGAGTATAAGACATGCCAATATTGCCCTCCCCAGCCTCCTGGAGCACTCTGCAGGCCTCCCAAACCTTCTGCGCCCCCCATTTTTGTGAAAAATGGGATGCCAGTGTGTGTGTGTTTTAGGAGGCCAAAAATGCCTATATTCAGTGTATAAGACGCACCAACATTTCCACCCTCTTGGGGGATGGGGTGGGAGTGTTTTTTTATACTCTGAAAAATAGGGTGCTTATTTTTCTACTGTCCTCAGAATTCATTTCTTTTTCTCCAACTCACTTCTTAATATCAATTTTCTAAAGTTGCTTTGTTTGTTTATTTTTTGTTCCAAACAGTTAACTCTACAGGTAATCCTTGATTTATGACCATAACTGGGGCTGAAATTTTGGTCATTAGGCAATGGAATGGAATGGAATAGAATTCTTTATTGGCTAAGTGTGATTGGACACACAAGGAATTTGTCTTGGTGCATATACTCTCAGTGTACATAAAAGAAAAGTTCATTAATTTAATTTAATTTAATTTTTGTATCTCTGTGCCACCCAGCTCCCAACAGGATATAGAAAATACATTTAAAACATCATAAAATATTAAAGTAAAAACAGTTTAAAAATCACATACATACATATCATTCAAGGCCAGACCTCGTAAATTGTGAGTTCGCTGGCCCCAAACCTGCAGGAAAAGCCAGGTCTTCAATGCTTTCCAGAAGACCAGTAGAGTGGGGGCAGTCCGGATCTCAGGGGGTCGTTGGTTCCAGAGAGCTGGGCCAGACACAGAGAAGGCCCTTCCCCATGGGCCCGCCAGCCGACATTGTTTAGCTGACAGGACCTGGAGGAGACCAACTCTGTGGGATCTTACCAGTCGCTGGGAACTATGTGGTAGCAGGCGGTCTTGAACATAACCTGGCCCTGAGCAATATAGGGCTTTAAAGGTAATAACCAACACCTTGAATTGAGCCCGGAGACCAATAGGGAGCCAGTGCAGCTCACGGAGTATTGATGTAATGTGAGGGTACCTAGGTGCATCCACAACCACTCGAGCGGCTGCATTCTGGACCCATTGTAGTCTCTGTAGCCCCATTTAGAGTGCATTGCAGCAATTCAACCATGAGGTGATAAGGACATGAGTGACTGTGAAGAGAGCCTCCCGATCCAAGTAGGGTTGCAATTGGGGCATCAGACGAACCAGTGCAAAGGTCCCCCTAGCCACAGCTGTTAGATGTTGGTCTAATCTTAGCTGTGGGTCTAGGAGGACACCCAAATTGCAAACCTGTTCTGAGGGGGACAATTTCTTCTCCCCCCCCCCCGAGTCAAGGATGGACAGTCGATATAGTCTTTAGGAGGCAGTACCCACAGCCACTCGGTCTTGTCTGGATTAAGTCTGAGCTTGTTGACACCCATCCAGACCCTCACAGCTTCCAGGCACTGGCACATCCCATCCACTGCTTCATTGAACTGATGTTGGGTGGAGATATACAGCTGGGTATCATCAGCATATTGCTGATACCTCACCCAAAAATGTTGGATGACCTCACCCAGTGGTTTCATGTAGATATTTAATAGAAGGGGATACAGGACTGAGCCCTGGGGCACCCAGCAAACAAGGGGTCTAGGGGTAGACCTCTGTCCTCCTGCCAACACAGGCTGTGAATGACCAGAGAGAGGAGGAAAACCACCGCATCACGGTGCTTCCCAACCTAAGCTCCCTTAGTTGTCCCAGTTAGTTGTTCAACCTCTCGTCTGTATGCGGATTAATCATTGTCTCGAATGGGTCCGATCACTGTTTGTCATCTACGAACTTCAGTAGTTTAACAGATGGATCATTAGAGATGCAATCATTGGTATATAGAGAGAAGAGAAGTGGAGCGAGCACATAGTAGTTAAACAACTCATCACATGACCCAACAGATTTTATGACCATTTTTACTACAGCTGTTAAAGCAAATCCAATTAAAATGAGCAAATAGGTAGGAGGTGTCGGGAAAGATAATCTCTTCCTAAGAATCCTGCGGAGCTGCTGCTCTCCGAGCCGAATGCTCTTCTTTAGATGAATACTATAATCTAACTTGGCATAAAGTAGATCTTGGTGATGTTGCTGTGTGCTTCTGAAATACTATATTGTAGGTTGGCAGTTTGCCTGCTGGCGTGGAAAATCTGGAGCCACTAGACAGCCCTTCCCTACTAGATTTGATAAACTATGAACAGCAAGGATTAAGCTTGTAAATGGTAGACCAAACATGTCTGAGTATCTTTCCCACCTTCACAGGCTTCAATTTCTGAAACTCATTGAATTATGAGAGCTCTAAGCATTTCTATTTTTGGTGTTGCATTAATTTGGTTAATTAAGTTTCAGTTTGTCTAAATATTTCATAAAGTATATAGTGCAGGGATGGCGAACCTTTTTGGCACCGAATGCCGAAAAGGGAGCACTTGTGTGCTTCGCACACATGCACATGCTCATCTGGACCATGACCAGGAAGAGGAGCTGCCCAGAGGGTATGCATGTGCCGGAAAATGAATTTTTGGTTTCCGGAGCATGCATGCCAGCCAGAAAGTCTTCTGCATGCGCACATGTTAATCAGTTGGCTGGTGTACATGATTACGCCAGAAAACAGAAGACCAGCGTTTCTGTTTTCGGGCACTGCGACATGCGCATAGGCCAGCTGATCGTCATGTGTGCATGCTTGCCAGAAACCCAGAAGAGGAACAGATGGTGCCGCGAATGTTCCACTTTGGGCATGCATGCCCTAGATTCGCCATCACAGGTATAGTGCATCTCTCATAACTGATTTTTCTTCCCTTCCTGCTTAAAGACTTGACTGATCAAGTTTTGGATTAAATAAATCTGATCCATAAGATTTATTTGACAATGCTGTTCATTTTTTTAAACATTGTTTTTTTAGAATGGGTGTATCTATCAGTATATAGAAATGAAATGAGTCTTGGAATGATCCTACTATGATCACAAAAGGTCTTCAGCAGTTCACAAAGCTAAGAAATCACCATCATCATATACAGTGGTACCTCTACTTACGAACTTAATTTGTTCCGTGACCAGGTTCTTAAATAGAAAAGTTTGTAAGAAAAAGCAATTTTTCCCATAGGAATCAATGTAAAAGCAAATAATGTGTGCGATTGAGGAAACCACAGGGAGAGCGGAGGCCCTGTTTCCTCCCAGGAGATTCCCAGAGAGGCCCCACGGAGGCTTCTTCCCGCCTTTTCCGGCCCTGTTTCCTCTCAGGAGATTCCTAGAGAGGCCCCTTGGAGGCTTCTCCCTGTCTTTTCCGGCCCTCTTTCCTCCCAGGAGATTCCTAGAGAGGCCCCATGGAGGCTTCTCCCCGCCTTTTCCGGCCCTGTTTCCTCTCAGGAGATTCCTAGAGAGGCCCCATGGAGGCTTCTCCCCGCCTTTTCTGGTTACAGTTTAAGAGACTCGGGTTTGTAAGTGGAAAATGGTTCTTGAGAAGAGGCAAAAAAAATCTTGAACACCTGATTTTTATCTAGAAAAGTTTGTAAGTAGAGGCGTTCTTAGGTAGAGGTACCACTGTATAAGAGCATCTTACAGATACAATTTTTTTTTGTTTATATCCCATCTTTATTATTTTTACAAATAATAACTGAAGACCGTGAACATATTCAAACATACCTTTCTCCTCCTATTTTCCCCACAACTACCCTATGAGGTGAGTTGGGCTGAGAGAGAATGACTGGTCACAAATCACCCAGCCAATTTTCATGGCTAAGAAGGGATTTGAACTCACAGTCATAGTTCCCTCTAAGATGAGCAGTGAGCAATCGCTCACTTAAAAATCATCATCAACTCAGAGTTTTCCAAACCTGCCCAGAAGCCGAGAGGGAAAGAGTGAGAGGGAAGGAGAGAGAGAGGAAGAGAGAGAAACAGATAGAAAAAAGAGAGGAAGGAAAAGAGAAAGAAAAAGAATGGGAGTAAGGAAGAGAGAAAGAAAATCAAAATCTAGTTTGAAACTAGCTCAACTCTTTAAGTGGCATTTTGATATTGATAGAGTTGCCCTATTATGAGTTCACTGTTATAGACACACAGTACAGTATTTTATTCTGAAATTCTCTGAGGCAAAACAGGGTGGATTTTTTATTTGTTTGTTTGTTTGTTTGTTTATTTATTTATTTATTTATTTATTTATTATTTCTGTGCCGCCCAGTCCTGAAGGGACTGCCGCTCAGACACTATACTTTTCCGCCCACCCACCCCCCAAAAATTAGAGGGAACACTGCTCACAGTGTTCTGCTTTCTCGCCTGATGCCTTAAACCACCAGACCAATGAAAACGTCCCTGAACGATATATGAATTATTACTTGGTTTGGATAGTTTAAGTCCCCAATACTTTCCAGCCTTCTCTCTCAAAGGCCTAACTGACTTTGGAATCTGTGAGGCTTTTTTGTCTGAAATGTTATGTGAAATAGTCTCCTCTATTTTTAATATAAAATATGTGAAGCATGAAAAGGTAGAGATTTGGGGGAGAAAGGTTGTATATATAGTTGGATGATTTCTTAAATCATGCGGTTTCCAGATATACATTATCTCGCAATAGTTTTATAATAGTGTTCTTTTTAATTCATTGGGATAATAGAACCAAATATTCCTTGGGTAAATGATTTTGCACAATTCATTTAATTTCAGCCAAAAGGAGAAAATAAAGTATCAGTTTTAATTGCCTCCATCCCATCAAGTTTGGCATCAACCAAACTTACTTTGCTCAGGGTTTATTTAGCATATTCCGATACCCGCAAGGATTATTGTTCACTTAAATGCTTAGTTTGCAAAGAATACATTCAAATAAGCTGTCATGCCTCAAAGATAATTCTCAAAATTGCAGAATGGGAGAGTAAAAAGAGAGAAAGGCTGATTAGAAGAGGTGTTAAATAATCAACAATTTATTTGCTTGGTTTAGCTCAAGGTCAAAAATCTTAAAGTTTATAAGCAACCCCAGTAGATCCCAAGAGCATTCTAACATAATCTTTTTGTTTCTCAGGGATCCTATTTCAGGTTCCATTTTGTCAGCAGCAACCCACTTGGTTCCTATGTGATCTGTTTGCATGTCAGTTTCTTTTGGGAGTTACAGAAGAGAGAGTTGGAGGATTTAGCATTCTCATTACAGCTGCTAGACTGACTGTCAGTAAATACTGGAAATGCAGAATTTATTTAACTAATACACAAATTATTAAACACGTAATTACCGGTGTGCATGGGAGGCTTTTAATAATGGCAAAAAGATATGAGGAAGAACATTATTTTCCTAATAATACTTCTGTCCCTGCTGAAATTAAAGAAGCAATAGGCATCACTGCTAATTTAATTATTCTGAGTTCCTTAGAATGTTTATTTACATAAATTTGTTTCCTTGCTCACAGAGTGTGGTTTGGTTTATACTTAAAGTATAGTGATACCTCATCTTACGAACTTAATTGGTTCCGGGACAAGGTTTGTAAGGTGAAAAGTTTGTAAGATGAAACAATGTTTCCCATAGGAATCAATGGAAAAGCGATTAATGTGTGCAAGCCCAAAACTCACCCCTTTTGCCAGCCGAAACCCCACCTCCGGACTTCTGTGGTTTTGTGATGCTGCGATTTCGCTGAGGCTCCCCTCGCTGGGAAACCCCACCTCCGGGCTTCCGTTGCCAGCGAAGTGCCCATTTTTGCGCTGCTGGGATTCCCCTGCAGCATCGCAAAAACACAGAAGTCCGGAGGTGGTGTTTCCCATGGAGGGGAGCCTCAGGGGAATCCCAGCAGCGCAAAAATGGGTGCTTTGCTGGCAACAGAAGTCCGGAGGCGGGGCATCCCAGTGGCGGCAGTTTGGGTCTGTAAGGTGAAAATAGTTTGGAAGAAGAGGCAAAAAAATCTTAAACCCCGGGTTTGTATCTCCAATATAATTTGGATTATTATCATTGTCAAAAATGCATTTGGAGGGAAATTTGTACTCAGAAAATCCATTAGTAGTGACCCTTCCTGAGAAACTACCCCATAGATTATGGTTCAAGCAATCGAAGCTCACAAATAATTTGTATATTTGTTGGCCTGTCCACCTGTGTATATTTGCTTATTTATAAATGCCTTCATTTGACTGCTATTTCTCGTTTGTTTTGCTGTCCTGCAGCTGGTCTGCTCATCATCTGCTTATGTCTTTGGGGTGCCAAAGGAGTCAAAAGATGAATCTTTCAGATTAATGGATTGGAGGCTAATTTGGGGTCTTGGGCTGAGAAATTTGAAGGTAAGATGGTATTCTGTCATTGCTGGCAATTTTCTTTACTACTACAACTTCTTTTCATTGCAAAAATATCCAAACCATTGAATCTTCTATGAGAAAAATATGTATACTTACTATTTATTTGTTTATTTAGTTCAATTTGTATGCCGCCCAACTCCCTAAGGACTCTAGAAATGCATTTTTGGAAAAAGTGCCTTTCTTTGGGGTTCTCAGTATTTCTACCCTATTTTCTCTGCTTTTAATGATTATGGCTGCTTAGAGTCTGTATAAGAAAATTGCCCAGACTGCATTTGTATAATTTATCTCTGCTGGTATCTCCTGTGCCATATAATTGTTGCTATGTTGTTTGTATGTTTTTTTTTTAAAAACTAATGATGTAATTTTTTAAAAAAATGATTTTTAATGTAAGTCTTCATAAACATCTGATTTGACATATAGAGTAAACCTTCAATTTAATGAACTGTTTGTAAGTAGAGACTGGGTGTACATTAAACCCAAATGCCCATTAAATCTGAATTTATATGAGTATCAACAATTTGTTCATTTAAGTAATGACATGTGGCTGATTAATCTAAATTATGTCATTTACATTAATTGTGTTATTTGTATAATTATGTAATGAGGATAATAATATAAATTGTTAATATGTACCATTGTATACAGATGACACAAATTTATAAAAATGTTGAAACTTATCTGGATTATTGTAGAACAAAAAACTTTATATCTTAAATGCTGAAACATAAAAAATGTGTTCATTGTTTCCAAAATTTACTAACCAAAGGTTCATTAAACCAAGGTTTACTGTATATGGATATATATTTATGTATTGTAGTTAACAATGTATTTTTAAAAGCTAATAGATATTATGATCTATAGACTAGAAGTATATTTCAGGTGATCCATGCACTAAAGATTATAAATGAATATAATTTGTAACTAATTAATTATATGGGGTGGCGCAGCAGGTAGAGTGCTGTACTGCAGGCTACTGAAGCTGATTATAAATCTGAAGGTTAGCGGTTCAAATCTCATCACCGGCTCAAGGTTGACTCAGCCTTCCATCCTTCCGAGGTGGGTAAAATGAGGACCTGGATTGTGGGGGCAATAGGCTGGCTCTATTAAAAAGTGCCATTGCTAACATGTTGTAAGCCGCCCTGAGTCTAAAGAGAAGGGCGGCATAAAAATCAATGAAACAAACAAACAAATAAATAAATAAATATGAAATAACTAACTTTACATAAATAAAATCTAGATATATTTGAACTAATAATTCCAAATTTGAATCTCAAGATACATCATTGACTAAATTTATGGTTTAAGATTTTCTTTAAAAAAATCAAGAACTCCAGCAAGACAATTATTTTGCCTTCCAAATCACTTATTCCTGTTTTATCTGTTCAGTCTTCCTTGTTAAGTAACATTCCATGGGAGATAGCTGTTCCCCCTTTGGCTTCCTCACTCCTTTGAAGAAGAAAGTTATTTTTAGGGGAAGATAGAAATTTACTAGAAAGATCATTCTTTGTAGAATTAGTGTCGTGCAGATGTCAAGGTAAACTACAGTATGTGATTTATTTTGATGGGCATCATCTATATCTCCTCATTTTTTACATGGTTAGTAGTATATCAAAGCAATAGTATAGTTTCTAGTCCTTCCATTTATTTTAATTCAGATCCTCTCAGTAGTTCTACCAGGTTCGTTCCTTTGGATATTTGTGGAGCTGTAGATATTTATAGGCTTTAGTATTCCTTTACTACATTTAGAATAATCCAAATTGTAGTCTTCAAAAATGAGAATTTCCTTAATGGATGTCATATAGTTTTGAAGTCATATGTGTCAAATTTAGTTCTCATTCTTAGCTGCCCTATAACCACTTTCTGAACATCTATTTTATTCAAAATTGTATTTTCCCGAGCCATATCTGCCGGCATGCAAGCCATTGCCTTAGCTTAGTTCCAGCGCGCATGTGCATGCTGGGCAGCTGATTTTTGGCTTGTGCAGAGGTTCTGGGAGAACATTTTCATCCTCCGAGGGGGCGGGGTAAAACCTCTGGAGCCTGTGGAGGCAGAAAACGGGCTTACCAGGCCTACCAGAAGTCGGGAAATGGGGGAGCGGGGTGTGTGTCTTGTGCACATTGACCGGGGGCAAAGCAGTGGTGTGTGTGTTTATGCACGCATGTCCAGGGGGCAGGGCATGTTGAATTATAGGCGTGGGCATGCACATGCGCATGCTTTTGGTATCCAAGGGGGGAAAAAGGTTCACCATCACTGCTATATAATGACAGCTCTAGAGTGAAGATGACCATATCAGACTCAAAGCACTCTTGTTTATCTCAGGTGAGAATATCATACACCTAATTTCATTCAATTTTCTTCTCCACTTGATTTCTACTGTTTCCCCTGCTGTGCAGTGTTCAGTTGATCTTTGTAACAAATCAAGTAACATAAAACATCTCCAACTATATCCCCATTACCTCCGTGTGCAATTGAGAGTACAGTGATACCTCGTCTTACAAACGCCTCATCATACAAACTTTTCGAGATACAAAGCCGGGGTTTAAGATTTTTTTGCCTCTTCTTACAAACTATTTTCACCTTACAAACCCACCACCGCCTCTGGGATGCCCCGCCTCCAGACTTCCGTTGCCAGCGAAGCACCCGTTTTTGTGCTGCTGGGATTCCCCTGAGGCTCCCCTCTATGGGAAACACTACCTCCAGACCCCACCCCAGCAGGGGAATCCCAGCAGCACAAAAACAGGTACTTCGCTGGCAACGGAAGTCCGGAGGTGGGGTTTCCCATGGAGGGGAGCCTCAGGGGAATCCCAACAGTGCAAAAATGGGCGCTTCGGCTGGCAAAAGGGGTGAATTTTGGGCTTGCACGCATTAATCACTTTTCCATTGATTCCTATGGAAAACATTGTTTCGTCTTACAAACTTTTCACCTTAAGAACTTCGTCCCGGAACCAATTAAGTTTGTAAGACAAGGTATCACTGTATTAGAAAAAAATATTTGCTAATGGTTAGTTCATTTTTATAGATTTGTATGTCACTGTCCATAGAAAACATTAAGAGTGGCAGCAGGTTCCTGTATCCTGAATTCTTATTTGTTTGCTTTGTTTGTACTGAATTGTATTTTGAGACGAACACAGCAAACTAGTGTTTCTGAAGGACAGGGCCATTAAGTAAATGTCATCTGTGCTTGTTTGGCTTTGTGTTCCTTGTTAATAATTATAGAGAGGAAGCTACCTATTTCCTCTTCTCTGTCCCCCTTCACCCCAGTGGAAGTGTGTGGAGGCCAGATGTTTGACCCAGGGCAGAAGATAATGATGGCCTTGAACTGCCAACTTAAAAATTGTGATTGTGCATGTTTCTCTTGAGGCTCGCAATGTCATCCGAAGTGTATGGATCAAAACAGAAGGGTGAACTTAACTAGAATTACTCCAATTTTCCAATTTGTTACAAGAGTGAAAGACCTGTTGTGTTTGTAACTGTCGTAAAGTATATATTTTAGAAATAATATACAATACAAATAAAAATATAAAAAACAATAGTATACCTTTTAGAAAAGAGTAAATAGGCAGAGGAGAAAAAGCTTTGTACACATGTATACGCATGCTAGACAGAACACATTTTCCATCCTTCGTTCTGTCAATTATCCTGTCTTCCTAACTGAACTGGAAGTTTGGATTAATAAGAGTATTGTTTGTCTTTTTAAAAGTCTGAATCATATAAGCAAAGGTTTCTAGTTCTCATGGCAGAAGGAGTGCATCTGCTTGGGGAAGTCTCTGGATCCGGTGCAAGTCAGACTTCTAATAATGAGATGAGTAAGATTTGTTTGCTCAGCATGGTTTCCCATCTCTTCACGCAACTAGCTACCGCATAGAATGTTTCTGCAGATCACATTGCAGCTTTATTATTTCGATCATAATTTTTTCCCCAAAGAAATAAAGGTTCATTTATATTCATTGGAGTTAAAATTACTGTGTTAAATAGCTGTTATTGCAGTCATTATGAGCTGGACTGACTGCATCCTGGGGTCTAAACGAAGCTGGTATTCTTGTAAAACCTTTCATTCCTTTTATGGTTCCTGTTTACTTTCAGCTCAAAAGAAATGCCGGTCCTACCCATCGACTAAATAAAGAGGATGCAGGCATAGAATAAAGTGCAATAGAGCAAGGACCAGAGGTGGATTCTAACTTATGTCCCTGTCGGTTCATTTCCTCCCGTGTTGCATGGCTGCGCCGGCATTGCACATCGCGGGGCCAGGCGGTGTGGGCACACGCACGCATGTAGTGCCAAAAAACCCAGCTTCTGCACATGCACAGAAGCAAAAAACCTAGTTTCTGCGCATGCACAGAAGCAAAAAACAAAATGGCGCTGCCTACGGGGCCGCCATTAGCTTTGGGGGTATGACCACCCGGTGATTGTTCCTGGTTCAGTGAGTGGGGGGAAATTCCTGCTACTGGTTCTATAGAACTGGTCTGAATTGGGAGCAACCCGCCTCTGGCAAGGACTCTGGACAAAGATCCTGGCTTCCTTTCAAAAAATTTTAATTGAAAAATCTTTAATTGAACAGAAGAAATAACAGAATAGAGTAAAGCAGTTTTTAAGACTTACATTTTGGTCATGATGACCGTTATGCAGGATATATATATGGGGATTAGAGAAGGCAGAACAGAACATAGGCTTTAAGGAGTAGAAAACCTCATAAAGATAATTTAATTAGCAGATCACTTGATATATGTAAACATATTGAAAAGTAACTTGAAACTTGACTTTTGGTCTATCTGTCTCCAGGCAGCTAGTCTCACTAGCAGGGTCATTTATCACAGGTCATATTTCAAGGTTTGTAAAATAGATGGTTCTATGTCAGGCACGGGAATGACTTCTCAAATGTCCCACTGATTTTTATTTGTCAGGCCTCCAAATGAAGAAATGTGCATTGGGGATTTAATTAGGTATTCATGCACTGTGGTACACAGAAAGCAGCGTAGGTACCTTATGGCAATTTAAAGAGAGTAAAAGGAATGTTATAAAGCCACTGTCCTTTGAGCAGCCAGGGAGCTCTTGTGGAACAGAGTAATTTTACTTGAGATGAACTGCTACTCTGCTAAACCTTGGCATTAGGACAGCATGAGAGATAGGC
Organism: Erythrolamprus reginae; assembly: GCF_031021105.1. Classification (NCBI taxonomy): domain Eukaryota; kingdom Metazoa; phylum Chordata; class Lepidosauria; order Squamata; family Dipsadidae; genus Erythrolamprus; species Erythrolamprus reginae. Next base: position 389,038,395 of record NC_091950.1, on the reverse strand, counting down.
CTAAAAGAGGTAAAATATAAAAATGCTGATGAAGTAAAATGTATTCTTGAACAGGATGAATTGGAGGAAAGGGAAACATCTTCGTTTCTTTTTGTAATTCTCTCCAGAGTCTGGTACAGTTTATTTGTTTATTTCCCCAGGATATCCCATACTTTATCTCATAGGATTAATTTTTTATGACTTCAGAATAATGAGATTCATTTTCAGATGGCTCAGGTTTTTGGAGGCCTTCCCACGCTCTTAAATCAACACTGGAATAGAGTCCTCGGTATATAGCACATCCTCTTTGTCAAAATGTTTGAATGCTTTGTACCCAGTTGAGAGTAGTTCTTGTATCATCTCTAGGTAGTGTTAGGAATATGTAATACTGTATAACGGGAACGTTGATTTGCCTTGGGGTTCATTTTACCTAGTGATTTTTAAGACTTGCCTATTGTAACATGAACTGCCTTTGAATGCTACTTAGTGTTCTGGTTTCTGGTAGAAGTTTAGTAATTACAAATAACTCTCATTAAATGCATCATTTCATGAATAAAGTAATTCCATTTATTTCTCTGCTCTCTTGTACTTCAACACATTTCTGACATCAATGGGTCCGTGATCTCTCTTCTAGCCGCATTCCTCACATTCTTTTTCCTGCTTAACTTAGACAAGATTTATTTTCTAATTACATAGCTATAAAAAACAGCCACTCTGACTAAATACAATACAAAATACTTTGGCTTACTTTAGCTTGGCGAACAAACCCCTCCATATTTCTTGACGGCAACATTGAAACTCCACCCTTCTTCTCCACTAGCCCCCTGACGTGCCAATTACCTCACTACAATATTTAGCCCATTCCTCTCCTTAATATCTTCTTCCAGACCTTTGCTCTCTACGTTTCTGAATTCTTCTGAATTTAGGATTAACCCAGCGCTCGTCTGATTCTCCCTCGCTAGATCCTGAACTCATAGCCCCATCCTGTGGCTGGCCTCCCACCTGTTCTACTACCTGTAACCCCGCCCCCCCTACTTCATAAACACTATCTGAATCTGAGTCCTCAATATCTTCATCATCCTCCAACTGATCAAGAGTATGTACAACACTTAGAATCTTCCAATGAGTAAAAATGTAAATTTCCCAAATATTTAAGGGAATTCAACCCACAAAGAAACCACCAGTTTTTACAGATTACTATATTAAAATCCAAGGAAAGCAAATAAAGCAAAAAGGATTGCCCCATTGACATTCCTAAATAATTACTGGATAATTATGTGAAATATACATAAAGCATACGCATATATATATGTATGTATGTCTGCATTCATGTCTTATTGATAAAACATAGCATATCATCACCATATATTGACAGCTTATAGTCATTTCCAACCATAATTATAATTTAAAATAGGTCAGTGATTCCAATATTAAAAGTTAAAAATAAAAGATGAGGGACACTCAGATATTATTATTTTAATAGAGGATATCTTAAGTGAAAATTCCGTTTGTAATAAAGATAGCACAAGGAATAGATGATCATTTTATTTTCATCGATAAAAGCAGGAGAAAATCCGTATTTAGAGAAATCTGGAAATTCACTTTAGCAAGAAAATGCTATAGTTTTTTTCCCCATGAGTTTTCTCTTCTAGGCAGATTCTGCATTTATTATTGAATATTGAGATTTCTAGTTCTTATTAACTTTACATCAAAAATGCTTCTTTTGGAACGGTGGAGCTGCTGTTCCAGATGGTGACTGCCAAGAGATCTAAGGGCTCTTGAAATCAGAGCCGACTGGCTTTTCAAAATTAAAGAAACAATACTTTTAAAAAACCACCTGTTTTAGTTGTTTTATTCAAATGTTAATAGTCTTAATACTTACATCACAGGAATATTAAAATCCTCAGAGGTAGCAATGAGAATAGTAATAGTGCAAGGCAATTTTGGCTTATTCTATTTTAAGATTTTTCCCTTTGGAGGTGTGTGTGTGTGTGCTGATGCTACTTTCCTAAATTGCTGTAGAATTTTGCTTTTATTATTATTATTTTTTGTAAGCCTGGAAATTGAAGGAGTACAAAATTACACAGAGAATGTTTATTTATTTCTTTATTTTTGTATTTATATGCCGCCCCTATCCGTGGACTTGGGGTGGCTTACAGCATATAAAAATAAAACAATACAATACAGTATCTCAATCCAAATTAAGCTCAATTAATGAATCTAATCTAAAATCCCTGTTATGTTACAAATCAGGCATTCCCACTTAAACCACAAAAATACATAACATTCGTCGTCCAGGGGGGCTGGAGTCTAAGAGCCCCAAGCCTGGTGGCATATCAAAGTCTTCAGGCTCCTGTGGAAGGCGAGGAGGGTGGGGGGAGTACGAATCTCTGGGGGGAGCTGATTTTAGAGAGCCGGGCCCCCCACAAAGAAGGCTCTTCCCCTAGGCTCCACTAAGCAACATTGTCTGGCTGACGGGGCCTGGGGAAGGCCGACTGTGAGACCTAACCTATTTCTGGGACTCATGCTGCAGGAAGCGATCCTGTAAGTAGTCTGACCCGCTGCTCGATAGATGGGCAACATTTAATTAATAAATAAAAATATTTGTTTTTGCACTGTGCAGTGATTTGAATTCGTTTTCAAAGGGGTGTTTTGGAATTATTATTATTATTATTTATTATTATTTATTCGATTTGTATGCTGCCCCTCTCCGAAAAATGAATGTGGCATCTTTTGCAACTTCTCCCTAGCAATCATATGTTCCTCGATATAGAGGTTCCTACTTTAATGAGTCCCAGAAGTGCTCTGTTTCTGTTTTCATGTATTATGGAATGCCTCTTTTTAATGAACTCTGAACTACAGCGCAATCTAATGTATGGGTTATAAGTCTGCTTCCAATAATTCTCATGCTGCATCAACCTTTTAATCTACCGAGATGGCCAGTTTAGATATTACTTTATTTTGCAAGCCTTTGGGATTTTATTGTTGATACAATGAACAATAGCATCTTTCATATTTTTGAAAAAAAGTGTCTCTATGTATACACCCTTCGTTTCAAATTTGCAGACTCATCATCATCTGTTCACTTGGAAACCTGCCACATGCTTGAATTGTACAAGAGATAAAAGATGCAGGGTCAAGTTAGAGAAGGTATATGTTATTTGAATGAACAGTTTAAGGAACAATAATGATAGCTTTTTTTTTTAAGCAGCGCCTGGAGAATTCTAGGAGTTGAAGTCCACAAGTCTTAGAGTTGCCAAGATTGGGGACCCCTGCTATAGACACATACATACATACACACACATATGCCTAAGTAGAAAAAAGAGTCTTGAGAGCATTACTACTACTTGAAAGAGAGTTGAATTGAACAGCATTTTTCCTATTATGAATATTACCGCAGTAAGTTGTATTCAGCAACTCTTTCAGATTATTTCTCTTCCTGAAGAGGCAATAGATTTGATTTCTTATGTACTTGGATAGGGGCAATTATAGAAACTAGCAAGGAGAAATAGCAGTGCTCTTATCAGGGATGACTTAGCTACAACAGTCTCCTAGTTGGAGTATTGCACTGCAGTTTATCTTGGTCTGCCTTTAAAGAAGACTTCATGACAACATGGGATGCAAATATATAAGTATGGGCCATACCTATATATATATAACTTATATAACATGGGCCAGCAATGTGCAGCAGCGGCTAAAAAAGCTGCATGAACAGAGGGATACACTCCAAGACCAGAGAGGTAATAATACCACTCTATAAGGCCCTGGTCAGACCGCACCTGGAGTATTGCATCCAGTTCTGGTCACCACACTTCAAAAAAGATATAGAGACTCTAGAGAGGGTGTAGAAAAGAGCAACTAAAATGATAAAGGGACTAGAGACCAGGTCATACGAGGAAAGGTTGCTGGAACTGGGCATGGATAGTCTAGTAAAAAGAAGGGCTAGGGGGGACATGATAGCTATATACAGGTACTTGAGGGGTTGCCACAGAGAGGAGGGGGACACACTGTTTTCCAAGGCACCAGAGGGCTGGACGAGGAACAACGGTTGGAAACTGACCAAGGAAAGATTCAACCTGGAGATAAGAAAGAATTTCCTGACAGTGAGAGCGATCAACCAGTGGAACGGCCTGCCAGCGGAGGTTGTGGACTCCCCAACTTTGGACACTTTCAAGAGGAGATTGGACTGCCATTTGGCTGGGGTGATGTAGGAGTTCCTGCTCAGGCAGGGGGTTGAACTTGATGACCTGTAAGGTCCCTTTCAACTCTAATAATAAATAAATAAAATAAAATAAAAATAAGTACAAATATACATTTACTTGATGTTATTACATCACTTGCTCCTCCATGTGCTCTTCTCACGCATGGCCCACCTTTTCTGGCATGGCATCTCAGCTTTGGAAAGAGAAATGTACAGGTTCTTTCATGCAGTGGATTGAAGACCTGATTGCACTTGTCACCTATGAGCACGTTGCCAATACGTGTAGATTTTGCATGGGCAAGTAGAAGGAAATACGGGACTCATTTGTACAAAATACAGTTGGTTAAAAAAAGGATAGCTTATGTAAAGTTATTCAAAATGTGTACATACTTGAATTATATTTTCATTTTTTTTAAAAAACCACATTTTCTATGTGGTTTCCCCCCTTTCTTTTATATGGCAGTATTTGTATTTCATTTATAACTTACTATTTAACACTAGATAGGCACACCATTTTGGAAAAGATGTAACTCTCAATTGACATGCAAATTAACCCAACAAAAAGTAAGCCGATAATAGATGGCAGTTTAGCTTCAGGAAAAGCTATTCCAAAAATTTTGTTTTTTAGAAATAATAACAAAAAATAAATTAAAAAACCAACAAAATATACTTCTTAACTGTTTTAGAATTATGGAGTAGTGTGTATTTTACCTCTACGTAGTTTAATAGTGTACTGTATATGCATTTTACAAATGTACTCTGTCACGAGGTGCTCTTTAGTTTCCTAAGGATTTTAACATCTCAAGATTTATGTGCCTTGCTTGTTAAAAGCAGGGTGTGGCTTTGGTGTTTTTTCATTCTTTTATATGCCCTGCAGCAAACCAGGGGAGAAGGTGTGTAATATAAAATGTACATCTTGAATTAGCCTGATGGAATTTAAAGTGTTTGGGGAGTTTAACTTTGTTGCACTTAGGAGGAGGGGAATAAAGGGGACTGCCTCCAAACTCTTGCATTTACAGCTGTTAATAAGGATGAAGGAGATTTTTATCTGACGTTACAAAGCTCTGAATTGCCTTCTTGCCCATTCAAGAGGTCTCCCTGTGGAGGAAGATTTTTGGGCAATCTAGGTGGGGGTTCCTGCTGATCTCTTGAAGTTTGTCTTCCTAATTTGGTAATTCGATGCAGGGATTCTTCTCCCCCCCCCCCGCCCCCAGGATTTTGATTCTTTTTTGCTCAGTATTCTTTATAGCAGTGTTTCCCAACCTTTTTTGAGCCGCGGCACATTATTAACATTTTCAAAATCCTGGGGAACATTGAGCGGGGGGGTGGGGGGTTTGGACAAAAAAATCTCTCTTCCTCCCTTTTGCTCTATTTCTCTCTCCCTCCCTCCCTCTTTCTCTCCCTTCCTCTTTCTCTCTCTCTCCATCCCTTTCTTTCTCCCTTCCTTCCTCTCTCTTTTGCTCTTTCTCTCTCCCTCCTTCCCCCCTCTTGCTGTCTCTTTCTTTCTTTCCTTTCTTTCTCTCTCTCATTCTGTCTCTCTTGCTATCTCTTTCTTTCTCTCTTCCTTCCTTCCTCTCTCTTTTGCTCTTTCTCTCCCTCCTTCCCCCCTCTTGCTGTCTCTTTCTTTCTTTCTCTCTCTCTCTCTCTCATTCTGTCTCTCTTGCTATCTCTTTCTCTCTCTTCCTTTCTCTCTCTCTCTTGTTCTCTCTCTTCCTTTCTTCTCTGCGGAGGCCGGCAAAGCTTTTTCCGGGTAGGCTGGCTGGGGGATAGGGCGTGCGCACGCATGCACCCCCGACGTTCCAAAGAACCTTCTCCGACTTCTGCTGTGAGAAGGTTTTCTCCGAGCGCTCGCCGCCGTTGCAGCCACCACTGCGGGAGGAGCTGGAGAAAGGGGCAGATCGGGCGGGCGGGCGTCAGCGGCGAGAAGCCAGGGGAGCGGAGGCACTGGGGGGTGGGGGCAGCCGCGGAGCCGGCCTCCGTACTTTCATCGCTCCCCACCCCAAACTCCAACGCCCAGCTCCTTAAGCAGAAGAATTAAGCTCTCCTTTTTCCTGCCTTCCTTCTTTGGGGCCCAGCAGGTTTGTGCCGGAAGCAGCAGCATCGGACATGAGCCGGGGGACAGCTGCGAGTGGGAGCTCCAGGTCGGAGGCACCAGCAGCGCCCCACCCAGCTGGAGCTTCCCTAGGAGCTTCGCGGCACACCTGCCCGTGTCTCGCGGCACACTAGTGTGCCGCGGCACACCGGTTGGGAAACGCTGCTTTATAGTCCTCTCTCTCCCCACCCCACACCCCTAGGCAGGCCTTAAAATGGGAATTAATGAGGTTAAAAACTGATGTCCTCTACATTAAAAAGAAGGACATCAGCCCCCAAGCTGTGAATCCTCCTAAAATGCTAGAGAATCAAGAATGTGAAAAATAGATTGGAATAAGCTCTGTAATGGAAATACAGAGTTGTAGTAGGATTGCCTACTATTGTCAGACAGGTTAAAAATACTAGACTAATTCAGTACTGGTCAGCTATATATTTCTGGGCCAAATTGAACTGCTTGCTTTGGCCTTTAAATCTGATTTGGGACCCAGATTATTTGAAGAAATCCGAATGCTTGCATTTGTCAGCATTTTTATTTTATTTATTCAGATTTATAAATCTTCCCATCCCCACACATGTGACTCTGAGTAGCGGTACACTAAACAGCCAGTTAAAATAATGAAAAAAAATAATTAAATACAAATATAGTAACATACAAACAAAAGAGAGAACATGGGAGAACAAATCAGCATCTTAACACAAATCATCCCATGCTCCCCCATTTCGGTTTCTCCCCCCAAAGTTTTCCTAGATGTCATTAAAGTCAGGTCTAGATTTCAGCAGGGATAGTAAAATCTGCTGTTAGAAGTTTGAAGGAGGTAAAAGATTAATAGAAATATATTCTTGTTTGAATGCTGACTATAGTCTCAGTCATGCTATCTGCCAATTAGAGATGTCTCTGAAGACAGTACTAAGATTAACAGCAGTATCCTTACTTATCTGCTTGCCTTTGAGATTAGTTAGATTGGCAGAAAGAAGGAACAGAATTTCAAATATTGGCTATCTTGTCTTGTGGAATGGGTAATTGGCTTCCTCAGTTGCAGCAGTCAAAAGCACAACTCGTTTAAAATTCTTCTTAAGCTGCTTCCTATCAAATTCTGACAGTAAAAAGCTATAAAACCACACTTCAGGTTACACATATTGTTCTTTTCCTATATTAAAGGTTTGTTAATATTATACGTCACTGTTTTCAGTGGTCATGATGGAATTAGTTATCTAGGGCAGTGTTTTTCAACTAAGTGTGCCGCGAGACATGGTCAGGTGTGCCGCGAAGCTCAGAGAGAGAAAGAAAACAAGAGAAAGAAAAGAAAGAGAGAAAGAAAGAAAGAAAGAGAAAGAGAGAGAGAAAGAGAACAAGAGAGAAAGCAAGCAAGAGAGAGGAAAGAAAGAAAGAGAGAGAGAGAGAGAAAGAGAATAAGAGAGAAAGAAAGCAAAAGAGAGCAAGAGAGAGAAAGAAAGAAAGAGAGAGAGAGGGAGGGGAAGGTGGGAGAGAGAAAGACATAGAGGGAGGGAGGGGAGAGGGAGGGAGGAGCAAAAAAGAGAGAAAGAAGGAAGAGAGAAAGAAACGGATGGATGAGAGAAAAAAAGAGGGAGAGGAAGAGGGAGAAAGAAATAGAGCAAAAGGAAGAGAGAATTTTTTTTGTCCAAACTTTTTTTAGCCGCCCCCCCTCCCCTCAATGTGCCCCATGGTTTTGTAAATATAAAAAATGTGCCGTGGCTCAAAAAAGGTTGAAAACCACTGATCTAGGGGGTCCCAAATTGCAGCATTTACAATATTTATAGGAGAGCCCCTGTGATCCACTAGTCTATGAGGTTGGATCTTCAGTGGGGACCGCTATTCAGCATTATCCTCAACTTTTAACTCACAGGGTGACTTTTGAGCAGTAATTATCTTAATCCAATCTGTCTCACAGAGTTTTGCTATTGCTGGGGGAAAAATTGGAGCTCTGTGTATGCTGTCTTTTGCTCCTCTGGTGAAATCTGGGACATAAACTTTACATACGTACATATATACATAATATCAGAGGGGTTTCTACCAGTTCTAACCAGTTCTTTAGAACCGTTAATAGTTTGGCGATGACATCACAGAGCTGGTTCTGTCGATGTCTCTGTGAGCACCACCATCTTAGTTTTTTTGTATTGCTGCGGGGCGATGTGCAAAACATGCACACACAGTGTGTCTCTGAGCGAATTGGCAGCAAAAAGGATCCAGAATCCACCCCTGATATACAACCTGGGAGAAACCCCTCTTAGCAGTAGCGACTGCGAAAGAGACCTCGGAGTCTTGGTGGATAATCAACTAAACATGAGTTAACAATGTGCAGCAGCAGCTAAAAAAAGCCAACACAATCCTAAGCTGCATCAACAGGGGAATACACTCCAAGACCAGGGAAGTCTTAATACCACTCTACTACACCCTGGTCCGACCACACCTGGAGTACTGTGTTCAGTTCTGGTCACCACACTTCAAAAGAGACATTGAAACTCTGGAGAAGGTGCAAAAAAGAGCAACCAAGATGATTAAGGGACTGAAAACCAAGACTTACGAAGAGAGACTGAGGGAACTGGGCATGGATAGCCTAGAGAAAAGGAGGGCCAGAGCGGACATGATAGCAGTCTACAAGTATACGAGGGGATGTCACAGAGAGGAGGGGATCACTTTATTCTCCAGGGCACCAGAGGGCTGGACGAGGAACAACGGCTGGAAGCTGACCAAGGAGAGATTCAACATGGAGATAAGGAGGAACTTCCTGACAGTCAGAGCGATCAACCAATGGAACAACCTACCAGCGGATATTGTGAACTCCAACACTGGATGTTTTTAAGAGAAGATTGAACTGCCACTTGACTGGTGTGCTATAGGGTTCCTGCTTGGGCAGGGGGTTGAACTTGATGGCCTTCATGGTCCCTTTCAACTCTAACAATCAATCAATCAATCAATAAAAAAATAAACATACATACATACATAATACATACATGGACACATGCATGCATGCATACATACATACAAAAACCACAATATTGATGCTGCTCATATGTCAAAACATTATTGGCACAAATTTTATATTCTTATTCTTTCTTCTAAAAAGTAGATCTAACATCTTAGTGCTGCCTAATTTAATATGATGCTGCCTTTGAAAACCGTCTTTGCTTTTTATAGAGACTTTCTAGGATTCCATTTAAGGGCTACCATGTCTACACCTTTCCCAAATGCACAATTTCAATAGTGGATAAAGTGATATAGGAACTGGGAATAATGGATTCATCAGATGTGTGTGTCGTGTATCTGTGGGGAATGAGAAAGGAGGTGGGAGGAGGATGGCATATCTGCAATTCAGTTAAGTGACATGAGGTGTTACATCTTTAGGGCCTTGCTGAAGCAGTGCATGAAAAATAATAAAAAAGGGGAATCAGCCAACATGCTTTGAATGCTGAAAATGCTAGATTCCGTTCTTGGCACTTTTAATTGGAATGATATTTGTTTGTTTAAAATTACATTCTGACCCTCCTGCCTGGAATTGACTCTAGGTAGCTAACAACCATAAAAACAAGACAAAACATATTAAACCTTAAATCAATCAATAAATAATGAATGAATGAATGAATAAATAAGTATTAACACTAAAATAAATTTAAAATTGAGAAGATGGGAAGGAAGGGAGCAAGATGGACACAGGGAAGAAGTGGGGACTTGTCTTAGTCCAATGGTAGAAAGACACACACGAAGCTCTTCCTCAACAGTTCTCAGTCTCTCTCTGTTTTTAGTTTTTATCGCAGTCAAGCTTGAGAAGCTCAGTTCACATAGATATGTGGTTGAAAACGGGAGCAATCTTTGTTGGCCAGAATGGGGAACTCCTTGGCAACAGATAACCAAAAACTGTCCAAAGGAAGATCAGCAAATTTTAGCTTTAAACCACAATTAGACATCGGGGCCACGGGGAGGAGTAGCAGCTTCAACTACTCACCACAGCCACACAATGACAAGTGCGTGGCAGCCCGAGTGGGGACCTTCCAGGGTGTGGATGAGAGGCGGCCTGCTATTGGTTCATCGCTAGTGGTTGGGATGAATCCTAGAAGGTGATTGGTCAATGAGCATTCCCTGTGCCTCCACTCTTCCTGTCGCTGATAGCTGGAGGGATTGTGAGGGGAATGTTTATGTTCGGTTGGAGGCGGCTGGCGGCGGGCTGGATAAATGGCCTTCACGGGCCATATTTATTTATTTATTGGATTTGTATGCCTCCCCTCTCCGTAGACTCGGGGCATGTAACAATCAAATATTAAAACCACTAAAAAAAACCCTTATTATAAAAACAAAACATACATACAAACGTACCATTCATAAGTTGTAAAGGCCTAGGGGGAAAGAGTATCTCAGTTCCCCCAAGCCTGACGACAGAGGTGGGTTTTAAGGAGCTTACGAAAGCAAGGAGGGTGGGGGCAGTTCTAATCTCTGGGGGGAGTTGGTTTCCAGAGGGCCGGGGCCGCCACATAGAAGGCTCTTCCCCTGGGTCCCGCCAAACAACATCGTTTAGTTGACGGGACCGGAGAAGGCCCACTCTGTGGGACCTAACTGGTCGCTGGGATTCGTGCAGCAGAAGGCGGTCCCGGAGATATCCGGCACATGGGCCGTAGTTTGGGGACCCATGTTTAATTTCCCCACGGCACACCTGACCATGTCTCACAGCACACTAATTGAAAAACACTGCAAACCCTGCTGTTCTGTTTAAGAAAAATAACAAATCTTCTGTTCGGGTCACATACGACCCGGACCGAAAACTCTTCATTTGCAGTGCTTATGTTTGGTCTTTTTGAAAGCTTTTTTCACTTGGAAAGTAGTCTGAACATTTCTGCACACAATGATATGAAAATTGAAATGAAAAAAGTAAATCTTATTGGTTTATTTTGCGGATATAATGCACGCCCCCCCTGTTTTTGTGAAATTCTTTTCAATTTATGGATAGTTTTGCTTGCAAAATGCATTCTATTTTACTAAAGTTGCTATGGGATTGGTAGCTTGAACATTTCTGAACATAATGATATGAAAATTGAACTGGAAAAATTGATGCATATTGGTTTATTTTGTTGATGAAATGCACGCCCCCCCCCGTTTTTTTTAAATAGTCTTCACTTTATGGATAGTTTTGCTAGCAAAATACATTCTATTTTACTAAAGTTGGTGTGGGATTGGTAGCTTGAACATTTCTGAACATAATGATATGAAAATTGAACTGGAAAAATTGATGCATATTGGTTTATTTTGCACATAAAGTATGCCTCAATTATTTCAATTTATATAAAAATTATGCTGTTAATTTCAAACTTACATACTTTTTTTTAGTAAAATGGATTTGTTTCATAAAATTAGTTCTCTGGCTACAATGTGGTTGATTTTCAAAAGGATATTCCAAATATTTCTAGACAAATATGTATAAACAGTGACAATAATGGCACACAGCAAGGCCGAGGGGGGGGTGGCCCTTTTGTGGCAAAAATAAACCAATAAGAACCATTTTTTTCAGTTCATTTATATTTTTCTTATATTCAGAAATGTTCAATTTAGTATATCAAACCTCTTGGGGGAAAATTCCTTAGGGATTTGTAGCCTTAAAAAATAGAAATTGACACGAAATTAAAAAAGGATGGGGGGAGGGGCTTTTTGATCAAAATAAAAATATAAGTCTCAATTTTTCCAGTTCAATTTTCATATCATTATGTTCATAAATGTTCAAACTAGTTTTCCAGTTGAAAAAGTTTTCAAAAAGATCAAATTCAAGTACCTAAAAAAATTATTTTTGGTCCGGTCACATACGAACAGAAACAGATTCAAAGTTATGATTTTTTTTTGCCCAGAAAACAATTAGCCACCACCCCAAAAATATTTTTTGATGATCAGCATTGTTAAATTGAGTAAATGAATGCCTAAGATTTTAAAGAATATTTCGGATTTGGAGCATAAAAAATAAAAAGTGAAAATGGTTGCAAGCAGCCAAGGGGGGGGGGAGGCCTTATTTCTGATGTTAAAAAACCAATAAGAATCATTTTTTTCAGTTCCTTTATATTTTTCTTATATTCAGAAATGTTCAAGCTACCAATCTCACACCAACTTTAGTAAAATAGAATGCATTTTGCAAGCAAAACTATCCATAAATTGAAAAAAAATTCACAAAAACGGGGGGGGGGGGGGCGTGCATTATATCCGCAAAATAAACCAATAAGATTTACTTTTTTCATTTCAATTTTCATATCATTGTGTGCAGAAATGTTCAGACTACTTTCCAAGTGAAAAAAGCTTTCAAAAAGACCAAACATAAGCACTGCAAATGAAGAGTTTTCGGTCCGGGTCAGGGTGACCCGGGAACATAAGATTTGTAACTTTTTTTGCCCAGCAAAAACTAAGCCCCCCACCCCCCCAAAAAAATTCTCATAGAGAGAACCCCTGAAATGATAAATAGTCATGAAATTTCAAGTTTCAGATATGCAGGGAAAAATTTTTACAGGGACTCAAACTTGGCTTCGGGTCACATACGACCCGAACAGAACAGCAGGGTTAAGAAACTCTGCTCTAGGACATCAATATCATAAAACTTCCTCCTGCTTTTATCCCCTAGCCACTAGTCATCAGGAATATGCAGGATAGCATATAGACACGATTACTTTATCAATCACTTCTTTCTAATGAATAGCATTCTATGCTAGCTTTCTGTGTACAATTTTATATTGCAAGAGGATACATTTGGACATAGAAATTCACAGTCTGGCCATTTAAATTGGGTCAGACGGTGCAGCTGTGCTTTTAGATAATTGCGAAACTCCAAATATGGTTTGGAGAGATGTGGGGGTTTTTGCGGTGATGGATTCTGTCTGTGAGGTTTAGCCAATCTCTGCACTGAAGTAAGTTCTCTCTGTCTCAATCTGCTCAGTTTTTCCTCTAACCTCTTTCCTTGACAGAATGAATGTCAGGCTTGATTCCAACCAGCATGCTGAGACACAATCTTTCTCCAGTCGATATCTAAATAAGTATTACTTTGCTTGCCGTTTCCTGCTGTGAATACATATCCCCGATGAAGATGAAAAGATGCTATGGGATATACTGAGGTTCATGTATTCCCTTGCCTATGTAGTTTTGTGTATGATATGACTGTGTGTATGTTTTCATATATTGGGTTTTTCTCTTTTAGACTTTTTAATTTAAAACTGTTATTTTAGATTTTAATTATTAGATTTGTCACCATGTATTGTTTTTATCACTGTTGTGAGCCGCCCCGAGTCTGCGGAGAGGGGCGGCATACAAATCTAATAAATAATAATAATAATAATAATAATAATAATAATAATAATAATAATAATAATATTTAAATATAAAATCTAGTGAGTACAGCAGCAGATTCAGAATTTTAAGCACAGGTCATCTCCCTAATCAAGATCTGTTTTAATTTTTACTGTATTCTAGTAATTAACTATACAGTGGTACCTCTACTTAAGAACTTAATTTGTTCTGTGACCAGGTTCTTAAGTAGAAAAGTTTGTAAGTAGAAGCAATTTTTCCCATAGGAATCAATGTAAAAGCAAATAATGCATGCAAACTCATTAGGAAAGAAATAAAAGCTCAGAATTTGGATGGGAGGAGGAGGAGGAGGAAGAGGACAGTCGCTGCCGAAGGAAGAAGGTGAGGTGAGGGGAATCACAAATATCCATTGGCACTGGTCTAGGACATACTAGAAATCAGGCCATGTAAATAAGTGAAGTCCCATCCGTGGAATGCAGGAAGCACATGAAACCACATCCCTTCTGGTCCACAGAAAAACCTCTCTCTCCATGGAACAGGTCTTTGATACCCAAAAGGTTGTGGGCCGCTGCTCTATACTGCAATAGCCAATATTTCTCAGCACAGAGATAAAGATTAATCTGGGAGTACAAATTACCCTGCATAGTGTTGCAAAGGATCCTGTGGTCCCCTTTATCGGCTGCAGGGATAGGTAACAGATCACTGGTAATTGTTCAGATGACTTCTGGTTTTGAACGTTTTCATCCACAGGTAGGAACTTGAAACGGATAATACTTGTTTTGTCCTGTGAAGCAAACACGCCAGCATCGCAAAGTTTCTGTTTACATTGCCATATGCAGATTGCCTAACAGAATGATTCATCAGATCTTGGAGCTGTATTTTTTTGCAAGCCAGAGGAAAATAAAAAAACCTTTGGTTTGATTCACGCAACTATGTCCCTTTCCTCGAAGCTCCTGGTACCATCTCTATTCAAAAGATTTTGTAGCTTTGAGCCAGGTTGTAATAAGCTTCAAAAGAACATACAGTGGTACCTCTACTTAAAAACACCTCTACTTAAGAACTTATCTAGATAAGAACCGGGTGTTCAAGATTTTTTTGCCTCTTCTCAAGAAACATTTTCTACTTAAGAACCCGAGCCCGGAAATATTTCCCAGGAAATTTGAGAGTGGCACAAAGGCTTGGCCAGTTTCCTGCCATTCCCCCTGGGTTTCTCTCTCTGGCACAGTGTATGGGAGACTGCTTCGCGCCGGGTGTATGAGAGGCACGTGCTCCTCCTCGCCGTCTCAAAGTCTCTCTCTTTTTTTTAAGCCTTAAAGTTTGGGATATTTGTGATTCCCCTCACCTCACCTTCTTCCTTCGGCAGCGACTGTCCTCTTCCTCCTCCTCCTCCTCCCACCCAAATTCCGAGCTTTTATTTCTTTCCTAATGGGTTTGCATGCATTACAGTATTTGCTTTTACATTGATTCCTATGGGAAAAATTGCTTCTACTTACAAACTTTTCTACTTAAGAACCTGGTCACAGAAAAATTAAGTTCTTAAGTAGAGGTACCACTGTATAGTTAACTACTAGAATACAGTAAAAATTAAAACAGATCTTGGTTAGGGAGATTACCTGTGCTTAAAATTCTGAATCTGCTGCTGTACTCACTAGATTTTATATTTAAATATTATTATTATTATTATTATTATTATTATTATTATTATTATTATTATTATTATTATTTAGATTTGTATGCCGCCCCTCTCTGCAGACTCAGGGCGGTTCACAACAGTGATAAAAACAATACATGGTGACAAATCTAATAATTAAAATCTAAAATAACAGTTTTAAATTAAAAAGTCTAAAAAGAACAAACCCCAATATATAAAAACATACACACAGTCATATCATACAGAAAACTACATAGGCAAGGGGAGATGTCTCAGTTCCCACATGCCTGATGGCAGAGGTGGGTTTTAAGGAATTTACAAAAGGCAAGGAGGGTGGGGGCAATCCTACTCTCTGGGGGGAGCTGATTCCAGAGGGTCGGAGCCGCCAAAGAGAAGGCTCTTCCCCTGGGCCCCGCCAGATGACATTGTTTAGTTGACGGGACCCGGAGAAGACCAACTCTATGGGACCTAACCGGCCGCTGGGATTCGTGCTGCAGAAGGCGGTCTCGCAGATAACCTGGTCCGGTGCCATGAAAGGCTTTATAGGTCATAACCAACACTTTGAATTGTGACCGGAAACTGATCCGCAACCAATGCAGACTGCGGAGTGTTGGAGTGACATGGGCATACTTCGGGAAACATTTGCTGTGTTTCTCTGGTAGGTATAACATGGAGATAAATAATAAAGTCTACTTCCCGCCTTTGAGCCAACATAGTCAGTTGGAAGGTTTCTGGCAGCTGATATGTTCTGAAGTAAACATTTTATAACATGTTTACATTGGGAAGAATAGGCATACCATGGAAGAAGTATAGAGCAAATAAAAATTAAGAGCATGCAGGATTTCTGCTGGATTTGCAACTTTGAGCCAGTCCTTTTCTGTGCCTTCAAAGTTTATCCTAACTACTCATAATGTGTACTTGCTAGAGAGTGGGAACTTTCTAAGACTCTCTAAATAGTACTGAATATGAAACTACGGTACCTGCATTTTCACTCCTAACTATGCTTGCTGGAGCCCTTAGGAGTTTTTCACCACATTCCTTGTGAATCACCCATGGAGAAAAAACAAAGAATGACTAAATCTCCAAATTGCTTACAATTATCTTCAAACTGGAATGTTTTTCACATGTTTCTCATAGTCAACATAGACAATGGCACTCATTAGATCCTGGATATGTTATATAGTATGGAGCAGGGTTTGACTGCATTTTCTCCAGGATAAGCTTTGTTAAGACTTTAAATACATAAGTGCAATTATTGTATTAAGCAGCTTGGATGGTCAGTTGTTGGATGGACATCCCTTATAGCAGTGGTCCAAATATCTCCAAGTGGCCAAGGTTGGGAAACACTGCCTTATAGGATGCTCAACAGTGATAGGCATATAAGGCATCCCTTATAGGATTCCCTTATAGGAATCATGAATTCATTGAGGCAGAAGAGAAAGCAAGTCAAAGTCCACTTTAGAGGTGAGACAGGATGCTAGGGAGAAAAAACACCACTAAATTGAATGTTGTTGTCTTATGGCTTGTGGCAATTGTAGAAATATTTTTCACAGAAGCCTGTTGTCTACAGAAGGAATTGCTGCCGCATGTTGATTGTTAAAAATCTTCAGGCCTCTTGCCACACAAACGACCAATAAGGGCCCACCGGGTTGGCCTTCTTTGGATCTCGTCAGCTAGACAATGTCAGTTGGCGGGGCCACGGAGGAGGGCCCTTCTCTGTGGTAGGCACCAGCTCTCTGGAACCAGCTGCCCCCCACCCTGCTGGTCTTCCGGAAGGCCGTGAAGACCTGGCTTTGCTGGCAAGTCTGGGGCCATTGATCAATTTGATACCATCTAGACCTGGCCACTAAAGGATATGAATGATTTTAACAGGTTTTAGATTGTTACTTTTTTTGTATACCGTATTTTTTCACTCCATAAGACGCAGTTTTTTTTCCTCCCAAAGTAGGATGAAAAATCAGCCTCGTCTTATGGAGCGAAGATGCAGGCAGGGAGGGGGGGTGGAGGCTGCGAATTCGGAAGCGCCATCCCGCCGGCTGGCTGGCTAGCTGCTGCCTGGCCCACCGTTCCCCGTAAGCTGCGCCCGTGAGCAGGCGTGCACCCCCAAATACACCCGAGCGCCCTTTTCCACGGGCGCGCGCTCCCCATCCCCCTGCCAGCCCGCGGGGAGGTGGGCGGGGGGCGGGGAGGTGTGGCAGTAGGAGTAAAGGGAGCGCGGGCCGCCCCTGCCTGCCCACGGTGCCCTCCGGCCAAATGCGCCCCTGGCTTCTCCACGCTGCCCTATTGCCCCGCCCGATCCGCTTCCTCTCCTCCTCTGCCACCTCCTGCGTTGGGGCGCGATCTGCCTCCTCTCCTCCGCTGCCTCCTCCTGCCTTGGGGCGCAATCTGCCCCCTCTCCAACGTCGCTGCCTTCTGCCTTGGGGCGCGATCCGCCCCCCTCTCCTCTGCCGCCGCCTTCTGCCTTGGGGCGCGATCCGCCCCCCTCTCCTCCCCCGCCGCCCCCTGCCTTGGGCGAGCAATCCGGGAGTCCGGGACAGGGTGGCTTTACGCCATGAAGAGAAAACGGCCGACTTTTCCCTGCTGCCGGAGCCGTTTCCTCTTCATGGCGCAAAGCCACACAGTCCCGGACTCCGGGATTGCTCGCCCAAGGCAGGAAGCGGCGGAGGAGGAGAGGGGGCGGATCGCGCCCCAAGGCAGAAGGCGGCGGCGGAGGAGGAAAGGGGGCGAATTGCGCCCCAAGGCAGAAGGCAGCCATCTGCCCAGACAGAAAGGAAACAAGAGAGAGAAAGTGAGAAGAAGAGAGAGAAAGAGGGGGAGAGAGAGAGAGAAGAGAGAGGGGGAGAGAGAGAAAGAGAGGGAGAGGGAGAAAGAGAGTGGGAGAGGGGGGGAGAGATAGCAAGAGAGGGAGAGAGAGAAAGAGAGAGGGGTAGTAGAGAGAGGGAGAGGGGGGAGAGATAGCAAGAGAGAGAGAGAAAGAGAGAGGGAAAGGGGGAGAGAGGGGGGGAGAGAAAGAGAGAGGGAGGGAGAGAGAGGAGATAAAGAAAGAGGAGAGAGAGAAAGGAAGAGAAAAGAAAGAAAGAGGGATAGAAAGAGAGAGAGAGTGAGAGATGCTCAGTGAGCCTTTCTTTGAAGTTGCCTTTCTTTCTTTCTTTCTTTCTTTCTTTCTTTCTTTCTTTCCTTCTTTCTTTTTCTCTCTTGCTCTCTTGCTCTTTCATTCTTTTTTCTTTCTCTTGCTTTCTTTTCTCTCCTTCCTTCCCTCATTCCATTTCTTTCATTCCCCCTCTCTATTTTTATTTCTCTTTCATTTTCTTTCTTTCTCTCTTTCTTGCTTTCTTTCTTGCTCTTTTTCTTTCTCTCTCTTTTACCTTCCCTTCCTCTATTTCTTCTTTTCTTTCTCCTTCCTACCTTCTTCCCTCCCTCCCTTCAGTCCTTCCTCTCTTACTCTCCCCTTTCATAAGTTTCCTTGCTTCCTTCCTCTGTTCCTGTCCCTTCCCCCTTTCTTTCTTTCTTCTTTCTTTCTTTCTTCTCTTTCTTTCTTTCTTTCTTTCTTTCTTTCTTTCTTTCTTTTCTTTCTTTCTTTCTTTCTTTCTTTTCTTTCTTTTCTTTCTTTCTTTTCTTTCTTTCTTTCTTTCTTTCTTTCTTTCTTTCTTTTCTTTCTTTCTTTCTTTCTTTCTTTCTTTCTTTCTTTCTTTCTTTCTTTCTTTCCTTCCTTCCTTCCTTCCTTTCCTCCCTCCATTTTCTTGCTTTCCTTTTCCTTCCTCCCTTCTTCCCTCCCTCACTCCCTTCTTTCACTCCTTCCTCTCTTCCTCTCCCCTTTTTGGCTCAAAATATTTTTTTTTCTATTTTCCTCCTCTAAAATCTAGGTGCGTCTTATCAGCAGGTGCGTCTTATAGAGCGAAAAAATACGGTACTTTTTTTTAAACATGTTTCTTATACTGTGTCATTCTTTGTCAAGTAGACCAGGTGAAATTGAAGCCTTATTTGAAAAGAAACCATCACCAAAAACCCCATATGATAAGAAAAAAACATATTCTTTCTAATGAAATAAAAATGAAGATGATTGAAGGTGAGAAGACAGAGAGAGATAGAAAAAAACTTGCTCTAATGAAGATGATTTGAAGGTGATGAAACAGCTCTCTGTTTTCTCACCTTCAATCATCTTAATTTATCTTTCATTAGAAAGAGCCCCCTTTCCCCCCTATCATATATGTTGTTTTTGTTGATGGTTTCTTTTCAAACACGGCTGCAAAAATCTGTCAAGTGGATACCTGGTCCACTTGGCCAAGAATGACTACTGCCTTTTTACATGATGTATGTCGCCCAGAGTCCGGAGGAGTTGGGCTGCCTATAAGTGTGATTAGTAAATAAATAAATAAAATAAAAACAAGTACAGATATACCTAAGTGAGATCAGTGGCCACAGGAATTTTTATATTTCTGCTCTGTGCCTGATCTTGCAGTACCAAGTCCATACAGTATCTTACAATAAGCCTTATTCATTTGGATTGAAGATACCTAACAATGAGTCAGGCTGATGCTGCATTGCCTGCTTTGAATGATAGTAGCTTTCAAGAGTGTCAGGCACATTACCCCCTCCCACTCTGATTAGAGAAAATCAAACCCAGGTCCTTTATGTGTATAAGTGTATGTGTATATGCAGCGAAGGGTTACCAAAAAATTTTAATACCACACTGTGAGCGTAGTTTTATGCAGGACGCCCTGCATTTACTTTCAACATCTTTCAGTGCAAATTGGGTGCTCTGGGGTGGAGCTCCATTTTTGCTACCCCACTGCGTTCCCCCCCAGTAGCCCACCCCTGTGTATATGTATATCCTTGCTTTACAAGTATAAGTACCCATGTAATTAAATGAGAGAAATGAAAATATATATATATGGAAGAAACATGGTTTAAATCTATGGTCACTACAAATCCTTACAAAAACCTAGATTGTTAATTGCTGGGATTCTCATACCAATGAAGGAAATGTATCCCATAGGTTAGTGACGGTAAACCTTTTTTTTTTCTCGGGTGCCAAAAGCATGCACGCACATGCTATTACACACATGCAAGTGGCTCACATCTATAATTCAGTGCATGCATGCACATTTGATCTCCCCATGGTGCTCCATCCCCTGTGCATGCACACATGATCCCCCCACTCCCCCATTTTCTGGCTTCAGGTGGGTCCAGTAGGCTCATTTTTCGCCTTCTCCAGGTTTCAGAGGTTTTCGTGCAGCCCGGGGAAGGCTAAAATGGCTTGCCCCACCCTCTGGAGGCCCTCTGGTGGCCAAAAACACTCTCCCAGAGCTTCCGCACAAGCCAAAAATCAGCTGGCTGGCATGCACTGGAGCTGAGTTAGGGCAATGGCTCATGTACTGGTAGATATGGTTCCATGTTCCACCTGAGGCACGCATGCCATAGGTTCGCCATCACTGTCATAGATGTATAGAAACATAGAAACATAGAAGACTGACGGCAGAAAAAGACCTCATGATCCATCTAGTCTGCCCTTATACTATTTTTTGTATTTTATCTTAGGATGGATCTATGTTTATCCCAGGCATGTTTAAATTCAGTTACTGTGGATTTACCAACCACGTCTGCTGGAAGTTTGTTCCAAGGATCTACTACTCTTTCAGTAAAATAATATTTTATCATGTTGCTTTTGATCTTTCCCCCAACTAACTTCAGATTGTGTCCCCCTTGTTCTTGTGTTCACTTTCCTATTAAAAAACACTTCCCTCCTGAAACTTATTTAACCCTTTGACATATTTAAATGTTTCGATCATGTCCCCCCCTTTTCCTTCTGTCTTGCAGACTATACAGATTGAGTTCATTAAGTCTTTTCCTGATACGTTTTATGCTTGTATCCATTCTTGTAGCCTGTCTTTGGACCCTTTCAATTTTGTCAATATCTTTTTGTAGGTGAGGTCTCCAGAACATGTATGTGAATTTGTTTCAGTCCTCAACATTTTTCACGTCCTAAGTGCCAGGATAAAAATGGTAGAGGACAATAGATGGATCAATCATTTTAATATAAAGCAGGTTTATATACTTTGTTGCCGTATATTTGGAGGATACAGTGTTCCCTCGATTTTTCGCGGATTCAAACTTCGCGGAAAGTCTATACCACGGGTTTTTTAAAAAATATTAATTAAAAAATACTTTGCGGGTTTTTTTCCCTATACCACGTTTATCATATGTCATTGCCAAACTTTCATCCGACTTTAATAAATATTTTTTTAAATAAACTTTAATAAATAAACATGGTGAGTAATGATCTAAATGGTTGCTAAGGGAATGGGAAATTGCACTTTAAGGGTTTTAAAGTGTTAAAGGAAGGCTTGTGATACTGTTCATAGCCAAAAATAGAGTATTTACTTCCGCATCTCTACTTCGCGGGAAATTCGACTTTCGCGGACAGTCTCGGAACGCATCCCCTGTGAAAATCGAGGGAACACTGTAATTCACTCTAAGCAGCTCCATCTCACTCTGGTAAACAGGACTGCAAGAAGACTATGTTGAAATGCCAAGGCCTTCAACAGCGATAGCTCAAAACAAGAAGATAGATTTCCAAAAAAGTCCTCTGAATCAGATCAATTCATAGGCTTAATTATTAACTGTCATATTTAGAGATACTATAAACAGGCGAAAGAGAGCCAGGCCTGAATAGGTAAATTTTAAAAAGAGAAGAAGTAATTGTGAATTACAGCCATAGGATTCTGTCACCATTCACTTAAACTGCTGCTTCTGTTTAATCCTCGTCTCTAAGATCCTCGGAGTTTTCTAACTACAGATTTAAGAAAGAAATTATTGGTGGTGAAAAGAGTTGGACCGTATCCATGACCAGGTTTCTCTACAAGGACATAGAAGTAAGTGCCTGCCAAGAAATACTCCATTCCCTGCATCTGCTTAGAATGCGCTATATGATGAGGCTTTTTCAAAAAACCCACTTTGAGTTCAAGGATAAAAAAGCCTTTTCCAACAGTACTTGGCAGTAGCTTCAATACATAATTTAATCCCGGCTCTCATGCAGTAGCACATTTGATAGCTCCCAAAGGGGCAAGAAACCTAGGTGTGCTGCTTACTTTCTTTCTGCTGCCTTCCTATGTTAGTTTAGCACTCTTTGGGGAAACTATTCTTACGGAACAGGTAGAGTAGGCTGTCTCTGAAGCTTCCAAGTACTTTATCTTAAATAAGTGGGATTTAATGGCTTGGATGAGCTGGGAAACGTGGAGAGTAGTTAGTCTGGGAGTAGGGCAACATAATAGCTGTGTAGAATCACCGCAGAGCCCACCTCAGTCTCATGTTTGGTTTCTCATAGTAGCCACAAAATTCCTACGCTCTAGAGCAGTGAAGGTGAACATGTGTGTGTGTGTGTGTGTGCAATCACGCCTGTGTAAGTGCCCACACCCATAATTTAATGCCTGGGGACAACAAAAAATGGCCTCCCTCGCTCCCCGGAGACCCTCTGGAGGCCAGATATGTCCCAAATTCCCCCAACTTCTGGTGGGACCCAGTAGGCCCATTTTTTACCCTCCCCAGGCTCTAGAGCAGTGGTTCTCAACCTTGCTAATGCCACGACCCCTTAATACAGTTCCTCATGTTGTCTAGCCATAGCTGTCCAACCATAAATCTAGCGCTAGTTCTCCCAACAGAGCTTTAAGCTGATTGGCAGGAAGGTCAGAGGGTCACCCACACTGTAAACACCTGATTGGTCCAATTGTAACAATATGTTCCAAGGCACCAGAACAGAAGCTTTAGTTGCTAACACCATGGGAAAATTTGTCTTTTTTAAAGGTCTTAACTTAAGCGATCCCTGTGAAATGATCATTCGACCCCCCAAAGAGGTCCCAACCCCCCGGGTTGAGAACCACTGCTCTAGAGGCTTTCCTGGAGCACGGGGAGGGCAAAATCGCCCCTCCTCCATCCCCCTGGAGGCCTCCCGGAAGCTGAAGACTCCCTCCCAGAGCCTCTGTGTGAGCCGAAAATCAGTTGGCCGGTGGGCACATGCGTACTGCAGCTGAGCTAGGACAAAGGCTAGTGAGCCGGCAGATATGGCTCCGTGTGCCACCTGTGCCACATGTGCCATAGGTTCGCCATCACTGCTCTTGAGCAGGGGTATGAAACTTGATTTCATTGAGGGCAGCATCAGGGTTGTGTTTCATTTTGGGGGAGGAGGCGTGTCCAGGGTGGGCATGGCCTGCTCGACATCACTTGTGTCAGGGGTACTTGTGGTGGCCCAAGTGCTCTACCAGCGAAAACGGACTCCCAAGCTCCATTTTTGGCTGCGATAGCTTCCTGCAACCCTCTGCCAGTGAAAATGGAGAAAACTGAGCTCCATTTTTGCTGGCAGATGGCCACTTGCAGGCCGGTCCGTTGCTGTTTTCCAGGGTGGCCCTCATGGGCCAGAACTAAGCATTATTATTATTATTATTATTATTATTATTATTATTATTATTATTATTATTATTATATTAATTATATTTATTATTATTATTTATTAGATTTGTATGCCGCCCCCCTCTCCGAAGACTCAGGGCAGCTCACAACAGTAATACAAAAACAATATAACAGTGAGATAAATCTAATATTAAAATAAAACATATCTAAAACCCCCAACAATTTAAAACCATACAGCACATACATACCAAACATAAAATATAAAAGCCTAGGGGAGGTGTCTCAGTTCCCCCATGTCCTGGCGATAAAGGTGGGTCTTGAGTAATTTGTGAAAGACAAAGAGGGTGGGGGCCGTTTTAATTTCTGGGGGGAGTTGATTCCAGAGGGCTGGGGCCGCCACAGAGAAGGCTCTTCCCCTGGGGGCCCGCCAAACGACATTGTTTGGTCGACGGGACTCGGAGAAGGCCAACGAGTCTGCGGAGAGGGACGGCATACAAATCTAAATAATAAATAAATAAATAAATAAATAAATAAACTCTGTGGGACCTTATCGGCTGCTGGTATTCGTGCGGTAGAAGGCGGTTCCGGATGTATTCTGGTCCAATGCCATGTAGGGTTTTAAAAGTCATTACCAACACTTTGAATTGTGACCGGAAACCGATCGGCAGCCAATGCAGGCCATGGAGTGTTGCAGAAACGTTGGACGAATCTAGGGAGCCCCAAGATGGCTCTCGCGGCCGCGTTCTGCACTGCATCCTGCGGGTCAGATTCAGCCCCTGGGCCTTGAGTTTTAGTGGGATGTTTCCTTTGTTGCCTGCTGATCATTTTATCTCCTTATCAAATTTCCATTTAAAGCCACACAGGTTAATGACTATCACCCCATCTTGGGGTCACTGCATGTCTATCATTAGAGGAAAAAATGGTGAAGAGTTGAAAATCAAATTCAATCTTTTCAACATCGAAGAATGATGATGTTTAGGTTTTATACAAGAAATGCCTGACAAAATTGAAAATGGGTATTTTCTTTGATATCCCATAGAATTCAGCACCAGTCGTAAAGATTCTATTGAGCTGGTAGTAACTAATGGATCTTTTCCTCTTTGCTGTGATTAATTTCTTTTAAAAAATAAGAGCAAAAATCTTTGGCTTGGTTCTTAATTTGTGGTTGTGGTGGTGAGGTTTCCCCCCCTAATGGGATCTCTTTTTACATAATTATCTTCATTCTTTGAGCCACAAGTAGATCCAAACAATGGAGCACTTTAATTACGTGGCAATAAACCAAATGGTCTATATATCCAGAAAGTGCTAGGTTTAATTCTTGGTATCATCTAGTCTAAAGCAGCTGGTTTATGGTGGTGGAGTTTTTTGTTTTGAAAGAGAGCTAGGAGTAGTCTTCCGATATCCTTTCCCCCTTTCTGCTAGAAGTACTTTAGTGGTTTTGGTTTTACTTCTGCCTTTTTTTTTGGATTTTAAAAATTTTTTCCTACCTTTTCGCATACAAATTCAACAAGTATACAGTATACCATTCAATATTACATAAAATTATATAAATTTCATAATTATACATTTTTATCCATTGTTAATATTTCAAAAGATTTTTTTGCCAACAGCCTTCCCCCTTAGCTATTTTTTCTTGCACCCCCTTCCTCTCTCTCTCTCTTTCTTCCTTCTAACTACTTACCCTTCACACCTCCTAAGCCCCCTCCCCTCTCTCCCTCCCTCTCTGTCTGTCTCTCTCTCTCTCTCTTTCTTTACTCTCTCCGCCTCTCATCCCTTCTCTATCTTTCTATCTACTTCCTCTTCAACTCTCTAAAACCTTTCCTTTGCTGTAAATTTAGTTGCTTTAAAAAAACCCAATAACAACCACTATGTTTTAGTTTTAACTTGTAGTTCCAAAAATGGTAAAACGTTTAATTTCAGGTATATATCGCCAAATTCAACTACCTCCAATAAAAAAAGCTAATTTTGTCATCCGAAGATTTCCTGTCTAATTAATCCCCTCTTTAAAATCCAACTTTAATGACTATCCTCTTTGCTTTCCCAAACACCTATAATTTTTTATTTCTTCTCATCTCAAGGCCTAATGCTCCCTCCCCTTTCTTAATCTCTTTCCTCCATGTTTGTTTCTTATATTATAACTATATGCCCCTGCAGTAGTTTTATATAATTTGAATGTGCCAAATTATGTTAAAAATCATTATATATTTCAACATTTTCTAATTACTCCTCACAACTTGCATATTTTTTATTCTAAGTCCTTTAATTAACTCAGCTTTTCAAACATTTTCCTTCAAATGAGTCTTTTCCAACCCCATACATATTGCATCTAAATTTAACTTTATCTGTCTTGCATCGACAAAGAATCTATCTCTTAAGATTTTTCTTCTGCCTTTGAGCCACAGCTGGGGATTACATTTCACCAAAAAAGCTATTAGTTCTCCCTTATTCTTTTACTTCTTCCCCACTCACCTTTCTCCCAAACCCACTCCTATTTGTATCTTCCATAAAAGGCAAGCAGTTGAAAGATAGAAGTATCTTTTATTCCACAGCTTAAACTAAGCAACATTACAGCAATGAAACAGATTCTTCAAGTAATTTTGTTCTTCCTGCCATATGCCAAGAACGATGCTGAATGTGTGCCTTGTAAATTTTGGACACAAGCATTTGATGCTGAAAATGAAAAGGGCAATGCAGCTGTTTTGAGCCAATGTCAGTGGCTCAAAAGCTTAGCCAGAGTTTTTAATGATTTTTTTATTGTCCTGATCTGTGCTCAATAGTCCCCACTTAAAGCTCTACCCCACTTATGTGCTTTGGGGGGGGGGGGGAAGGAAGAGTTTTAAGCAAGAATAATAGTAAAACATTGTTTTTTGGAATAGGAAAGGTGAAAGAAAGAAACAAGGAAATGGTAGTGAGATGGGGAAAATAAGATTTGTTAATTATATTTTACTGAAGAAAGTTGAAGAACTTTGCGAAGGAGTTGCGAAGGAGAGTGAATTAGTTTTGTCATTGAGGATCAATATGACGTAAAACACAGATGCTCTATTTGGATTGGGAGTTATTTTGCCTTCGCCTTGAAGGTATCTCACAGCCAAACTGAAGAACGCATGCTGGAGGAAAAGCCAAGTACCTGCTGAGTGGTTGAAATGTACACTTAGGAATCTGTGTGTAAAAAGCTGGTGCCAAACCACCAATTTTCACCCTCGCTGGGTATAAATTGTTACGAGAGCAAACAGCAAAGACTCCTTGAAGTAAATAAGTTGTGTAATGGGGTAATGTACCAATTTTGTTCTATTTTTTTTTTCCTGTTTGGTTTTCTTCCTGTTTTGTGTACATTGGGTTTACTTCTCTGATAATTGCCTCTCCTGCTCTTTTAGGATAGCCTCTGTTTTAATTCATGTCCCTATATTCCTTTTTAAGTCATTGAAAATGATATCAGGAGAAGGAGATATCACAAAAGGAGATCAAAAGTGACAAAAGATTGCGGAATAATAAAGGAATGGCTACTGGAAGCGGAAGGTAGCCATTCCTTTATTATTCCACAATCTTTTGTCACTTTTGATCTCCTTTTGTGGTTCCATTGCTCATCTGCAAGAACACACTTATTTTTACTCTACATATGTCCACTACTTTCTCCAGATCTCTTCCATTAACTCTTATCCCACATACTATCCAGCTTATTGCAGGAGATCCCCTAGTTAAAAAAGACAGTGCCATTGGGCTTCAAAAATTCTATTTTGGGGGGTGTTTCCGCTTTTCTTTTCTGTTGATTTGCTGAGTGCGTGCTGCACAGTTCAGAGGGAATAGATCTTCCACATTGCAAACTAGGCAAAGAGCACGGAAAATAGCTGCGGCGCGGCAATTCAATCTGCAGCTCCTGATTCGCTGGGCTTCAGAAGCGGAGATAAAACTCCGTATAACCCTTTTGTGGTTGGCTCTGGCCCAGCTCCTGCCCCAGGGAATGGGGAGGTGGATGCAGGGGGAAATTCAACATGTCACAGGCCTGTGTTATTGCCAACAGAATCAGATCAGAGTTTAGTTTCCTCTGATGAAGAAGAAGGTGGGAGTGACTTGGCAGAGGAAGGCTTGGCACACAGCCAAGGCAGTCAATCCTCCTTATCTTCTATTGCTTCAGATGATGACATTTTGGACCCATGCAAGCACAAAATTATGCGTAGAAGAGACCAAGTAAGAACATATTACAGGAAATAAGGGAGGCCACCTGTGTTTGGGCGGGGGTTCCAGTAATTAGGGCTGCTGCTATAAATAGCAGCATGTGAGTTTGGCCATTGTGGAAGAATATTTGTTGCAGTTTTGTCAGGAATCTTGTGTGCTGGACTTTGTTGCTTTTTCACGCCTTTGAAACCAAAGCAGAGCAGTGTGTGTGTGTGTGTGTGTGTGTGTGTGTGTGTGTGTGTCTCCCTTCCTTGGAAGAAGAAGGGGTGTGAAGTTTCTCCACAGCTGCTGGCTAAGTACTTAATGACTGCTTAAGGGACATTGTACAGATTACCTGATTGTGTTGGGAAGAGTGCTCTTTGCAATACAAAAAGAGTGCTTAGTTTATTTTGACTTTTGTGATAAAGAACATTGTTTTGAATTTTCAAACGTGTGTGTGTGTGTGTGTGTGTCTGAAATTTGTATCCTTGAATTTTCGGGAGGCTCCTATCAGAGAGCCCGGCAGAACAAACCCAGAGGAGGGTGGGTGGACCCACTTTCACGGATACAGAGAACCAGTTTTCTCTCAGCTTGGAGTTCAGTGCCACCAGTTCTAAAGAACTAGTCCAAACCGACAGCAACCCACCATTGGAGTACACTGTAGTTGGCAAAGCAATGATTTGCAAGGCCTTTTTATGCTGGGGCTCCATAAAAACTAATGTCTGAGGGCCTGTGGCAAGAATAACAATTTTCTTGTTATTGGGCAGCAAAATGTCCTAAAAACAAACCACATTTTCCACTTTGCCTCTTTTAGGCTATGGAATGTTAGGATGAGTATCGAACTGATGTAATATTCCAAATGCAAGAAGGAGTATAATTATTGTAATGACTGTAACAAGAAAAGAATGCTGAGTCACCCTGACTTTACAGAATGTGCTACAACCTGATTGGTAGACAAATGTATAAAATGTAATGCATCTTTGCATAGGTGTGGCTTGTTGTGGATGGTCTGTAGTAATATTGTAATAGTGTCGTCTAGTGAGATAGTTATAGTGTAAATAGATAGAACAGTTTTCGCTATGAAGAAGTAAATATTTTGTCAAGAACTCCCGCTACATTATATTCATTCAAAGACTTCAGTTTCTGATATCTTGGTCTGTGGCTGGTTGGTTAGGCTGGATAGCTTTTGAAAAACGCAACTCTAACATGGAAGACTGACATATGGTTTGGCTTACTAGAAGAAACATAGAAACATAGAAGTCTGACGGCAGAAAAAGACCTCATGGTCCATCTAGTCTGCCCTTATACTATTTTCTGTATTTTATCTTAGGATAGATATATGTTTATCCCAGGCATGTTTAAATTCAGTTACTGTGGATTTATCTACCACGTCTGCTGGAAGTTTGTTCCAAGGATCTACTACTCTTTCAGTAAAATAATATTTTCTCATGTTGCTTTTGATCTTTCCCCCAACTAACTTCAGATTGTGTCCCCTTGTCCTTGTGTTCACTTTCCTATTAAAAACACTTCCCTCCTGGACCTTATTTAACCCTTTAATATATTTTAATGTTTCGATCATGTCCCCCCTTTTCCTTCTGTCCTCCAGACTATACAGATTGAGTTCATTAAGTCTTTCCTGATACGTTTTATGCTTAAGACCTTCCACCATTCTTGTAGCCCATCTTTGGACCCGTTCAATTTTGTCAATATCTTTTTGTAGGTGAGGTCTCCAGAACTGAGCACAGTATTCCAAATGTGGTCTCACCAGCATTCTATATAGCATTCTATATAGACTTTGTTTTTGTCGTTTAATTGTATCAGAGGGAAGTATTTTTATAAGGTAAAGTCTTAAAAGAAAACATTTGCAGCTCAGGGTTAATTGTGGGGTTTTAGTGCTGTCTAAAGCTTTGTGGGTTTTCCTGCAGATGTTTCATTACCGAACAAGGTAACATCCATACTAGAAGGGAGTGAGATCTGCTCTTATTTTTATATACTAGTGGATTGCCCTGTCAGTCTTGGTGAAGGTGTCTCACAAGGAGTGTCTGGCAATCAAGAAGCTTTTGTATCGATTGGGAGGTTAGTGTCCATGTTTCACTGGCATATGTTAGAGAAAGTAGCACACACTAGTTGAAAACATTTCTCTTTAGGCATAGAGGGTGGTTGCTTTTGAAAATTACGCTTAAGAACGTAAGAAGAGCCATGCTGAATAGGGCCAAAGCCCATCGAGTCCAGCATTCTGTGTCACACAGTGGCCCACCAATTGTCCATGGGGATCTTGAGCAGAAAGAGAAGGCAAAACCGTCCCTTTCCCTTGACCCCCAACAGATGGTATCCAAGGGAATCCTGCTTGCCTCAACCAACAGAGAGGCAGCACTTGGCTTAATTTGTCAAACGCCTGCCAACCACATTTAATGTGCCATTCAATTTATTTATTTATTTATTAGATTTGTATGCCGCCCCTCTCCGTAGACTCGGAGCGGCTAACAACAGTAAAAAACAATATAAACAAATCTAATATTAAAAGTAGTTTAAAAACCCCAATGTAAGAAACCAATCATACATACAAACATACCATGCATAAATTTTGTAAGCCTAGGGGGAAGGGAATATCTCAATTCCCCCACGCCTGACAACAGAGGTGGGTTTTAAGGAGCTTACAAAAGGCAAGGAGGGTGGGGGCAACTCTAATATCTGGGGGGAGTTGGTTTCAGAGGGTCGGGGCCGCCACAGAGAAGGCTCTTCCCCTGGGTCCCGCCAGACGACATTGTTTAGTCGACGGGTTCCGGAGAAGGCCAACTCTGTGGGATCTAACCAGTCGCTGGGATTCGTGCGGCAGAAGACGGTCCCGGAGATTTTGGACAAATGGCAGTCCAATCTCCCCTTGAAAGTCTCAAGTGTTGGAGCTCTCACAACCTCTGCAGGCAAGCTTTTCCACTGGTTGATCGCTCTCACTGTCAGAAAGTTCTTCCTTATTTCCAGGTTGAATCTCTCCTTGGTCAGCTCCCATCTGTTATTCCTAGTCTGGCCTTCTGGTGCTTTGGAAAACAGCCTAACTCCCTCCTCTCTGCGGTAGCCCCTCAAATATTGGGAAACTGTTATCATCTCCCCCCCCCATGCACTATTCCTGTAACCGCTCTTTGTATGTTTTAGTTTTCAGTCCCCTTATCATCCTGATTGCTCTCTTCTGCACTTTCTGTAGAGTTTAAATGTTTTTTTTGTAGTGTGGTGACCAAAACTAGATGCAATTCTCTAGTTCTGGTCTAACTAGGGCTTTATAGAGTGGTATTAGTATCTCCCTAGTCCTAGATTTTATCCCTGTGTAGTATTGGGTATTGTTTGCTGCCTTAAATTATTCATCAAAATAATGAAGGTGAATTTTAAAAAACCTTAGAAGAAGCATCAATAAGATAGCTTCCTTGACAGTTTTTCTCCGGTCATCAAGGTTTGCCTCATTTATTTTTATTTATTTATTTGTTTGTTTGTTTTGTCAAGTACGTATTGATACTATCCAAAGATGTAACAATGTTTATATACATGACACTAGTAAGGGAGAAACATTAGGACAGGGGATGGAAGGCACGCCCCTTACTGACCTCTTAGGAACCGGGAGAGGTCAACAGTGGATAGTCAAAGTAAGAGTAAAATTTGAGGGGTTAGGTGATGATACTACGACTCTGGTAGTGAGTTCCATGCATCAACTACTCGGTTACTAAAGTCATATTTCCTGCAGTGCAGTTTGGAGCGGTTTACTTTAAGTTAGTATCTATTGTGTGCTCGTGTGTTGTTGTAGTTGAAGCTGAAGTAGTCGTTGATAGGAAGGACGTTGTAGCAGATGACTTTCTGAAGTCAGATTGTCTGTTGAAGCACACTTAACTCATCATGGTTTGGCACAATTGCAGGGTTCACAGCAAGCTTTGTTCACACCAAATTTCACCTTTAGGGAAAGATTTTACAAAATATGTGACAATATTAGCAAAGAGAGGTGGTTTTAAACGCTACTTTTTACTGGCCTTCATAATTGGAGTCTATTGATTTTTGTTTGCCCCCCATCTGTGTTTCCCAGTATGCTGCAATTGCTCAGGTGACTGCTCATTTGGAACAACTAAATTGCCTGTTGCAAGAACATTATGTGATTTAGATTGTTGTCCTGAGTAGCTTGTATTAAGTTAATACTTCTCAGACATTGAAATATGGGAGTTAGGTGAGTGTCACTGCCCTCTGCTGGGTGTAAGTTGCTTTGCGATTGATCATACCTACCAGAGATCTCCTTTTGCCAGAAGCTTGGATATAGCTACCATCTTAGAAACATAGAAACATAGAAGACTGACAGCAGAAAAAGACCTCATGGTCCATCTAGTCTGCCCTTATACTATTTCCTGTATTTTATCTTATAATGGATATATGTTTATCCCAGGCATGTTTAAATTCAGTTACTGTGGATTTACCAACCACGTCTGCTGGAAGTTTGTTCCAAGGATCTACTACTCTTTCAGTAAAATAATATTTTCTCATGTTGCTTTTGATCTTTCCCCCAACTAACTTTAGATTGTGTCCCCTTGTTCTTGTGTTCACTTTCCTATTAAAAACACTTCCCTCCTGGACCTTATTTAACCCTTTAACATATTTAAATGTTTCATCTTTGTAAATGCTTTGTGCTAAAGCGAAATTCAGCAAGCTTTTAGCCTCCAGATTTATGTAAATAAAGGTCAGTGTTACTAGTAATCATCTGTCACTACAGAAAATTATATTGAGTAATCCCATTTCCCTGGTGTAATTCTATTCCCTTTCTTACAATATGATGTTACCTGGAATTAATAATGGGTTGGGTGAAGAATAACTGATTAAAACTCAGGCTACACAGAAAAGTGGTGGCTGTTGTTGAATGATTTGTCAGTCAACCGAAGCGGCATTTAATATTTCCTAGAGGCAGGGCAGACAGAAAGTAATATGTCCGTGGGTTCCCCACTGCTGAGTACAAAAGAAGAGAAGGTGTAATTGCTTTTGGATGCTACACAGAGCTCATCCTTTGGAGAACCAAGATTGTGTCTGATGGATCTGACACTTTATTTAGCATTCCATTGCAACCTGTGACAATGTCAGCAAGTTTTCTCACTCAACTAGACCAGCTTCTATGATAGGGCTACTTAACAATCTAATAATTGCTGTTTCAGGTTATCGCCAATAGTCCAATCAGGGT
This sequence comes from Erythrolamprus reginae, assembly GCF_031021105.1. NCBI lineage: Eukaryota > Metazoa > Chordata > Lepidosauria > Squamata > Dipsadidae > Erythrolamprus > Erythrolamprus reginae. The sequence goes on along the minus strand of NC_091950.1, from coordinate 389,005,439 downwards.
AGCAACTATAATTATGAAGCAATCCACAATATCTCAGCGCTCACTATTGCTCTGTTGGCTGAGTGGACTAACATGGTTTGGTGATTGATGGAACTTCTGCTGCTGCTCTTTGCTCTGCTGTGTAGGTGCTGGTTAATAGTTTCCTTCACTAACTGTAGATTGAAAGTGGAGTGGTTACTGCTGCTTTCTATTACCCAGCTAATGAGACAAGAAAGAAGTTAGGGACAGTGACTGCTTAGGAGACCAAGAGAAGCAGCTATACAAGGGATCCTCTTTTCACTCTTCACGCTTGCCTTCTATTGCTGACCATTCAACTGCACAATGGGCTAAAAGCAGTAGCTGCTTGGGAATGAGAATGAGAGTGAACTGCTAGATAGATAAAAGGGAGTGGGAAGTACACCTTCAGCCTATAAAAAGGAAAACAAGCAGTTAGAAGTCATATATATATATATGTATCACAAGTTTTTGCTGAATTTTTAAAATTAAGGGAGACTAGGATAGCACTATTTCGGCCTTGTTCTGGCCTCATCAGCTAGCCATACCCTTACTGGGATTTGATCCGGCAGCTTCTGCCTTGTAAGGCAGAGAATTAACCTCTAGGCCGCCAGATCTGATCCCTTCAGCTTTGTACCAGGGAGGAGCTATATGTTCTTTCTGTTGGATCACCCTGGTATATTGAAGGAACGTCACAGCTCCTTTTTTGCCTCTAGGCCAAACCCAGGGCCACTTCAAGGCAGTTATAATTTATTCATAGCCAACAAACTATGTTCTGTATGTATCACATGTTTTTGCTGAATTTTTAAAATTAAGGGAGACTAGGATAGCACTATTTCGGCCTTGTTCTAGCCTCATCAGCTAGCCATACCCTTACTGGGATTTGATCCGGCAGCTTCTGCCTTGTAAGGCAGAGAATTAACCTCTAGGCCGCCAGATCTGATTCCTTCAGCTTTGTACCAGGAGGGGCTATATTAAATGAGAAATCTAATAACTATAAATATGAAAATTTACTAAAAGTTTTTAAAAGGCCCCACTTACACTCACAGACATTCATACAATCCAATCATATCTCGTATCGGCCGGAGACAGTCTCATCACTCATGGCCCCCCTGCTTGCCAGCAGAGGTAGGTTTTTAAAGCTTTACGAAAGACCAAGTGGGAGGGAGCGGTACCTATCTCTGGAGGGAGTTCGTTCCAGAGGGCTGGGGCTGCCACATAGAAGGCTCTTCCCCTAGACCCCATCAATCGGCATTGTCTGGCCGACGGGACCTGGAGAAGGCCAACTCTGTGGGACCTAACTGGCCGCTTTGATACGCTTGCTTATGTAACCAAGGCCATACATACCATGGGTGTCAAACTCACAGTGTTACGTTGCCATCATGTGATGTATCGTGATGTGTTTTTTTCCCTTTTGCACACCTGGGGTATGTGGCCTATGTGTGATGCATCCTGGTCTTGCCATTAGAACTTGCCAAGTAGAACTTGCCATTAATGAGCATAAGCTACAACAATTAGCTGTTCCGTTCACTCTTAGATAAGGAGAATTGGTGTGGAGACAACATCTGGTTGTGGTGGTCCTTAGAAATGTTTGTTTAGGTTCTTCCAAAGTCTAAATCTGGTCTAGACTTTTAGCAAAGCCATATATTTCCTCCTCCCAGCTGCACTAATTTTTTGTTTAATAAATGAAGAGGTTTTCATTGGTCTTCATTTTGGCACTTTTAGCCTATTTCACCATTCTATCAAGAACAGTTTGAATTTTCAATTTCTGATCTTTCGAGACCCCAGCTGTTTTATTATGTGCAGATTTGATGAGCATTCTATCAATTTTTCATCCACATCATTAATTAACATATTGAAGAGTTGATAGAAGCTTGTTATTTTTCTCCGTACTGAAGGAGCGGGTCCAGCAGTCACATGGGTTGCTCACGTCCAATCCGATGGAACTGAGCCTAGTATTAAAAAAGCTTGCCGGATCCGCCCCTTCCCCAGAATTCGCTCAGTTCGCATATCCTGCGGTTGTATTGTGATAGCTCGTTCAACATTCTAACACCTTCCCTTCGATCTTTCCTTCAAAAAATAGTAAGATTATTGCCTTTATTTATTACTTGCACCATTGCGCCAGCCGTTTAAAGAAAAAAAGTAAAAAAGCGGCTCGGTTTTGTCCCTTAGGAGAAGTTGCGGTTTCGTTTTCCCCCGGCGGTTTTGCCGGTTACGATTCCTGCGGCCGCTAGTGGATTCTTCTAATCCCTTGGCCCGGAGGTCCTGGTGCAAGTATTTATCGATTTCATTATTGCTTATTTATCGTATAAATATATTTAAGGGCTTAAAAAATACCTCCTGCGGAGTGAGACGCCTTCCAGTCTCCTGGACTTAGTCGATCGCTTTTCCCTTAAGAAATTCTACGGAGCGATCTTTTCGGCGCGAAGGCCTTCGCGCCCTTTTTTTAAAATCTAGGCCTCTCGTGTTGGCCTCCTGCCAGCCGCGTAGGCCTCAGTCCACCGCGTGGATCCCGGAGCGGGCCTTGGGGGTCCCAGGCTAAATTCTCCACCGGCTAAGCCTCCAACCAGAGTGCCTTGGTTTACTTAATTATTAAGTTTAGGGAGGCTGGCCCCGCTGGATTTGGGGGCACGAACTCTGGGTTTGCCCAGATTGTCCTCACTCTTCAGCAGCTTCGAGGCCTCGAAGCAGGATCCATTCCTCTTGGGAAGTCCTTGAAATTCTTCTCCTTATTATTTAATTATTGGCTCAGCCTTGTCTTCTGTTAATTGTCAGACTATGGCTTCTTTTCCCAAGAGAGGCACAACTAAAGGTCCCAGAGAGGCCAGGCCTACTGGCGATGAGATTACTAGCATCCCCCAGGCCTCTTCCTCCTCTTCTCCAGGGGCCCGCCCCCCGACCAAGGTCACCAGGGCCGAGAAGAGAAGGGACCTAGCCCTACAAAAAATTCATGACAAATCAGCAAAACGTTTGAAAGTGCAGGCCCAAGTAATCAGTAGTCAAGACCCCCCAGAGGCCTCTAGCCTGCCTCCTTCTGGGGTCCCTGTGTTATCTCTGGATGAGCCAAACCTAGACAGACCCCAACCTAACCTATGGGGCATAGGTCCAGAGGAACCAGATATTATTGAAGATTCCCCCCAGCCAGGATCCTCCCAGGCCTTTAGGGATTCTTCTGCCATTTCTGCTGATATTTCCAATTTACCTCCTGAGTTCCAGTCTATTTTTGCTGTGTTGTCCAAAGCCATTGATGCCAAACTCTCCACCATCAATGCGCTTCCTCTACCTCTTCCTCCTTCTCGTCCCTCCCGCCCCTTGGGTTCTTCCCCAGCGGTCAGAGCTCCTATTCAGGATGATTCAGATTCCTCCCAGGATGAATACGAGGAGATGGAGGATGATGAGGACCCCTTCCAGGGATTATCTGATGATGAGGAATCCCAAATAAAGGTTCCCCCTCCAGTTACTATTTTCCCCTCTCAATTATTCAAATCTCTTCTCCTCAAAGCTAGAATTTCTACGGGATTAGCGGCCCAGGAGAAACAAGCCTCCACTTCCACTGATCCCCCGGAGGAGAATTTACCTTACTTCACAGAGGAACAGGAGGATAACGAGGTAATTCCTATGCCTAAATTGTTTAAAGATGCCTTACTCAAACAGTGGGAATTTCCAGCATCTGGCCTTAATCCCTCCACCAAGGACAGAAAGTTGTACAAACTTTCCTCTTCCTATGAGGAACTTCTATCCTTTCCTAAACCGGATGAACCTGTCAAGATTCTTCACTCGGCAGCGGCTGTGCCAGGAGAGGCGGAGGAAGTCCTCCGCCCAGAGGACAAGCGCATTGAGCAAATGCTCAAAAGGGGATTCACCTCTGATTCCTGGGCCATTAAAAGTTCTGCAGCGGCTTCCTTTTTTTCCAGAGCCATGCTGCTGTGGCTTCGCCAACTGCAACAGCATATTCCTCCCGATGACTTGAGAGGTCAACAAGACTTCAACAAGGTCTTTGCAGCTGCCCAGTACGTGGCTGATGCCACTTTGCAATCTACTAGATTTTCTGCTAAGTCTATTGCAGCTTCTACAACGGCAAGAAGACTCCTTTGGATTCGCCCTTGGCAAGCGGGAGTTCGCCAAAAGTGGCAGTTATCCCAGGGCCCCTTGAAGCGCGACCTGCTCTTCGGTGATCTTCTGGATCCACTCCTCACGGAAACCACGGACAAGAAGAAAGTTTTGGGTCCAACCACTAAAAAGGCTACCAAAACGCAGTCCTTTCGTCGCCCAGGGCGCCAGCAAGACCAAGCGGCGTCCTATCAGAGGTCTCCAGGTCAGTATTCCCCCCGCTTTCGTTCCCAAGGTAGGAACTCCAGGGGTAGAGGTTTTCGCTTCCAAAGGGGAGCTTCATCTAACAGGGCTTCAAAGAAACCTAGATGGTAACCTTTCCTCTATTCCCATAGGGGGTCGCCTAGCTCATTTCGCCTCTAATTGGCGTTTCACCTCCAAAGACCCTTGGGTCATTGACACTGTTCAAACAGGTCTTCTTTTAGAATTTGTTTCTCCTCCCCCAAGACGTTTTATTTCCTGCCCTTCTCTCAGGTCATCCTCTGATTGTAACCGTATGGAGGAGGCCATTTCTCATCTATTGTCCATCAGAGCCATTCAACCGGTCCCTTCCGATCAGAGGGGCCTAGGGTTTTACTCCATTTTATTTATGGTTCCAAAGTCCTCCGGAGGTTGGAGAGCTATTTTGGATTTAAAGAAACTAAACCTATTCATCAAATATAGGAAGTTTAAGATGCACTCCTTGCCCTCTATTTTAGCCGCCATCCACTCGGGAGATTTCATGTCTTCCTTGGACCTCACTGAGGCCTACCTTCACATTCCTATAGCCAAATGCCACAGAAAATTTTTACGTTTTTCTTTTCAAGGCAGGCACTTCCAGTATAGGGCGATGCCTTTTGGCCTCTCCTCGGCCCCTCGGGTCTTTACAAAACTCTTGGGGTCCCTGGCGGCCTATATCCGGGCGTTTCCCATTCACATTTTATGTTATCTTGATGATATTTTGATTCATGGGAACTCCCTAGAGAAAGTGAAAACAGACCTTTCTGTTACCATGTCAGTCCTTCAGGACCATGGATTTTCCATCAATTTTGATAAAAGTCATCTCCAACCTTCCACATCCATTGCTCACCTGGGATCCATTATTGATTCAGAATCCTCCCAGGTGTTTCTCTCTCCCGAGAGAAAACTCAGTATAGTGGAGTTAATTTCTAAGATTTTATCTAACTCTTCAGTATCCATAGTCACTCTATCTTCCCTTTTGGGGAAGATGGTGTCATGCATAGGCATCATTCCCTGGGCTCGCCTTCATGCTAGGGAACTCCAGTGGCTCCTGTTACCTTTTCAGAGATCGGGGCACAGCAACTCAAATCGACGCATTGTCATCCCACTGAGTGTTCGCAGATCCTTCAAGTGGTGGAAGTCTCCGGCCATGGACAAAGGATCCCCGTTCAGGTGCCCGGATCAATTTGTCATCACCACAGATGCCAGTCTATCGGGATGGGGCGCCCACGCCCAGGGGATGATAGCCCAGGGCACGTGGTCCCCGGAGGAAGCTTCCAGGCCAATCAATTGGCTAGAGTTAAGAGCCGTTTCCCTGGCGCTGAAGCATTTCTCTCCTCGCATTCCCAACCGGCACGTTCTCATTCTCACCGACAACATTGCCACAAAAAGCCATATCTGCAGACAGGGGGGCACGAGATCCAAGGCTCTCATGAGGGAGGCCCTCAAGTTGGGCCTTTGGGCGGAAAAACATCTCCAGTCGCTCCTAGCCGATCACATCTCCGGGAGTCTCAACGTCCAGGCGGATTGGCTATCCCGAGCAACGATAGACCCAGGAGAGTGGAACCTCCATCAAGACCTGTTCCATCAAATCACCCTCAGATTCGGCCTACCAGTCCTGGATCTCTTCGCGACCAATGCGAACGCCCAACTCCCTCGCTTCTATGCCAGATTTCCATCCCCGGGAGCGGAAGCAATCAATGCCCTCCGGAGTCCATGGCCTCCAGGCCTACTCTACGCATTTCCTCCAATTCCAATCCTCCCGGACGTGATTCACAAGGTCCTCACCGAGAGGGCCCGAGTAATCTTAATCGCCCCTCATTGGCCCCGCCGGCCCTGGTTCGCGGATCTCCAACAGCTGTCCGTCCAGGACCCTTGGCGACTCCCCGTTTCGGGGGATATGCTGCGGCAGGGGGCCTCTTTCCATCCAGACCCGGAGTGGTTCCACCTCACCGCCTGGCTGTTATCAGGAGAGATTTAGAACTGCGTGGCCATGACCCCGATTCAGTGGAGGTCATCTTAAAGGCCAGAAGGGGCTCGACCAATCGAATCTATGACCACACGTGGTCCAAGTTTCACCAGTGGTGTCTACAGGAAGGTTTCTCCCCTCTGTGCATCCCCATACACAGAATTATTTCCTTCCTTATGCAAGGCTTCCATAAAGGGCTTTCCACCAGCACCCTCCGGCGTCATCTGGCAGCCATTTCATCTGTCCTGGGGGGCCCCCGCAGACAGCCTCTCCGATCCTTCCCTGAAGTTCAGGAATTCCTCAAGGGCATAGCCAACCTCAGACCTTCCAAGGTCCACAGGTATCCATCCTGGGATTTGCCACGGGTTCTCCATTCCCTCACGCAGGCTCCATACGAACCCCTAAAATCGGCATCCCTCAGATACCTATCCTTTAAGGTAGCTTTCCTGGTGGCTATTACCTCTGCCCGACGCATTTCGGAGCTGGCTGCCCTCTCAATCAGGCAGGACCTTTGTCAATTCCATCAGGACAAGGTAGTTTTGCGACTGGACCCCACCTTCTTACCCAAGGTCAGTTCCATGTTCCACAGATCTCAGGATATTGTCCTACCTTCCTTCTGCCTCCAACGAGACCATCCCTTGGCAATTAGATGGCACACCCTGGATCTCATCAGAGCGCTGAGAATATATATCCAACGCACAGGACCCTTTCGAAGGTCAGAAGCTCTTTTTGTAGCCTATCATCCCAGAGTCATGGGGGCCAAAGTGTCTTCAACAGTACTGGGCCGTTGGATCAGAGGGACTATATCTAAGGCCTATGAGTCGGCCTCCCTCTCCGTTCCAAGGAACATCACAGCGCATTCCACCAGGAGCGCGGTCACCTCGGCCGCTTGGGCGACTCAAGCCCCGTTGGAGGAGGTCTGCAAAGCAGCCACTTGGGCCTCGCCAAATTCCTTCATCAGGCACTACAAGATTGATTCTTACGCTTCAGCGGACGCTGCCTTCGGCAGAAGGGTACTCCAATCCGTTATCTCACACGATAGCAATCTAATCCCACCCTAGGGACCATCTATTGGGTATGTCCCATGTGACTGCTGGACCCGCTCCTTCAGTACGGAGAATAGGCGTTGATTGCTTACCTGAACGCCTCTTCTCGTACGGTGAGCGGGTACAGCAGTCACTTCCCGCCCTTGTATGTGTCTTCTTTTACCTTTCTATACCTTTCTTCCTCTAACAATGAGAGTTGAACACTACAGAGCTTCACAACTGAGCCTAGTCTATGGATTCGCGAATTCTGGGGAAGGGGCGGATCCGGCAAGCTTTTTTAATACTAGGCTCAGTTCCATCGGATTGGACGTGAGCAACCCATGTGACTGCTGTACCCGCTCACCGTACGAGAAGAGGCGTTCAGGTAAGCAATCAACGCCTATTCTCTACAGTTTGATAAGGATCCATTGATGAGCACTCAATGAATGCAGTTCTTGTCAAATATATATCAATGTTTTTGTCATCTCATTGAGTTCTTTATAGACTAGTTTTCTAATCAGTATCTCATGGGTACTTCCTTAAATGCTTTTCTGATGCTAGTGTGTATTATTATTTGAACAACATTCCCACAGAATGTTAAGGAAGTTATTCTTTTTTTAAAAAAGAGGAAGGATGACTGCAAGTTATTCTTCTGACTAATTTATTTTTTTCGTGATAATTACCACAGAGATAGATAATAAGCGAAATAAATTAAATGTATGAAATAAGCGGAAAGGAAGTGTACCTAAATCTGATTTATAACAACAACATTCATTGTACTTTTCTATCATTGCAAACTATCATATCTTCCTAACATCTAATCAGTTCCTCAAATCCCAATGGTTGGGCTGCCCGGCTCACACACATATGCTCACAACAAAGAATTCAGAAGTTTTTATTCAAAACACACATACACACACACAAACACACCAGTTGCAAACCAAACAATCTGGTCCGGTTCCCAACAGTGTTCCCTCTAATTTTTTTTTTGGGGGGGGGGGGGCGGAAAAGTATAGTGTCTGAGCGGCAGTCCCTTCGGGACTGGGCGGCACAGAAATAATAAACAAACAAACAAACAAACAAACAAACAAACAAACAAACAAACAACCCACCCTGTTTTGCCTCAGAGAATTTCAAAATAAAATACTGTACTGTGTGTCTATAACAGTGAGCTCATAATAGGGCAACTCTATCAATATCAAAATGCCACTTAAATAGTTGAGCTAGTTTCAAACTAGATTTTGATTTTCTTTCTCTCTTCCTTACTCCCATTCTTTTTCTTTCTCTTTTCCTTCCTCTCTTTTTTCTATCTGTTTCTCTCTCTTCCTCTCTCTCTCCTTCCCTCTCACTCTTTCCCTCTCGGCTTCTGGGCAGGTTTGGAAGACTCTGAGTTGATGATGATTTTTAAGTGAGCGATTGCTCACTGCTCAGCTTAGAGGGAACTATGGTTCCCAAGTTAGACAAGACTTAGTCTAAGAAGCGCAAACGTAGTCTCCCACCTGGTCATTTCCCCATGTTTGGTAGACATTCTATTAAAGGGCAAAAATCCATGTGCAGTTTTACCCTCTATCTATTATTTGTAGACATTCACTCCGTTTTCCCTGTCAAACAAAGCTACCTTGATTCTTAATTTATACATTTTCAAATCCATATTCCTCATCATAGGGCCTAATATTGATGCAAATCATTTGTGATCTCAACCAACAACTGGGAACTGTCTGAATGTACTGCATAATTATATACATCTTCATACACACCCCAGTCACACCTATTGTAATGTCACACAAATATTCCTTTTACATTTTCCCACAAACATATTAAGCTTCTGAGGAAATATTACATATATATTTTTTATTTCCTGTTCAGTGTTTGATGTTTTATTAACCATTCCAGTTACTTTTCAGGAAGAAGTCATTAAGGATTATAGAAATCAAAATTAAACCTCTGATTAGTTACATTCAAAAACCATACTGGAGCCCAATGCAGCTGCATGGCTATAATGGGCCTCTGCAATTTGTATCGACTGCAGTTCTTTGCAGCAGATACTGCAGTATCTATCCTGAAGGTGATAATGGCATGACTTGCTGTTGCCAAGATATTATAGAAGGCAAAGAGAGCATTCTGCTCACAAAGGCTAAAATATTTAGAAACATAGAAAGCAGAAGAAGACCTCATGGTCCATCTAGTCTGCCCTTATACTATTTCTTGTATTTTATTTTAGGATGGATATATGTTTATCCCAGGCAGGTTTAAATTCAGTTATTGTGGATTTACCAACCACGTGTGCTGGAAGTTTGTTCCAAGCATCTACTACTCTTTCAGTAAAATAATATTTTTAAAAATAATATTTACAAGAACAAGAGGACACAATCTGAAATTAGTTGGGGGAAAGATCAAAAGCAACATGAGAAAATATTATTTTAGTGAAAGAGTAGTAGATGCTTGGAACAAACCTCCAGCAGACATGGTTGGTAAATCCGCAGTAACTGAATTTAAACATGTCTGGGATAAACATATATCCATCCTAAGATAAAATAAAGAAAATAGTATAAGGGCAGACTAGATGGACCATGAGGTCTTTTTCTGCCGTCAGTCTTCTATGTTTCTTTGTTTCTATCAGAAGCAGAGTTCTACTTTACTTCTTTCTGACTTAAAATATTTATATATTGTCCTAGAGGTAAATATTATGGGCAATCTACAAGTAAGGGACAATTACAATTAATCTAATATTTCATTTAAAAAAATGGCAACTTCAAATTTTCACTCTGGTCCAAATACCCACCGGGGGAGTCGGGGGTCATCATGTCCCACAGTGTGGAACTAGTATCAAAAAGCTTTGAAAATAGTAACCATTTGTCAGAAATGGCAAACATGGTCTAATCAGAAATATGGCAGATTGAGGTAACGGGTGAAGAAGGTGAGCTTTCTAAACTAATGAAAAGTAGATGGTCTGGGACCAGGGGTAGGCAAAGTTGGCTCTTCTATGGCTTGTGGACTTCAATTCCCAGAATTCCTGAGCCAATCATGCTAGCTCATGAATTCTGGGAATTGAAGTCCACACAACATAGAAGAGCCAACTTTGCCTATCCCTGGTCTGGGAGATTCATTTAGATCCAGACTCTTTCTAGAAGGTTGCAAATTTCTCAGTTTGAATGTCCTGCATTCTCCAATAAAAAGCTATAGATTCACTATCTCTTTATATACTGTATCATTTGTAATGTTAATGCATTTAAAAATGCCCGTTCTTCTCTCTCATATTCATGTAGGTCTAGAATTTCAGAGCCTGAACAGAGCCCAGTGGTGTATATCTGAGTCATCTGACACATCTCCCCACACCCACTGTTGCTGTAAATGGAAAATACATTGGTCTAATTTTTAAAGGCAAGAACATCTTTCTTAGCGTCTATTGCATGCCTTTTGTGACTAGTTCTGAAGGACATTATATAAAATTAGCCTGCTATTTAGAGACAGCAAAGAGAGCTGGTATGGAATTAGTGTTCTATTACAAGAGCTTTGTGGAAAGCTCTTTAATAATTTGCTCTTACTGAAAAAAATCTTATTGGGCTCTTACTGAAAGAAATCTGAGGAAGAAGGCAGAAAATGAAAGGGTAAAGGCTAAGATCACTTCTAGATGGAAATGGCAGAGTTTACCACCCCTTTAGCAACTTTTGACTTCTTTTGGCTTTCAAAAGAGAGTGTAAAAATCTTTCCTGATATTTATTCTATAACACTACAGTTATCATATAGATATTGGTTGCCGGTCGGTTTCCGGTCACAATTCAAAGTGTTGGTTATGACCTATAAAGCCCTTCAGAATACCTGTGAGACCGCCTTCTGCCGCACGAATCCCAGCGGCCGGTTAGGTCCCATAGAGTTTGCCTTCTCCAGGTCCCGTCGACTAAACAATGTCGGCTGGCGGGACCCAGGGGAAGAGCCTTCTCTGTGGCGGCCCCAACCCTCTGGAACCAGCTCCCCCCGGAGATCAGGACTGCCCACACCCTCCTTGCCTTTCGTAAACTTCTTAAAACCCACCTCTGCCATCAGGCATGGGGGAACTGAGACATCTCCCCTTGCCTATCTAGTTTTATGTATGGAATGTTTGTGTGTATGTTTTTATATAAGGGTTTTTTTAGGTTTTTAATGTAAAATTGTTATTTTAGACTTAATATTAGATTTGTCATTGTATACTGTTTTATCACTGCTGTGAGCCGCCCCGAGTCTGCGGAGAGGGGCGGCATACAAATCTAATAAGTAAGTAAGTAAGTAAGTAAGTAAGTAAGTAAGTAAATAAATAAACAAAGAAAGAAACAAAGAAACAAAGAAAGAAAGAAAGAAAGAAACAAACAAACAAACAAACAAACAAAGAAACAAATTTATTCCATAATACTACAGTTATGTATAACCTCCCTCCCTCCCCAACACACTACCCTTCGAGGGGTGTACAGATGTGTAGACTTTATTCTCTACTCTTAAATATTTATTTTGTAACTGCAGGTATATGAAATAGATATATTAAATCTCCCGGTATTCTGTCGGCTTTCCATTCCTGGGCGTAAGCTATCCTAGCAGCTGTCAGAATATGGATGGACAAATACCTTGTATTAAAGATGCCCAATAAATATAGTTCTGCAATGGAAAGCCGACAGAATACCGGAAGAAGGTATAATTATTAAAAAGTTACTAGAATGTGCAGAGATGGACAGAATGTCCAAAAAATTGGAAGGAAAAGAAGACACATGGGATTTTGGTGGGTTTTTTGCTTCTGTGCATGCCTGGAAGCAAAAAATTGCTGAAAACCCATATGCGTGCAAGATTTCAGCATGTTTTTGCTTCCTGCGCATGCGTGGAAGCAAACTTACGCTGGAGACGCGCACATACATGTGAGAATCCTCATAGTGCTCCGGTAGCAGCAGGCAAGAGGAATCTGCCCCTGGTCACTTCCTGGTTAGATTACTGCAACATATACTACATGGAGCTGCCTTTGAAGATCACATAGAAATTAAAACTAGTCCAGAATAAATTGGCACAGACAATTTTGGATACACCATCTTTTAAATAAATACACAAATTGAGGCAAACATATCAAGATGGAATTGTTCACAAAATCTTCAAATGATGAATTGATTGTGAGCAAATATATGACAGTTTTTTGTTACATATCGAATCCTCGGAATTTCATATCATTATATATTTTAGACAGAAAGAGAATAGGGTGAATCCATTTTTGGATGAAGCTTTAGTTCAATTTATTATTATTTGAATGCTGAGACAAGATAGCAGGATGCGAAGTCACCATATGAATGACAGCCAAACATTTTCAACCATAATGATGCCTGTTACTTTAGAATCTGTAGTGTATTAACAGACACCTGCTAGATAAATCCATGTAATAATTAAAATGCATTTTTGCTGAAGCTCAGCATTTATATTATGTTGTTCATTTAAGATAATATTAGAAGTAGAAATCTATGCCATTTTTCCCCTTGATCATCATCCTTTTGTGGCTTCAAGAAAGCTTTTACTAGCTAAGAACGAACTTCTTGAAAAACAGACACTTTTTTGGTCTGTTGCTTTCAAGGTAGGCTGCATACAGTATCTTGGCTCGTCTTTGTAACCCAAAACATATGTCAGCATTATGAAATCTGGCATCTCCCGATTGGAAAATTCTCCAAGGGTTCCTTTAAAATTTTTGCTTTGTGATTTTCTGCTCAAGATTAGTCACATAAAGCATTTTAAAATCCAAAAGCTGTTTTTGCCCACAGTAATGCAAGCAAGAAAAGAGATATTCTTTTATCTCAGTCTGGGATGTGGAAAGAGCATAAAAATAGAGAATTGAGCAAAATATTCTAGCAGAAGTAGGGAAATATTAGACCCCTTGTTTCAAATATTTTGTTCTACCTTTCAAATATAGGATTTCCAGGTTGATTGTTTTAAATTACAACAGTACCTTGGTACTCAACTGCTTTGGCTATGCTGAATCTTATGATAATGAAGATGATACAATTTTCTGTCTGCTCTCGGACATGCTCTCTTTTTCTTGTCTGTCTTGAACCACCCATGTTTAATACAACTGGATGATCCATATTGCAGTGTTACTCTTATGCCTACCACAAAGTACAGTACATGAATTTTATTTTATTTATTTTTATTTTATTTCAATCAAATTACCTTACTTTTTGATCATGTAAATAATTTAAAACTGATAACATATTATATTAATATAATGTAATATAATATAATATAATATAATATAATATAATATAATATAATATAATATAATATAGAAACATAGAAGACTGATGGCAGAAAAAGACCTCATGATCCATCCATGATCCATACTATTTTATGTATTTTATCTTACAATGGATATATGTTTATCCCAGGCATGTTTAAATTCAGTTACTGTGGATTTACCAACCGCGTGTGCTGGAAGTTTGTTCCAAGGATCTACTACTCTTTCAGTAAAATAATATTTTCTCATGTTGCTTTTGATCTTTCCCCCAACTAACTTCAGATTGTGTCCCCTTGTTCTTGTATAATGTAATAGCAGAGTTGGAAGTTTTCTAATCCAATCCTCTGCTTAGGCAGGAAACTCTACACCACTTCAGACAAATGATTGTACAACATCATCTTAAAAATTTCCAGTGTTGGAGCATCCACAACTTCTTTCTCCTTTGTTCTAAGTTGCTTGTCTCCTTGATTAGTTTCTACCCATTACTTTGTGTTCTACCCTCAGGTGCCTTGGAGAATAGCCTGACTCCCTCTTGGTAGCCCCTGAGATATTGAACACTGCTATCTTGTAACCCCCAGTCCTTCATTTCATCAGACTAGACATACCCAGTTCCAGAAACCATTCTTATGTTTTAGCTTTCAGTCTTTTAATCATCTTCTTTTCAACCTTTTTTGAGCCACGGCACTCTGGGGCACAATTTTTTTCTCTCTCTTACTCCCTTTCGCTCTATTTCTCTCCCTCCCTCCCTCTTTCTCTCCCTTCTTCTTTTTTTTCTCTCTCTCCATCCCTCTTTCTTTCTCTCTCCCTTCCTTCCTCTCTTTTTTGCTCTCTTTCTCCCTACCTCCCTGTATGTCTTTCTCTCTCCCACCTTCCCTCCCTCTCTTTCTCTCTCTCTCTTTCTTTCTTTCTTTCTCTCTCTCTCTTGCTTTCTTTTTCTCTCTCTTACTTTCTTTCTTTCTTTCTCTCTCTTTCTCTCTCTCTCTTTCTTTCTTTCTCTCTCTCTTTCTTTCTTTCTCTCTCTCTTTCTTTCTTTCTCTCTTTCTTGTTTTCTTTCTCTCTCTGAGCTTCACGGCACACCTGACCATGTCTCATGGCACACTAGTGTGCCGCAGCACACTGGTTGAAAAACACTGTTCTAGACCACCCACACCTTTTTTTTTACATTGTTGTGACCAAAACTGGATGCAATATTCCAAATGTGTCTTACCAAAGCATTATAAAGTGGTTTTAACACTTCATATGATCTTGATTCTATCCCTCCGTTAATGCAGCATATGCTGCATAAAAGTCCACAAATAAAAACAAGATTATGATACAATAGAGAAGATATATTATATTTCTTCTTCAGACATACTGACTTCAACTTTAAAGAATTTAAAGCCAGCTGAGATTGAAAAATACTATAGTATTGGAAGAAAAGAGAAAAAAGAGCAGTCCAACCAGGATGGTCAATAGGAGATAAGGCTTAGCAGCATTTGGACCAGAGGTAGAGAACAGAGAGAGGGTTGTAAAGAGATTGAAGGCTCTCAGTAAAAAAAGGACACAGAAGTAAAATTTGGGCATAACTTTTTTTCTCTTGGAATCTCTTCCTTTCCAGGCAGGAGCTCAGATTATTATTATTATTATTATTATTATTATTATTATTATTATTATTAATTAGATTTGTATGCCGCCCCTTTCCGTAGACTCAGTATATATCAGATGGTATAAATTGTATACATTTTTACAAAGCATATTCTGTAACCTCTGTCTTAGTTTAAGCGGCTACTCCTTGCATACATTTAGCATCCAATAAACCACATCTGTTTCATACAGGGGTTGCAGTGGGACCCAGGGGCACAATAATAACATGTTATTTTGAAGATTGAATAGTTGGACAGCATAACATCACCATGGTAGTACCTATTAATGCTTATATCAGTACAACACCAGATCCATAAACAGGACTTTATTTTCTTGAGAACCAATTTGGTGTAGTGGTTTGAGGCACCAGACTTGAAACCAAAGAGAGTGTGTGAGTTCTAATGCTATCTTAGGCCCAAAGCCAGTTTATTTTATTTATTTATTTGATAAATTTATTCTCCACTTATCTCACTGTGGAACTACACTAGGTGGCTTATAACAATAAAAAGGGAGAAATGAGAAGAGTGTAAAACAGAACAGTAGTAAAATAATAATGTAGAACAATAAAATAAACAACCCACTTCTGAAAAGTCATGTCAAGGAAACTGCACGAATCCCAGCGACCGATAAGATCCCACAGAGTTGGCCTTCTCCGGGTTCCATCAACTAAACAATGTCGTTTGGCGGGCCCCAGGGGAAGAGCCTTCTCTGTGGTGGCCCCGGCCCTCTGGAACCAACTCCCCCCGGGGATTAGAACTGTCCCCACCCTCCTTGTCTTTCGTAAACTACTCAAGACCCACTTATATCGCCAGGCATGGGGGAGTTGAGACACCTTCCCCCAGGCTTTTTTATATTTTATGTTTGGTATGTATGTGTTGTTTGGTTTTAAATATGATAGGGTTTTATATGCTTCTTTTTAATATTAGATTTGTTTTGCTGTAATATTGTTTTTATTATTGTTGTGAGCCGCCCCGAGTCTTCGGAGAGGGGCGGCATACAAATCTAATAAATTATTATTATTATTATTATTATTAGTAGTAGTAGTAGTAGCTAGGAGTAGGCGGGCGTTGCAACTTAACTCCGCTACTGGTCCTGATGCGCGTGCAGCTCTGGGTGACCGGTGGGCATGGGCGTTCATTGGAGTGAGATTTGGGTTCTGTGCATGCGCAGGAAGCAAATGTTGCGAGAAGACATGCGGGCGGGCGAGATTTCAGCAATTTTTTTGCTTATGTGAATGCAAGGAAGCAAAAAATTGCCGAAAGTCGCTGAAATCTTGCACTCCCGTGCTTCCTCTCATAAGATTTTATTTATTTATTTATTCATTCATTCATTCATTCATTCATTCATTCACTCACTCACTCACTCACTCACTCACTCATTCATTCATCCGTTCTATTTTTATGCCGCCCTTCTCCTTAGACTCAGGGCGGCTTATAACGTGTTAGCAATAGCACTCTTTAACCAGAGCCAGCCTATTGCCCCCACAATCTGAGTCCTCATTTTACCCACCTCGGAAGGATGGAAGGCTGAGTCAACCTTGAGCCGGTGATGAGATTTGAACCGCTGATGTACAGATCTACAGTCAGCTTCAGTGGCTTGTAGTGCAGCATTCTACCTGCTGCGCCACCCCGGCTCATGTGCAGAAGCCAAATCTCACTGCGATGTGCCAGTCACCTGGGGCTGTGCATGCAGTTCCATTTTTGTTACCAGTATGCCATCCCCCTCAGTCCAGGTAAGAACCCATTACTGGCTAAGAGTCAAGACTGACTTGGAGCCCCCTCCTGCTGCCAATACCTGCATGCCTCTATTTATTTATTTATTTATTTGATTTATTTATTTGATTTTTATGCCGCCCTTCTCCTTAGACTCAGGGCGGCTTACAACGTGTTAGCAATAGCACTTTTTAACAGAGCCAGCATATTGCCTCCACAATCCGGGTCCTCATTTTACCCAACTCTGAAGGATTGAAGGCTGAGTCAACCTTGAGCCGGTGATGAGATTTGAACCGCTGACCTTCAGATCTACAGTCAGCTTCAGTGGCCTGCAGTACAGCACTCTACCTGCTGCACCACCCCGGCTTACTATATTATTATAACCTACAACAGTGATGGCAAACCTTTTAGACACAGAGTGCCCAAACTTCACTTATGTACATGGCCAAACTGAAACGATGTGCGTGCATTTGTGAACATGCACGAATGTGCGAATACAAGAACTTGTACAAATGTGTGCATGCGTGGACATGTGCAGCAGTGACTCGAAGACCAGCTGGCTGGCAGGAGGCATTGCATTACAACATTGCCAGTGTGGTAAGAGGTAAGATCTTTTTCTTTCGTGACCTTCTGTTTCATCGTGTTCAAGGAAACAGAAGCTCACGAAAGAAACGCCACGGAGATCTGACCTGGAGCGAGGGCGCGGGTGCCAGCAGAGAGGGCTCTGCGTTCACCATCATGGACCTACAGAGTTATTCTTTCTTGTTTTTGCAGGACTGTATCTCACTTTTTCCTTGTGAAATATGTCCGGATGCCCTTTATTGGCGGCATTGTGAATGAATGGGGACAGTGTGTTTGCAAATGACTTCAATGGCATTTAATCCAATTCAGCCAAGTGTATTTTTATCTTGTTTTCACATTCTTGTATTATCCAAAGCAACAAGACATATTTTTTTTGAGTAAGAAGAATTGTAATTTTGGCACGTGATAATTTTTGGGATTTAAAAGCCAATTCCAAATAAAGATGCTATTATAACACTTCTGACGGGTGTTTAGGGCTGAATGTTAGTGAGATACTAAGGCGACCTTGCTTGCATCTCTCTGCATTTATTTAACCACAAGTAGTCCTCGACTTGCAACCACAATTGAGCCCAACATTTCTGTTGTTAAATGATTTTTGTTATGTGAGTTTTGCCCCACTTTATGACTTTCCTTGCCACAGTTGTTAAGTGAATCACTGCAGTTGATAAGTTAGCAATTGATTGTTAAGTGAATCTGGCTTCCCCATTGACTTGGCGTGTCAGAAGGTCACAAAAAGGGATCATATGACCCTGGGACACAGCAGCGGTCATAAATATGAACCTGTTTCCATCATCTGAATTTCACATGATCATGAAGATGCCAAAAAGGTCACAACTGAAAAACTGTCCTAAGTCTTTCCTCCCCACTGCCATTGTAACTTTGAATGGACAATAAATGAACTGTTTATTGGATTAATTGGATTATTACTATTAATTGGATTGTTATTACTGTTTTTTCTGTTTTTTGTACATGCTGTGAGCCGCCCCGAATCCTCGGAGAGGGGCAGCATACAAATCCAATTAAATCTTAAATCTGTTGTAAGTCAAGGATTACTTGTACTTTTTATAGTTGGCAATACTGGCTTGGAATCCTAGAAGTTGTAGCCCAAAATATTTGGAGTGTCTAAGGTTGGAGATTTCTGAAGGGAGACCATCAAGAATAAATCACATAGTTATTTTTTCTGTTTAAATGTGTCTGTATAATCAAACAGACATTTCATCCTCCACAGTCTATTCCTTTCTTTAAAAAAAACTGTTTTATTTCATAGTGTCTTGCAATAAATTCTGTAAGCCAATTATGATATATGTGTGGAAAATCCTCTTAAATCTGCTCCTTTCATTAGCTCAGTTGATCCCCCCCCCAAGTGTGATTAATTCCTACCCTCATCCAGTTCCCTTTATGTCAATGATGGAAACCTGCATTAGAAAACTTTTTGCCAAGAAAGGTATCAGAACAAAGATACATGTGAAAAAAAGCTCTTTAGTAATTTGGTTCTTAAATTCTACTCCAGAAACTCAGAAACTTGTTCTTGCTCAACCATTGTCATAAAATTCCTAATACTTTACCAAAGATAACTAAACTTGAGTAATTATACTTCAGTATAAAAAGCACATCTTTCTATATCAGGGGTGTCAAACTCTGGATCCGGCCTGTGGGGTGCTTTGAAAACAGTAAAGAACTGGCCCATGATGTGTCTTCAGAAAAAAATGGAGCTCGTGAGGGTTGTGTACGGCCCTCCCAAGCTCTGTTTTTGCTGGCAGTGGGTTGCAGGAAGCCATCCCAGCCAAAAACGGAGCTTGCAAGGGTTGTACATGTCCCTCCAAAGATCCATTTTCGCTGGCAGAGGGTTGCAGGAGGTTCTTCTAGCTAAAAACTGAGATGAAGACATTAACATCAGATATCTTTTTCAAATAATGTCTGATCAGCATAATTTTTGTAAAGATAGTAGATAAAGCAGTATGCTATTATTTCTCCTTTGTTGTTCAAATACATGTTCAAAATGGTTGTGCCATCTTTTAGGAGTTGCTATTAAGTAAATAGCAAATTAATTTCCATCTCATTTTGATAAGCAGACACTATACTTGCTACACTCAACGAATCAGAAATTCTATACAATATGTGCATATGTAAGAGGAAAATGGTTTTGGCAGGAAGCTCTGTATCGTATGTATTGCATCAATTGTATTTTAAACAATTAAGCTAATGAAAATTCCCACTGTTTATATGATCTGATATATCATTGTTGTTTTTTAGGCTAGCGGACTACCGGCAGCATGATGACGGCGAGGGATACAGATAGCATCGGATTCTTCATTGTTGCCTTGCTTATTGGATGCTAATTCAGAATGCGGATCACAACAGTAAATTTGAAGTGCTCCTTTTGTGTGTATTTGGCCCGGAGAAGACTTCTGATTGCCATGTCGACCCTCTTTTCCCTTGCCTTGCGACACCCAGTTAATTGAAGCTTGAGAAAAGTATTACTAGTTATTGGTTCCCGTCAAAACAAAAGTTGTATCCCTCATCACAAGAAGATGAAATTTCCATTCTATTGGCTTTTTGTCACACAGACACAATAATATTTCCTTCTGGAAATCCCGGGTTACAAACTGTTTTGGGTATGGCTACTGATCCCACGTGATAGAGGTGTGTGGCACCAACCTTGGGACTCATGAGTGGGTATACAATGTTGCGGAATGGGGGATTAGGGAATGGAGGCCAACCTTGGATGCTACGATGGTCTAGTCGGATTCGACTCACGTGGCTTAGCTTCACCTTATTCATTATCCTGGTCTTCTTTCCGCTCATTGCCCATTACTACTTGACCACCATAGATGATGTGGACGATGCTGGCAAGCGCATCTTTGGTCCCCGCATTGGTAACGAACTTTGCGAGGTGAAGCACGTTGAGGATTTATGCCGAATTCGAGAGTCGGTGAGCGAAGAGCTGCTCCAGTTAGAAGCTAAGCGGCAGGAGTTAAACAGTGAGATTGCCAAGTTGAATCTCAAGATTGAAGCCTGCAAGAAAAGCATTGAGAATGCGAAGCAGGATCTTCTGCAACTAAAGAATGTTATCAGTCAAACAGAACATTCGTATAAAGAGTTGATGGCTCAGAACCAGCCCAAGCTTTCACTGCCGATCCGGCTGCTACCAGACAAAGATGACTCTAGTTTTCCCATGCCAAAATCCAATAGAAACTGCCGGCTGCATAATTGCTTTGACTATTCACGTTGTCCGCTAACCTCTGGTTTTCCAGTATATGTCTACAACAGTGACCAATTTAACTTCGGGAGCTCATTGGATCCTTTAATTAAGCAAGCCTTTGAATCCACGGTCAGAACTAACATATATGTTACTGAAAATGCAAACATTGCCTGTCTCTACATTGTCCTAGTTGGGGAAATGCAGGAACCTGTAATGTCTAAACCTACTGAGCTAGAACAAGAGTTGCATGCTCTGCCGTTTTGGAGGACAGATGGACATAACCATCTCATTATTAATTTATCCAGGAAGTCAGAAACTCAAAACTTCCTTTATAATGTCAGTACGGGGAGGGCCATGGTTGCCCAGTCCACCTTTTATGATGTACAGTATCGTCCAGGGTTTGACATTATAGTATCTCCTCTTGTCCATGCCATGTCTGAACCCAACTTCCTAGAGATCCCACCCCAGGTGCCAGTCAAGAGAAAATACTTATTCAGCTTCCAAGGGGAGAAGGTTGAATCTCTCCGGTCCAGCTTGCAAGAAGTACGATCGTTTGAGGAAGAGATTGAAGGAAACGCACCAGCAGATTACGATGATAGGATCATTACCACATTAAAGGCTGTTCAAGACAGCAAATTGGACTTTGTCTTGGTGGAATTTACATGTAAGAATCAGCCAAAGGCAAGTTTGCCCACTGAGTGGGCTCTTTGTGGGGAAAGAGAAGACAGGCTACAGCTACTGAAATTATCTACATTTGCACTGATAATCACCCCGGGTGATACCCATCTTATGATCTCTTCCGGCTGTGCAATGAGACTGTTTGAGGCTCTCGAAGTTGGTGCTATTCCAGTCATCCTTGGAGAGCAAGTCCAACTGCCTTATCATGATGTAATTCGGTGGAACGAGGCAGCCTTAATTATACCAAAGCCACGTATTACGGAAGTCCACTTCCTTCTGAGGAGCATTTCGGACAATGACCTCTTGGCCATGAGGAGGCAGGGCCGCTTCTTATGGGAAACCTACTTTTCCACTTCAGACAGTGTTTTTAGCACGGTCTTGGCTGTCATAAGGACTCGAATCCAAATTCCAGCTGTCCCCATTCAAGAGGAAATGGCGGTGGAGATCCCTCACCGTTCTGGCAAAGCTGCTGGCACAGATCCCAATATGGCGGACAACGGGGATTTAGATTTGGGGCCAGTAGAAACTGAGCCACCGTACTCCTCTCCTAAATATTTGCGCAATTTTACTCTCACAGCAATGGATATTTACAGAAATTGGAACTCGGCTCCTGGTCCCTTCCACCTCTTTCCTCACACACCCTTTGACCCTGTACTACCCTCAGAAGCCAAGTTTTTAGGGTCAGGCACTGGATTTCGACCTATTGGTGGTGGAGCTGGAGGTTCTGGGAAGGAGTTCCAAGCTTCGTTGGGTGGCAATGTTCCCAGAGAGCAGTTTACAGTAGTCATGTTAACCTATGAACGAGAGGAAGTCTTAATGAACTCCTTAGAGAGACTCAATGGTCTCCCTTACTTAAATAAAGTTGTAGTGGTCTGGAATTCCCCCAAACTTCCATCAGAAGACCTCCTTTGGCCAGACATTGGTGTTCCAATTGTGGTAAGTCAAATTCAGATATTTCCTTTTTTATTCCTACGAGAAAACTCAAGTTACTGTTTATATAAAATGTTGGTCTTCAGTTGTGGTATAAGATGTTCTCAGTTTGCATGTATTTTTACAGATTTTAGAGCAGAGCAAAAGCATGAGATCTAGAAATTGTTCAGGACATTCAGTAAAAATATAAGATTTGGATTATAGTTAAAGCTGGAATATAGTAATTGTGTATACAATATATATATATGTATGTATATATGTAAGTATCTATGTATGTATATATACAATATATACATACAATGTACAATATATACATATATGTATGTATGTAAAATGTTTTGCTGATAATGAAAAAGAAGGGAGACTACTATAGATCTATTTTGGGCATATTTGCCTTCATCAGGTAGCCACACCCTTACTGGGATTTGAACCTGGGGCCTCTGCCTTGTAAGGCAGAGAACTTAGCCATTAGACTACAGACTCATCTCCTGTATCATCTTGTATTATATTATTATATATTATTATATATATATTAAGTACAAAAGTGTGTATGTGTGTGTGTGTGTAACGGAAAACTCTAAAACAATCCAAAATAAAAGCATCATAATGTTTGCATAAAACAGATTACATTATGAGGTGATACACTTATTAAATAACCAAATGGTCATATAGATCTTTGAGTTTCCCATTACATCTTTAATGGGATTTATGATTAATATTATAATTCATGTGACATTTTAATGTATTTAAAGTTTGGTAAAATATTTCAACACTAGATTCCAATTTTGAGGGCAATATCACTGAGGTATTCATGATGTAGGTACATTTTATGGGTTCTTGGTTCAAGAAATCAAGACTGTAGATGAATCCAAAGTACAAGGAATGGGAAAATGCCATAGCCGGTTTGCAGGAAAAAATGAAGTTATGACCATATGCCCACTGGTTTCTCTCGAGGCTTTGTTTGATCCTGAGAAGAGATTTCTTTCTTTCTTTCTTTCTTTCTTTCTTTCTTTCTTTCTTTCTTTCTTTCTCTGTCTGGTTTGGTTGTTTGTTTGTTTTGACCTCTATGCCAGTGTTTTTCAACCAATGTGCCGTGGCACACTAATGTGCTGCGAGACATGGTCAGGTGTGCCGCGAAGAAGAAAGCTCAGGTTCTGGTCTCACAACTTTTTGCTGAGAGAGAAAGAGAAAGAAAGAGTGAGAGAAAGAGAGAGAGAGAGAACGCAAGAGAGAGAGAAAGTGAGAGAGAGAGAAAGTAAGAGAGAGAAAGAGAGAGAGAGAGAGCAAGAGAGAGAAACAGAGAAAGAAAGCAAGAGAGAGAGAAAAGGAGAGGAAGGAAGAGAGAGAGAGAGAGAAATGAGTAAAAATGGGAGGAAAAAAGAGAAATGAGAAAATGATTGAGACAGAGAATGAGAGGAAAGAGAGAGAAACAAAAGAGAGAGTGAGAAGTGACTCTTGATTTAAAGCATATGATAAAAAGCACCCAAAAAATAAGAGAGAAAACCCCCCAGCCCTCACCTGTTTTTGGAAATGGTTCAAGAGTATGTATACACACACATACACAAGAGGGAGGAGACAGGGATGGAAAAAGAGAGGACAGTGTCTTAAAGTGTCGTTTTGTGTCCTTTTGGTTGGTGGTGTGCCCCAGGATTTTGTAAATGTAAAAAATGCCGCGGCTCAAAAAAGGTTGAAAATCACTGCTCTGTGCCACCTAATCCCAATGGGGCTTACAGAAATACAAAAAATACAATACAATAATGAAAAGAAGTCAACTATTAAATACTAAGACAATAAAACCCGTTATAAAACCCACAAAACAAGCAGTCCAATCAAAACACACATGCATGCATGTTTGAATAAGCACAGAGCATTTACTTGGTCTGTGGTTAACTTTTTACCTTCACCAAGTTCAAGATTGTTTCTCTTGGACAATCACAGTCAATGAGGACACTTGTCAACCATGTAAGCTTTCAAGCACAGCAATTCTATTTCTCTTATCCACTATAAAAATTTAAGATTGCAATAATATTAGAAGCAATTTCCCCCATTATGTTGCTTGCAGTAAGGCAGTACTACGACAAATGGTTTGGGGGTGGGTTTTTTTTTTAATTCTCAAATAGAAATACAGTGGTACCTCTACCTACGAACGCCTCTACTTACAAACTTTTAAAGATAAGAATCGGGTGTTCAAGATTTTTTTGCCTCTTCTCAAGCACCGTTTTCCACTTACAAACCCGAGCCTCCGAAACTGTAAGTAGAAAAGGCAGGGAGAAGCCTCCATGGGGCCTCTCTAGGAATCTCCTGGGAGGAAACAGGCCGGAAAGGGCAGGGAGAAGCCTCTGTGGGGCCTCTCTAGGGATTTGGTGGGAGGAAACAGGGCTAGAAAAGTTAGGAGAAGCCTCCGTGGGGCCTCTCTAGGAATCTTTTAAGATAAAAATCGGGTGTTCAAGACTTTTTTGCCTCTTCTCAAGCACCATTTTCCACTTACAAACCCGAGCCTCCGAAACTGTAACCAGAAAGGCGGAGAGAAGCCTCTGTGGGGTCTCTCTAGGAATATCCTGGGAGGAAACAGGGCCTCCACCCTCCCTGTGATTTCTCCAATCGCACACATTATTTGCTTTTACATTAATTCCTATGGGAAAAATTGCTTCTTCTTACAAACTTTTCTACTTAAGAACCTGGTCACGGAATGAATTAAGTTCGTAAGTAGAGGTACTGCTGTGTATGTTATTATATGGGCATGCCATTAAAAGAGAATATATGTAGCTCAGGGTTGTATGGAGGGGCCCTTGGTGCTCTGTGAGTTCCTCAAGCTCTGATACCACCAGGACCTCCTCATGCATGGGTATGTTTAACATTTCCTAAGGTGCAAAAGATGTAGAATCTAAACAAATAATGGAAAAGATGTGTAAAGTAAAAGTTGCAAATTTAATGGTAGGTGGCCAATTTTAATTTTAGAATTTCCATTAAAGCAATGCTGCTTTTAAGGTATTATTTTAAAATAACAAATTTCATGAGTGCTGGTGGAGAATGCTATTAAGTATTGCATAAAATAAGATATTCTGATTGTTTTTCCATCCATTGAAGCAGGATGGCCCCTTTAAAAGCTTCTCCGATATTGTGCTGAGGACTGCAAATGCACTTCACTTCATAATCTGAGCTTCCCTATAGAGGATGGGATCTTGTATTATGCTTCCTATTTCCTAACTAGCATCTTTACGGCATTGCATCTACTTGAATTGAGATAGATTAAAACCATCAATTTTGGCTGGGAGGAGGAACGAATGGACTTTGTGAAAGAGACTCAATAGAAGAAAATTAATAATATTCTGCCTTATGGGATGATGGTATGTTTGCTGTTTTGCATTCAAACACAAGCACTGTATGTGTATGTGTGTGTGGGGGGGGGGCATGAAAGAGAGAGTGTGTGTAAAAACCCAATGATAGAAGAACAATTTATTATGTTGTCATCTAGGACCTTGACATTGGGTTAAATGAAATTAATATGTCATCTCGCAGTTTCCAGCTAATGAATCACACTGTTCAATTCCGACAGCAATGGATGAAACACTTTTTTTCCTGAGAGCAATAATATAAAATACTTATCTCACTGCAAATGGGCATTTATATTAGGGTTGCCGAATGTTTTCAGCAACACTAATATACAGTAAATGGTGACCATTAATTGGCTACTTAGTCAGAAGTGGACAATCTGTTGCCCGCATGCATTGCCATTCCCTTCCCATAGACCAAGCCTCCAGTATTTGATGACAAACTCATAATAATAATGCCTTGCTTTTTATGCGCTGCAAATGGCAATGCGTTAATGTATTAACAGACCTATTTTGCAATTAACCCCAATAAAACCAAAAGGGTTAAGGAAAGGGCTGAAAGGCAGTGAAATCAACACATCATCAAAACTGCTGCCTTGTGGATTTTGGGTACAAATGGAGTTGCAACTCCAATTTTTTTTTCAAAAAGAAACTTGTCTGAAGATCTATTCTCTTCACCAAGAGTAGTGCTGTTTAATCTAATAAAGGAGGTGAGGCAGATGCAAAGATTATTTGTATCTTGGACATTTACAGAATACATAAAGCCTTTTCCTTGCTCAGTCTATGGCTGAATTCACCACTGCACCTTTAGATTAGAATAAGCCTTTGAAGTGTTCTGTTTGTTGACCTGGAATCATGTACTTTTGTATTTAGGGCTGTGTGTACATTGCAATCTAATGTTGTTTAGAACAGTGATTTTCAACCTTTTTTGAGCCGTGGCACATTTTTTACATTTACAAAACCCTGGGGCACACTGAGTGGGGCGGGAGGGGGGGGAGCTAAAAAAAGTTTGGACAAAAAAATTCTCTCTCCCTCTTCCTCCCTTTCGCTCTATTTCTCTCTCCCTCCCTCTTTCTCTCCCTTCCTTCTTTCGCTCTCCATCCCTCTTTCTTTCTCTTCCTTCCTCTCTCTTTTGCTCTCTTTCTCTCTCCCTCCCTACCTCCTTCTATTCTTTCTCTCTCTCTCCTTCCCTTCCTCTCTCTCTCTCTCTCTCTCTTGCTTTCTCTCTCTCTCTTGCTCTCTCTCTTGCTCTCTCTTTTGCTTTCTTTCTCTTGTTCTCTTTCTCTCTCGCTTTCTCTCTCTCTCTTGTTCTGTTTCTCTCTCTCGCTCTTTCTCTCTCTTGCTTTCTTTCTCTCTCTGAGCTTCACGGCACACCTGACCATGTCTCACGGCACACTGGCTGAAAAACACTGGTTTAGAATATAGTAATGGCTATATAGACTTCAGCTTTCAAAAGATATTAAATACTCTTTTTTTTTACAATGCCTTTTCTAGTGTATATCCTGGAAACACATAGGTGTGTGATAGAGATTAGTGAGATTTTGGTAATCAAACTTGCTTAATTGTTTTTTCCAGAAGTTCTGATGATAAAGTGCTTCATAGTTCTCTCTTTATAGTTCAGGTCTCCTATATTGTTGGTCTACCTTACACAAGTATTTCTAAAATATTTCCCAACAATATAGTGGATTTATTTGCATGACAAAATGAGAGAAAAATTAACAAACCAGGTTAATTTAGTGGGTAGTGGGTAGTCTAAACTCAGCCAGCATGGTTATTACATGGTTCATTGTATCTGAAAATTGGGTTGAAGAAATCGTGCAACAGTGTGTTCTGCAAATAAAGACCTGAAGTTGATCGGAAATTTTATTTCAAATGTAGCAAAATGAACCTGAATTCTTCTCTTCTCCCGCCATTTTTCTTAGTTTCCTGGACCTGTTCCCAACCAAATACTTTTCAATAATATCCTGTTTAAATTCAGTTACTGTGGATTGACCAACCATGTCTGCTGGAAGTTTGTTCCAAGCACTCTTTCAGTAAAATAATATTTTCTCACATTACAGTACTTCTAATCTTTCTCCCAACTAACCCTAGATTGTGTCCCCTTGTTCTTGTGTTCACTTTCCTATTAAAAACACTTCTCTCCTGAACCTTATTTAACACTTTAACATATTTAAATGTTTCAATCATGTCCCCCCTTTTCCTTCTGTCCTATACAGATTGAGTTCATTAAGTCTTTCCTGGTAAGTTATATGCTTAAGACCTTCCATCATTCTTGTAGCCCGTCTTTGGACTCGTTCAATTTTGTCAATATCTTTTTGTAGGTGAGGTCTCCAGAATTGAACACAGTATTATTCCAAATGTGGTCTCACCAGTGCTCTATACAGCGGGATCACAATCTCCCTCTTCCTGCTTGTTTATACTTTCCCCACCTGTTTATACTTCCATTCATTGACTCGGAATGCTTTAGTAGCAAAGCATTCCATGTGTCTGAATCCCTGTGGGGTTTAAAACCTGATAGCTGAAACCATGGAAGATTCCCCTTTCTCTAATAGGGGTTGTGATGTGTTTTTGTTTCTTTACTTGGCATTATTCCGTTGCGAGCTATTTAGCAAAAGGTGTCAGAGTTAAGAAAGCAAAGTTTTTCTCTAATTAAAAATGAAAGGGGTGGGGTGAACTGGCATCATTTAAAAATTGTTTTCCTATTAACACTAAAACCATTTCAAGCATCAGGAGTCTCCCAGGTGCAGAACAGTGATAATGCCACCGTGACAAAGTGATTACCGATCAAAGCACCTAAAGCAAGTGGCTAATGAACTCCAACAAATTACAGTGTAGTGATATGAATGCCTTCTGCATTTTGAAGTAGGAACAACTGCTAAAGTCATAGCAACCAGTACACTGAAGCTACCAATTGGAGGAGAGCCAGGAGTAATGGAATGCATTGAATGCTAAGTTTGAATGCAGGAAATTCAGAATGGATTAAAATCCTTCCTATAATGACTGAAGAGACAGGGATGAAAAGTCTGGTTAATCAACATAGCTAGTAGAATTTCTCTCTTTTTAACTTCTTCCAGTTGAATAAAAACAGTTCCTCCCTTGTTAGAGGAAGAATGGATTAGTTAAGAATAATATAAATTGGGGGGAAAAGGATTTTAGGAGATGGGTGAGACAAAATGAAGAGTACCATGATGAAAAATGATGGAAGGTTTGAAAAGTGTTCGGAAACTTCAGATCATGCAGAATGCAGCTGCGAGAGCAATCATGGGCTTCCCAAGACATGCCCATGTTACACCAACACTCTGCAGTCTGCATTGGTTACCGATCAATTTCCGGTCACAATTCAAAGTGTTGGTTCTGACCTATAAAGCTCTTCATGGCATCGGACCAGAATATCTCCGGGACCGCCTTCTGCCGCACGAATCCCAGCGACCGGTTAGGTCCCACAGAGTTGGCCTTCTCCGGGTCCTGTCGACTAAACAATGTCATTTGGCGGGACCCAGGAGAAGAGCCTTCTCTGTGGCGGCCCCGACCCTCTGGAACCAGCTCCCCCAGATATCAGAGTTGCCCCCACCCTCCTTGCCTTTCGCAAGCTCCTTAAAACCCACCTCTGTCGTCAGGCATGGGGGAATTGAAATTTCACTTCCCTCTAGGCTTATAGAATTTATACATGGTATGTTTGTTTGTATGATTGGTCTCTTAAATTGGAGTTTTTTAGATTATTTTTTAATATTAGATTTGTTATATTGTCTTTTTTATTGTTGTTAGTCGCCCCAAGTCTTCGGAGAGGGGCGGCATACAAATCTAATAAACAAACAAACAAACAAACAAACAAATAAATAAAAGAGAAGCTGGTAAGAGAAGTGAAGGCTATAGTTGAGATGGGAATCTGATTACAATAGGCAAAAGAGTAGATGAATGGTTATGGAAGAAAGACTTGGTGGCAGTTGGCAATCTAAATATTAAATCCTTTGATGAATGTAGCATCATTCATCATGTAACATCGCTCATCATGTAGCAACATTCATCATGATTATGGGCAAAAATGAGTGAGCATGACTGAGTTCAACGTACCAATTTTGTTACATGATGCAATAAAGAAGCTCATCCTTAAGACAATCTTGTCTTGTAGCCTACACAGTTTGAGGAAATAAAAGGATATATTTCCTCTTTTATTAGCATTCCCACATGGCCATGACACTGCTTTTTCTTTGCTCTAGTTTGATTCCAGTTATGAAAGCTTGGGAGAAATTTGTATATTGGACTCATTTTCTGAAAACTGTCTTCTTTTAAAAAGGAAAAAAATAAAGAACCACCTTTTCCCATTCTTGAAGTACTGTACATCTTCCACGCAGCAAAACATACAGCACTTATTTTGGAAATAGCAGCGATGACGCAGCTTTGAAGCAGATGATGAGAAATAGCTTCACAATCATATTAGCAGTGGATGAGTTGGGAATTGAATAAATGTCTCCCTGGTCCAAACCAATATTTTATCCACTGTGTGATACTGGTTTTCATATTAAGTGCATTTCCCTTCATTCCCAATGGGGACAGAGAAATTGGTCCAGCCAATAACACAATTCTCTCCCCCCCCCCCCTGTTTTTTTAGTCTATATATCTGGTTATATGCATTGATATCTGTGTATTGAATGGTATCAGCAATATGAAAGCAATATGAAAGTTGGGTCTGATGGTAACAGCTTCACTGATAAGAATAAGATATTGACAATGAGGGTGAAGAAGGGTGAACACTACTTATATCTTAATAATCTGAGTGAGAATTTTAAATGTATGGAAGTAGCACAGGAATAAAGCAAGGATTTAAATGCATGTTGCAAATTGCCTTTTCTATTCAAAACATCCTTACACTTCTTCAGTTAATGGGGTTTCCTTTCATTTAGTCTGTTTAACTGAGTAGTAATGTAAAAAAATGAAAAAAGGAATACAGTGATCCCTCTATTATCGCGAGGGTTCCGTTCCAAGACCCCTCGCGATAATCGATTTTTCGCGATGTAGGGTTGCGGAAGTAAAAACACCATCTGCGCATGCGCGCCCTTTTTTTCTATGGCCGCGCATGCGTAGATGGTGGAGTTTGCGTTCCCCGCCGCCCACGCAAAGGGGAAACCCCGATTCGGCTCCTCGCTGCTGCTGCGCTACCGAGCAGATCAGCTGCTGGGCGGCCGAAGGAACCTTCCCTGGGTCTTCCCCCTCTTGCTGGCGGGCGGGCGAGCGGCGGGCATCAGCGAGGAGCCGGGGTTTCCCCTTTGCGTGGGCGGCTGGGAAGACCCAGGGAAGGTTCCTTCGGCCGCCCAGCAGCTGACCTGCTCGGCGCAGCAGCAGCGAGCAGACGAAGATCGGGGTTTCCCAGCCGCCCACGCAAAGGGGAAACCCCGGCTCCTCGCTGATGCCCCCGCTCGTCCACCCGCCGCCCGCCGCCCGCCAGCAAGAGGGGGAGAGATAGAGAAAGAGAGAGAAGGAAAGAAAGAGATGAGAGAGGGAGGAAGATAATGTGAGAGAGGAAGAAGCAAGATAGAGAAAGAGAGAGAGAAAGAAAGATGAGAAAGGAAGGAAGAGAGTGACGTCATCGGGTGGGAAAAATCGCGATATAGCGTTTCGCGAAGAACGAGATCGCGAAAATCGAGGGATCACTGTAATGTTAAAATGTTTTTTAAAAGTAAATGGTTGTTTTAATCTTGTTAAAAGTGTTAAAACTAAAAGTGTTTTATATACACATACTGTCTCACATATAATAAAGGAAATTTCAGTCTTAGTACTTTTTATTATACATGTACTTACATTCAATAATTTAAGGAATAATGCATAGATACAGCTGTAATCTTGAATTTTACAAGAGTTATCTCTTCCCCTTGCTCACTTTGTTTGTGACCCTTTACTTTCAGATTATTTTAGGAAAAGGCATTTAGCCTCTATTGGAACCAATTAGTTGCTATCGTTTAGGATCCTTTGGTGATAGATGATGTTAATGTCCAATTCCGTGTCATTCACAGCAATTTCAATACTCAGGTGGATGAATGTATGCCGCCCCGAGTCTGCGGGGCGGCATACATTATTATTATTATTATTATTATTATTATTATTATTATTATTATTATTATTATTATTATTATTATTACTGGGATCGGCAAACATAATTCGCCGCTACATCACACAGTCCTAGGTGCTTGGGAAGCACCCGACTGGTGATGAAATATGAAATCCAGCATAGTGATCTCATTTGCTGTGTTGTACTGACATAATAAAAATAGTAGTAGTAGTAGTAATAATAATAATAATAATAATAATAATAATAATAATAATAATATTAATGTGTCTCAGTAAGGAAAATTATGTAGTTCTTATAAGAAAGCAGGCATACAGAGATACAATTACCTGCCAATATGGCCATCTCTCCCACCCACTCAAAAAATTTGGTGCAATTCTTAATGCTCTGAGTGTGATTTTTTACAAATAGCTTTAATGATTATCCCATAGACCATATCAAAGCACAAGGTTCAAACACGTATCACCAATAAAATCCTATACAAACAATTTAAAATACAGTAATAGTAGGTTAAAATACAATAGTTATAGAATAAGGTACAATATAATTTAATACATAAATATGTAAAATAGAATAAAATGACATAAAATTATATTTCCATGTCAACCTTTACAATTTCTTTTAAATAACAGAGAATACTTCCAGAAAGCCACATCAATTTTAAAGGTCTGTAAAAGTATAATCTGAAATGTCCTGTTTTAGTATTAAGTATTAGTATTAAGATAAGGCAGCTGAGTGAAATCCTGACTTAGTCATGTTTGAGTAGATCTATTAAAATAATTGGGAGGAGTTAGTGTGATTACATTTCAGAAAACTTTCTGCCATAATGTACATTTCCCCAATTCTTTGCTATTTCTATGGGTCAGGCACACATGCAGAAAAATCTGTGCTGTTTGCTGTTTGGCAAATTGCTGGGAGACAGAGGCCTTTTTTCTGTGTTTTCCTCGCCCAAAACTAAGGTGCATCTTATACTCCAAAAATATGGTATTACATGTCCATACTTCTCTCAGTTGCACAGGTTAAGGGTGATGAGGACCCAGGGCTATTTTTGTTTTTTGCCAACAAATAGGGTTTTATATTTAAGAAAGCTTAGGACAGACTAGGATCAGAAATCATCTAGTAGTCACTGTTTCATTTGTTTCATTACATCATTCCTTCAAGTACTATACAGTTATTGAACAGTCTTGAACAATACAGTGGTACCTGTATTAAGTAAAAGTTTGTAAGAAGAAGCAATTTTCCCCATAGGAATCAATGTAAAAGCAAATAATGTGTGTGATTGGGGAAACCACAGGGAGGGTGGAGGTCCTGTTTCCTCCCAGGAGATTCCTAGAGAGGCCCCACGGAGGCTTCTCCCCACCTTTTCTAGCCCTGTTTCCTCCCACAAAATTCCTAGAGAGGCCACACGGAGGCTTCTCTCTGCCTTTTCCGGCCTGTTTCCTCCCAGGAGATTCCTAGAGAGGCCACACGGAGGCTTCTCCCTGCCTTTTCCGCTTAGCAAGATATTATTGATAGCTTCGATCACGCTGGAAGAGGAATCGCATCAGTTAGTCATGCTTCATAATTTCTCTTCAAAGTATTGCATTACAGTGCCACATAAAGTATTGACCCTGTAATATCCACGTGCTCTAACCTGTATGGGGTGTGAAGGATTAGTTAAATCCTAGGTAATATTCCATTATGTTACCATTTAAGGTAAAAGAAGTGTGTTAAACAGTAATGATTGCTGAGTCATAGGTTATGAACTGCAACCTGATTGGGCCAGAGCATTATAAAATGCAAAGCAACTTTACAATGATTATTAGCTGTTAAGCTGTTGGCTGTTGTTGTTGGTAATGTTGTTAGCTGGTTGGAGCAGTTTGAGCGTGAGTTAATTATTGAGTTGGAGCTGTAGTGTTGATACAGAGAAATCTGGATTGGTTTAGTGTTGTGGTTGGCTCTGGCCCAGCTCCTGCCCCAAGGAATGTGGAGGTGGAGGTGGGGGAAACATCCGCATGCCATAGGTCTGTTTTGCTCCCGATAGAATCCCCCAACAAAGGCTCCTCTGACGAAGGAAGCATGAGTAGCAGGGATGGGGGAGTTTGGCAGACAGCCCAGGAGGAGATCAATCATCCTTATCATCCCTGGATTCTGAACAAGAACTTATGACAGATCCACGCATGCATACAGTGATGCATAGGAGAGAACAACTGAAGGATTATTACAGGAGATAAGTGAGGCCAGCTGTGGTTGGGTGGGGCTGCTGTAGTTTGTGCTACAGATAAAAAGAACAGCGTGCTGGTTTAGCTTTGTGGAAGTTTATCTGATTCATAGTTTCGTCAAGATTGTGGTTTTGCTGTTTCCCTATTCAAGATTGTGTATGGACTTTCTGGACTTTGGAATTGGACTCAATTTCCCAGTTACTGGGTGAGAAATTGGAATGCATTTAACCTGTGCCTTGTGTGCACCAGAAAATCCCTTTGACATTTAAAAAGGGAATTTTTTTCTGCTTTTCTGTTGATAAAGACTTTTGGTTTTCCTTCTATTGTGTGGTGTGTTTCTTTTCGGACTAATTACCCTGTTGGGACAGGCTGGCAGAACAGTTTAGTATCTATATGTAAGTAAGCTTTACTTTGTTTCTCTAAAAAAGAAGACTAAGATGGAAGATATTTTGATTGCACTGAAGAGTAAAACTGTTTACTACTGTTTTCTACAAACGTGTCTTCGTTATTTCTTTGCACTGGTTCATAAATGGCCACACTATAAATCCTGGTATCTTGTCAAGTTCTACTGCGTAGCTCTGTATATCCGGACAGGGAGTTCTAACAAGCACATTGTCCTGATAATGTCCATACTTCTCTCAGTTGCACAGGTTAAGGGTGATGAGGACCCAGGGCTATTTTTTTTTTTTGCCAACAAATAGGGTTTTGTATTTAAGAAAGCTTAGGACAGACTGGGATCAGAAATCATCTAGTAGTCATTGTTTCATTTGTTTCATTACATCATTCCTTCAAGTACTATACAGTTATTGAACAGTCTTGAACAATACAGTGGTACCTCTACTTGCAAACGTAATTCGTTCCATGATCAGGTTCTTAAGTAGAAAAGTTTGTAAGAAGAAGCAATTTTTCCCATAGGAATCAATGTAAAAGCAAATAATGTGTGTGATTGGGGAAACCACAGGGAGGGTGGAGGCCCCTGTTTCCTCCCAGGAGATTCCTAGAGAGGCCCCACGGAGGCTTCTTCCCACCTTTTCTAGCCCTGTTTCCTCCCACAAAATTCCTAGAGAGGCCCCACAGAGGCTTCTCCCTGCCTTTTCCGGCCTGTTTCCTCCCAGGAGATTCCTAGAGAGGCCCCACGGAGGCTTCTCCCTGCCTTTGCCGCTTACAGTTTCGGAGGCTCGGATTTGGAAGTGGAAAATGGTTCTTGAGAAGAGGCAAAAAAATCTTGAACCTCCGGTTCTTATCTAGAAAAGTTCGTAAGTTTGTAGGTAGAAGGACCACTGTACTTTGAAGCCATGTCAAGTGCACCTTCTAAAGAACAGTTGCATGGATCTGCTAGTTAAGCATATGGTTAAAGTCCCCCCCCCCATGAATAATACTTAGTGTGGGAAGCTAATAAAAATAATTAGCCCTTCACATTTTCTGTGTAAAACCCAGGAAATGTATGCAGTGAATTTATACATAAATGCCTGCTTTATAGATATAACCTCCATTATTCCTTGCCCACGGAAAAAGGACTTGTACTTTTAAAGACATAACTTTAGGGGCAGATGTTGCCCTTCCTAAAGGTTAACTCAGCCTTCCAGCCTTGCAAGGTCAGTAAAATGAGGACCCAGATTGTTGGGGGCAAAATGCTGACTCTGCAAACCATGTAGGGAATGCTGTAAAGCACCACGAAGTGGTATGTATATAAGTCGTAAGTGCTATTGCTATGGCTAATTCCCACTAGAGTTTTATCAAGTGCTACTACTAATGTTGTAATTAATGGAGACTGTTAATTTCAACAGGAGAAAATTAATATGTGTACAATACTAGGCGGGAGCTAACATTGTCCCTGGGGACACTAAATTCTTGGTAGAAGCAGATTTTGTACTCTTGCAAAACAAAGCATCTTACCAATACTATGTGAACTGAGCTATGTGTGCATCTCAGCTAGCTGTATCTAAGCTTGCATGCTAAGCAGCATTCTATAGTATGTCTACGAAGATTCTCATTCATCCAGATCCTGGTGGTCTCAGAGGTGCTTTTTCCAAGAGGCAACTGGACTTTGTTGTTTTTCTTTGAAGATGTTTCACTTCTCATTCAAGAAGCTTCTTCAGTCATGACTGGATGGTGGAGAATGGAAGGATTTATATTCCTTAAAACAGCGATTTTCAACCTTTTTTGAGCCGCGGCACATTTTTTACATTTACAAAATCCTGGGGCACACCACCAACCAAAATGACACAAATCTAATAACTAACTAACTAACTAACTAACTAACTAACTAACTAACTAACTAACTACATACATACATATATACATACATACTTACATAACCCCCTCATATATACAATCCCATGTAACATCCTCTTATAAATACAGTCAATCATCAATCATCCCTCCTCAAATTTATACCGCTCCCTCATTTCTGGGTACTTCTCCTGTCTTTCCCCCTTTTCTCTCTCATGTTTCTCATTTCTCTCTCTTCCTCCCTTTTTCCCTCATTCCTTTTCCCTCTCACTTCTCCTCTTTTTCCATCCCTGTCTTTCTCCCCCCTTTATGCGTGTGTGTGTATACACACTCGAACCATTTCCAAAACCAGTTGAGGGCTGGGTTTTTTTCCTCTTTTATTCTTTTCAAAAACAGGTGTGGGCTGGGGTTTTTTTCTTATTATTTGGGTGCTTTTTACCATATGCTTCAAGAAGCACCTCTCTCTCTCTCTTTTGCTCTCTCTCGTTCTCTCTCTTATTTTCTTTCTCTCTCATGCTTTCTCTCTCTTGTTCTCTGGCGGGATTAGTCATCTGTTGTCCTCCTGATGCTGCTGACGTGGTGCCAGGGACAAAACGCCCACCCACTCCTGAGGGAAAAGACGGACTGTTTGGGATGGGAATTAGCATCTCTCCCGCCGCGTTAAGTAGGCAAGGCAAGGCAGAAACTCACCGGACGTGGAGCCCCCAAAAAGCGCCTCAGGAAGGCAAAAGCGAAGCGCCCCCACCGCCCGCTCGCTTTCCAACACTGCGCCCGTTGCGCCGGGCTCTTTGCCTGAATCCGCCTCCTTTCTGCCACCTGACGCTGGAGGGGCAGGAGGGGAGGGGACACTTATCTCTGGGGTGGCAGAGGGTCAAAATATCCCAGTCTTGCTGGGGAGAGGCAGGTATGGCGGAAGCCATGGAGCTAGCCGTTCCAGGGGAAGGAGGAATCGCTGCTTAGTAGCGATCCCTTCTTCAGGCTCCATGAGCTTAACTCAAAGCACTGGTGATGAGTGTAATTCTGGCCCTGGGCTCAAGTTGTTGCTACTCAATGCCAGGTCGGTGGTAAATAAAGCTCTCCTCATCCGGGATCTGATCCTGGATGAGGAGGCCGACCTGGCTTGTGTGACCGAAACCTGGCTGGGCCCAGAGGGAGGAGTTCCTCTCTCTGAAATTTGCCCAGCTGGGTTTCGGGTATGGCACCAACCTCGACCCCAGGGAAGGGGGGGAGGAGTGGCTATTGTAGCCAGGGAGAGTCTTGGCCTGCGTAGGCTCATTGCTCCAGAGGTTGCGGGTTGCGAGTCCCTCCTGGTGAAGTTGGACTTAGGGGTTCAGGTGGGCTTGTTACTCACGTACCTGCCTCCCAGCTGCGTGTCAACAGCCCTGCCTGTGCTGCTCGAGGAGGTGGCCGGGCTGGCGGTGGAGTTCCCCGGACTTATCGTCCTGGGGGACTTCAATCTGCCGTCGCTCGGCGGTTCCTCTGGACTGGCACAGGAGTTCATGGCCACCATGACAGCCATGGACCTGACTCAAGTAGTTCAGGGTCCGACTCACGAGGGTGGGCACGCACCCGATATGATATTCCTCTCTGAGCAACTGAGTAATGATCTGAGATTAAGGGGCTTAGAAGTGCTGCCTTTGTCGTGGTCAGATCATTTCCTACTGCGGCTTAACTTCCTGGCTCCAATCCTTCCCCGCAGGGAGGCGGAACCAATTAGGAGGTTCCGCCCCAGACGCCTGATGGATCCAGAAGGCTTCCAGATGGCGCTTGGGGTTATTCCAGATACACTTGTCCACAGTTCGGCAGAGTCTCTTGCTGAGGCCTGGAACAAGGCTGCAGGGGAGGCTCTTGACCGGATTGCGCCGTTGCGACCTCTCCGCGGCACTAGACCCCGTAGAGCTCCATGGTTCAACGAGGAGCTCCGGGTGTTGAAGCGCCAGAAGAGACGTCTGGAGAAGCGATGGAGGAAGAGTAAGTCCGAATCCGATCGAACACTTGTAAGAGCTCATATTAAGACTTACAAAGTGGCGCTCAAGGCGGCAAGATGCGCGTATCATGCCGCCTTGATTGCATCAGCGGAATCCCGCCCGGCCGCTCTGTTTAGGGTAACCCGCTCCCTTCTTAATCAGAGGGGAGTTGGGGAGCCCTTGCAGAGTAGTGCCGAGGATTTTAACACGTTTTTCGCTGATAAAATCGCTCGGATCCGGGCCGACCTCGACTCCAATTGTGAAACAGAGTCGACTGACAATGAGTCAGTCGAGGTGACTGGGGCTAAACGTCTTTGTCCATCTGTCTGGGGGGAGTTTGACTTGGTGACACCTGATGAAGTGGACAAGGCCATTGGAGCTGTGAGTTCCGCCACCTGTTTACTGGATCCGTGTCCCTCTTGGCTGGTTTCGGCCAGTCGAGGGGTGACACGGAGCTGGGTCCAGGAGATTGTCAACGCCTCCTTGGGGAGGGGGTCCTTTCCGCCACTTTATAAGGAGGCGGTTGTGCGCCCCCTCCTCAAGAAGCCTTCCCTGGACCCAGCCGTGCTTAATAACTACCGTCCAGTCTCCAACCTTCCCTTCATGGGGAAGGTTGTCGAGAAGGTGGTGGCACTTCAACTCCAGCGGTCCTTGGATGAAGCCGATTATCTAGGTCCTCAGCAGTCTGGATTCAGGCCCGGCTACAGCACGGAAACTGCTTTGGTCGCGTTGATGGATGATCTCTGGCGGGCCCGGGACAGGGGCTTGTCCTCTGTCCTGGTGCTCCTTGACCTCTCAGCGGCTTTCGATACCATCGACCATGGTATCCTTCTGCGCCGGCTGGAGGGGTTGGGAGTGGGAGGCACTGTTCTTCAGTGGTTCTCCTCCTACCTCTCCGGTCGGTCGCAGTCGGTGTTAGTGGGGGGTCAGAGGTCGACCCCGAGGTTTCTCCCTTGTGGGGTGCCTCAGGGGTCGGTCCTCTCCCCCCTGCTATTTAATATCTACATGAAACCGCTGGGTGAGATCATCCAAGGGCATGGGGTGAGGTATCATCAATATGCCGATGATACCCAGTTGTACATCTCCACCCCATGTCCAGTCAACGAAGCAGTGGAAGTGATGTGCCGGTGCCTGGAGGCTGTTGGGGCCTGGATGGGTGTCAACAAACTCAAACTCAACCCAGACAAGACGGAGTGGCTGTGGGTCTTGCCTCCCAAGGACAATTCTATCTGTCCGTCCATTACCCTGGGGGGGGAATTATTGACCCCCTCAGAGAGGGTCCGCAACTTGGGCGTCCTCCTCGATCCACAGCTCACATTAGAAAAACACCTTTCAGCTGTGGCGAGGGGGGCGTTTGCCCAGGTTCGCCTGGTGCGCCAGTTGCGGCCCTATTTGGACCGGGAGTCATTGCTCACAGTCACTCATGCCCTCATCACCTCGAGGCTCGACTACTGTAACGCTCTCTACATGGGGCTACCTTTGAAAAGTGTTCGGAAACTTCAGACCGTGCAGAATGCAGCTGCGAGAGCAATTATGGGCTTCTCCAAGTATGCCCATATCACTCCAACACTCCGCAGTCTGCATTGGCTGCCGATCAGTTTCCGGTCACAATTCAAAGTGTTGGTTATGACCTATAAAGCCCTTCATGGCACCGGACCAGAATATCTTCGGGACCGCCTCCTGCCGCACGAATCCCAGCGACCGGTTAGGTCCCACAGAGTTGGCCTTCTCCGGGTCCCGTCGACTAAACAATGTCGTCTGGCGGGACCCAGGGGAAGAGCCTTCTCTGTGGGGGCCCCGACCCTCTGGAACCAGCTCCCCCCTGAGATTAGGATTGCCCCCACCCTCCCTGCCTTTCGTAAACTCCTTAAGACCCACCTTTGCCGTCAGGCATGGGGGAACTAAAACACCTCCCCCTTGCCCATGTTGTTTTGTTGATTGATTGACTGTGTGCCTGTTTTTTATATATACTGTTTTGTTTTTTTGTTTTTTTTTAATGAGATTATTAATTTCAATTGGAATCTGGATGGGTGGGCATTGGATTTGGTATTGTGTACTGTACTGTTTTTTTATTATTGTTGTGAGCCGCCCCGAGTTTGCGGAGAGGGGCGGCATATAAATCCAATAAACCTAACCTAACCTAACCTCCTTCGCCGGCAGCCGGGGGGTCAGCTTCACCCCCTGCCCAGCCGAAAGTGTGCGTGTGAGGGGGGAGAGCTTGCTTCTGCAACGGCATGGCCAGAGAGAAGCGGGATAGCAAGGCGGCGGCATTCTTCTGCCTGGCCTGGGCGCTCTGCTTGGTTTTCCCGGGCTTCCCGCAGCATGTAGGTGGCCGAGAAGACCGAGCGGGACTGTGAGAGGGGTGGGCGTTCCCACAGCGCTCGGAGCGGCTAGCGGACGGATCGCCAGCGCCGCTGCAGCCACAGCTGTGGGAGGAGCCGCGCCCCAAGAAAGCCGGAGAGAAGGACGGATCGGGCGGGAACAGCCACAAGTGGAAGCCTCAGCCCTGGAGCTCCCACTTGCAGAAGCCGCCCCTCCCCCGGCTATTGCCCGCCGCTATTAGCGAGGAGAAGCCATGCGCGTGAGGGGGCCGACTTTCAAAACAACCTTTGCTGGCCTCCGCCTCGCGGCACACCTGACCATGTCTCACGGCACACCAGTGTGCCGCGGCACACCGGTTGGGAAACACTGCCTTAAAAGAAAGCTGGTCATTTGCATTTTTTTAGAGAGTCATTGAGGCCTCTTGGAAGTTTACCTCTGTCCTCAGGGTCACCGGAGCGCAAATGGGTTGGAGCCTTCTTGGAACTGCTGAAAGGACTGTAGACTGGAGATAGATGATGTTGCATCGTTCCCCTATGAATAGCCCTCTCTCAACAGAGGGGAAGGGATACTACACCATCTATCCTCAATCTACAACACAGTCCTTTCAGCAGTTCCAAGAAGGCTCCACACCCATTTGTACTACTTAGGTCTTCAAAGAAAAAGAAGAAATCCCGGTTGCCTCTTGACAAAAGCATTAGAGAGTGCAAGGGCTGCAAATGATTGAATATATACCATTGAATAATTTTCAATTCCTAGTGGCCACACATAGATTTTTCTCCATGACGATATGTCTTTAACCTGGTCTTTCAGCATATCTAATCGTGCACCTATCAACATCATAACTGAGCCCATCCACTTTACTGCTTGCATGACCCAGTTCAAAATGGACTGTGGTCCAGTACCAGGCTGTGGTCCAGTACCGGGGCATGACCTAGGGCAGTGATGGCGAACCTATGGCACGGGTGCCACAGGTGGCCCGCAGAGCCATGGATCTGCTGGCACACAAGCCATTGCCCTAGCTCAGCTCCAATGAGCATGTGTGTGGCGGCCAGCTGATTTTTGGCTCACACGGAGGTTCCGGGCGGGTGTTTTTGGCTTCCAGAGAGCCTCCGGGGGGATGGCGTTTTTCCCTCCCCCGGCTCCAGGGAAGCCTTTGGAGCCTGGGGAGGGTGAATTCTGTGATCACCAGAATTTGGGAAACAGTCCGTTTCCGGCCTCCAGAGGCCCTCCAGGGGGTGGGGGAAGATGTTTTCGCCCTCCCCAGGCATTGAATTATGGGTGTGGGCACTCCCACATGCGCGATGGCACGCGCCCATGCTCTTTTGGCACTCGAGGGAAAAAGGGTTCACCATCACTGACCTAGGGGTGCAGTGCTCCCATCTTCTCAACATTTTGACTTTGCCGTATAGAACTGGGTGAGACCTATTAAACATAGAATCACTTCCTGTATGCAAAACAGATATGCAGTTTAGATATTATAGTAGAATAAATTTGGGTGTTTTATGCAAAAGTTGAATCTGTACAGATGAATACCTAAAATAATAAGTGTTCCTCTTGAATTGTTGTACGTGAAATTCAGATTAATTTTTCTTCCTAGAGAGACCTGCAGCTTGAACTCAAATAGAAAGGTTGTCCCTATAGAAGAAAGTCAGTCTACCAGTTCTTATTAATCCCCGTGGCCATGAATATTCAAGTTTCTTGCTGTGAGTCATGCATTTTAAAACATTCTACAGTTTTGGATAATCTGGTGCAACTGCTCCAGGGCACTGTGGAGCACAGCATTTCTGTCATTGTTGTTCTATAAATTACTTTTGTCATCTACCGCTGGAGTATATTATTACTTTCCTTGTAGATCTCAGGGGCATACTTGTTTGTGGTGTGAATGCCTGTATGCAAAACTGCATCATATTATGCAAACACTCTGAAGGTTGCGAGAGGCCTTGTGGATATTAAGTAGTGAGATCTACAATTTATACGTGTTCAGCCTTGCAGGCGAGTAGAAATATTCCTGAGTTGCTAAGAAACAACATTGAAAATATTACCAGGTTATTTATTACAAGAGCAGTGGATTGATGAAGTTACATCATCATTTCTTGTGCTGGTGGAATTCATTGCCATATGAAATTTTGATAACCATAAACGGGCACGATGCATTTTGTTTTATATTTATTCCAATTTTAATTTATTATTGACTGCTCGGAGTTGATTACTGAGTGGGCAACCATTTAAAATGAGTTACACAACAAATAAACAAAAGCTGCCTGATTTCTTAGCAAAAGCATTTAGACTTACCGTATTTTTCTGAGTATAAAATGCACTTTTTCCCTCCCTAAAAGAGACTGAAAATTCAGGTGCGTCTTATACTCTAAATGCAACTTTTTCTGAAGCCTTTTCCCCCAACTAGGTGCTAACGATCTTCCCAGCTCTTATCTTGCAGGTTCTTTCATTGTTACTGTCTGCGAAGAATGTTTTCCAAGCTCCAAGTCTTTGCAGAGTTTTCTTCATTACTCTAACTTGCTCCAAGTAAGTTTCTTTCCAGCCCTAACCAGGTGCTAACAATGTTCCCAGCTCTTATCACTTGCAAGATCTCATTGTTACTCTCTGCACAGAATGTTTTCCAAGCCCTGTCTTTGCAGGGTTTTTTTCTCATTGCTCTAACTTGCTCCAAATGTTTCTTTCCTGCCCTAACTAGGTGCTGACAATGTTCCCAGCTCTTGTCACTTGCAAGATCTCATTGTTACTCTCTGCTAAGAATGTTTTCCAAGCCCTATCTTTGCAAGGTTTTTTTCCTCATTGCTCTAATTTGCTCCAAATGTTTCTTTCCAGCCCTAACCAGATGCTAACAATGTTCCCAGCTCTTATCACTTGCAAGATCTCATTGTTACTCTCTGCTAAGAATGTTTTCCAAGTCCTGTCTTTGCAGGGGTTTTTTCTCATTGCTCTTAACTTGCTCCAAATGTTTCTTTCCAGCCCTAACCAGGTGCTAACAATATTCCCAGCTCTTATCACTTGCAAGATCTCATTGTTACTCTCTGCTAAGAAGGTTTTCCAAGCCCTGTCTTTGCAGGGGTTTTTTCCTCATTGCTCTACTTGCTCAGAATTTTTCTTTCCAGTTCTAACCACATTCTAACAATGTTCCCAGCTCTTACCGGCTTGCAAGCTCTTTCATTGTTACCCTCTCCAAATAAGGATTTTTTTAAAGCACTAACCCAGGGGATAAAATAATGTGCTGCAACTGACCAGACTAAGGATGCTAGCCAGATAAATATCTGGTAAGCAGATTCTTTTCCCTATTTTTCTCCCCAAAAACTAAGGTGCATTTTATACTCCAAAAAATTTGGTATATATTGCTTCATGTTGCTTTACAGCCCTCTCTAAGCGATTTACAGAGTCAGCAGCAGAGGTGGGCTACTGCCTGGACTGGGAGGGATGTAGTGGGGGAGCGAAAATTGAGCTCCACCCCAGAGCACCCAATTTGCACTCAAAGATGTTGAAAGAAAATGCAAAGCGTCCTGCATAAGCCACGCCCGCAGTGTGGTAGTAAAAATTGTTGCAGCCCTTCACTGGTCAGCAGATATTGCCTCCAACAATCTGGGTCCTTTTACCAACCTTGGAAGGATGGACGGCTGAGTCAACCGTGAGCCTGGTGAGATTCGATCTGGCAAACTGCTGGCAGCCGGTGATCAGCAGAAGTAGCTTGAGTACTGCACTCTAACCACTGCACCACCGAGGCTCTTCTTGGTGCTGCTTTGAAACTTATACTTCTCCCTGTTTGCCAGATAGTATTATCTATTATTTACCATACCTACTGTGGACAAGGTGCCTTGCAAAAACTCTTTCTTCGGGCCTGCTAGAAGTAAAGTACCTGGTCTGTAATGGCACTGTTGGGGATTTGGGTTAGGATAATTCTGGC
The DNA here is from genome assembly GCF_031021105.1 of Erythrolamprus reginae. Classification (NCBI taxonomy): domain Eukaryota; kingdom Metazoa; phylum Chordata; class Lepidosauria; order Squamata; family Dipsadidae; genus Erythrolamprus; species Erythrolamprus reginae. Next base: position 388,961,135 of record NC_091950.1, on the reverse strand, counting down.
ATAAATAAAAATTCCTATTTGTAACAGCATATTTTTGGCCTGCTGGAGGATACATCCCGTTACTCTGAAGCTTATATGTGCATATTTGTACATGTGAAGTTGTACTTATAGCACACACTAACCCGGTCCCTAAAGAATAGAGTAGAGTAGAATAGAATAGAATAGAACAGAACAGAATAGAATTCTTTATTGGCCAAGTGTGATTGGACACACAAGGAATTTGTCTTTGGTGCAGATTTATTTATTTATTTATTCATTCATTCATTCATTCATTCAATTTTTATGCCGCCCTTCTCCTTAGACTCAGGGCAGCTCACAACATGTTAGCAATAGTGCTTCTTAACAGAGCCAGCCTATTGCCCCCACAGTCTGGGTCCTCATTTTACCCACCTCGGAAGGATGGAAGGATGAGTCAACCTTGAGCCGGTGATGAGATTTGAACCGCTGACTTACAGATCTAGTCAGCTTCAGTGGCCTGCAGTACAGCACTCCACCTGCTGCGCCACCCTGGCTCATAGTGTACATAAAAGATGCTCCCAGTGTACATAAAAGAAAAGATACATTCATCATGAATCATGAGGTACAAGGCTTAATGATTGTCATGGGGTCAAATAAACAATCAGATCACATTAGGAAACAGTCAGTGTAAATTGTAAGGATACAAGCAACAAAGTTATAGTGGTGCAGTCATAAGTGGGAGGAGATGAGTGATGGGAATGATGGGAAGATTAATGGTAGTGCAGCTGTGGTTTGCTTCCACCACAGTTCTTTCCTAAATATATGACAAAACACTGGAAATAAATGGCTTAATTTTTTGCTGCTGTTAAGATTAATATGATAGGCCTAAGACTGGATTCAAATGATCAAGGTAATGCTAAATACTCTCTCCACAAGTATAAAAAAACTTGAAAATTATGTCTTAGTAAAGTGTATGATTGTGTGTGTGTATATGTGTGGTGTGTGTGAGGAGGAAATGGTTCCCTGTTACTGAAAGGTGGTCTGCTCTTTTCAATATTGATCACTTCAGCTTTTGAGAAAACATTGAAAACAAAATTATTTTGAGCTTGTAATCTCAGTTGTGGGATGCAATTTTTCTGAAACGTGGATGGGAACAGTCCACACTCCATTTACTCCTCTTGAAAATAAAATTATTTACATGTTTTTCTCTTTTTTACAAAAGCTCCATAATGGGGGCACGATACTTTACTTACATTTGTTAGGAATGAAAATGGATGACTGGTGAAATTGCCTCATTTCTTTGAAGACGTTCAACATAGTCATCTCTCATCCACCGATGATATTTGAGGCAAAAGGAAATAGCTTCCTACACTTTTTTTTCCTTTTATGCCTCTTAAATACATGTATTAAACACTGATTAAAAGTATATCTTGGTAAATACTGCTGTGTTTGCATCTTTTGAAATTTCTACTCTGCAGCCTAACTCCATAACTTTCTTTGGGAAGATTGGAGTGCTAACAGAAGCTCTCTTCATCATTCTGTTTGTTTTTTTGCAGGTACGTTTCAAAGAAATTTCTTTTATGGATGTGAACTTTGTAGCGTTTTAAATATGAAAAATCTGAAAGAGCTTTTCTGTTTGAACAAGCTCATTCCTTCTGCTGTTCAAAAGCTTTTAAACTATTTTTTTGCATTTACTGTAGGTGTTAACTATATTCAATCTGGGAATTCAGCAAACCTGAATTATTAACGCCGTTGCTGGAATTTCTTAGACAAATAGCATAGCCTACTTGAAAGAAACTCAGGTTTTTTTCCTTCTTCAGTCTTCAGAATTTTTCATAGTATTTCCATTTGCAGAGAAGGAAGAATATGCTTTTGCATAGTGCTCTAACAAAAATACAGAACAGGTGCAACTACACTTTCTTCATTGTGGTCTCTGTAATTACATATACAGTGATACCTCGTCTTACAAACGCCTCGTCATACAAACTTTTCGAGATACAAACCCGGGGTTTAAGATTTTTTTGCCTCTTCTTACAAACTATTTTCACCTTACAAACCCACTGCCGCTGCTGGGATGCCCCACCTCTAGACTTCCATTGCCAGCGAAGCACCCGTTTTTGCACTGCTGGGATTCCCCCAAGGCTCCCCTCCATGGGAAACCCCACATCTGGACTTCCGTGGTTTTGTGATGCTGCAGGGGAATTCCAGCATCGCAAAAACAGGCGCTTCGTTGGCAACGGAAGTCCGGAGGTGGGGTTTCCCAGCGAGGGGAGCCTCAGTGAAATTGCAGCATTGCAAAAACACAGAGGTCCGGAGGTGGGGTTTCGAGGACCTTGGTGTTTTTGCGATGGTGCGATTTCACTGATTCTCTCTTCGCTGGGAAACCCCACCTTCGGACTTCTGTTGCCAGTGAAGCGCTCATTTTTGTGATGCTGGGATTCCCCTGCAGCATCGCAAAAACACAGAAGTCCAGAGGGGAGCCTCAGGGGAATCCCAGCAGCGCAAAAACGGGCGCTTCGGCTGGCAAAAGGAGTGAATTTTGGGCTTGCACGCATTAATCGCTTTTCCGTTGATTCCTATGGGAAACATTGTTTCGTCTTACAAACTTTTCACCTTTAAGAACCTCATCCCGGAACCAATTAAGTTTGTAAGGCAAGGTATCACTGTACAAATTATGCATCTGTGTAGACCCCATTTGAAATTTTGTAGCATTTACAAAACTTTTTGAAGGAGTTCCTCCACCACCAGCATTCAAAACTGCGGGGATTAACTGTTAGGAATTGGAGCATCAGGTTCACTGCCAGTTGACATTACAATTCCTGAGATGGCCCATGCCATGATATTATGATATTCACATAATATCTTTCCACTGCACGGTTTTTGCCTTCAACCAATTAACCACCATGGTTTCTCAACTAATTATGATCATAATTTTAAATAATGATTCGGTAACAGATGGTTTTTCATTTCATTGCTTTTATACTTCTAGGACATGTCTGTTCTTCAGGATGTCTCTCCAGGGCAGTCCTATTTGACCTTCCCCACTACTAGGGATTCAATATGCAGCACTTTTGAAGTGCATCATTTCCACAATCATAAGCTTTAGAATAATTTATAAGAAAGGAATCACTCTGTCATTGATGCCTCCTTGGATCTTTCAGCTTTTCTATTTATTCTGTTGCCAATTCTGTTGTTGACTAGGTACCTGGCTACCTCAAAAATAACTATTACTGTTTAGTAAATAAATTTGCTAAATGACACAATCAATCCATTGACCTAAAAGTTCCGTTGACCTAAAAGTTCACCAGCCATCCCAAATCTTGGAGTAAAGAACTCTGTTTAGGGGCTGCTGAAGACATATCATTGTGGTCCAACTCTTGCTAAGAGGACAAGAGGGATGAAATCAGCAATTACAGTGATACCTCGTCTTACAAACCCCTCGTCATACTTTTTGCGATACAAACCTGGGGTTTAAGATTTTTTTGCCTCTTCTTCCAAACTATTTTCACCTTACAAGCCCAAGCCACCGCCACTGGGATGCCCAGTCTCCGGACTTCTGTTGCCAGTGAAGCACCCGTTCTTGCATTTCTGGGATTACCCCGAGGCTCCCCTCCATGGGAAACACCACCTCTGGACTTCTGTGTTTTTGCGATGCTGCAGGGGAATCCCAGCAAGGGAATCCCAGTAGCACAAAAATGGGCGCTTCACTGGCAACGGAAGTCCGGAGGTGGGGTTTCCCAGCGAGGGGAGCCTCAGCGAAATTGCAGCATCACAAAAACATGGAAGTCCTCAAAATCCCACCTCTGGACTTCCGTGTTTTTGTGATGCTGCGATTTTGCTGAGGCTCCCCTCACTGGGAAACCCCACTTCCGGACTTCCGTTGCCAGTGAAGTGCACGTTTTTGTGCTGCTGGCATTCCCTTGCTGGGATTCCCCTGCAGCATCGCTGCAGGGGAGCCTCAGGGGAATCCCAGCAGTGCAAAAACGGGCTGGCAAAAGGGGTGAGTTTGGGCTTGCACTCATTAATCGCTTTTCCATTGATTCCTATGGGAAACATGGTTTCATTTTACAAACTTTTCACCTTACGAACCTTGTCCCGGAACCAATTAAATTCATAAGATGAGGTATCACTGTATATGAAAAGAGTGCCAAATCTTAGAGAAATATACTGTCCCTAATTCTCTTTCAGTATCTGAGTCTAACAGAAAGTAATATTCTCGGTTGTTTGTGTGTGTGGATGAGCAAGGAGGTTGGACAGAGAGTAACTCTTCTGGGTCTCTTTTCCATAAAGCCCCTAATCAGCCATGCATGGTAAAATTCCTATTCATTCAAAAACATCTCAAATAATCTCCTTTGTGTTTGTTTTTTTAATCTTATAATTGGAATTTTCTCTCTTTACTCATGGCTGTGTATGAATGTACAGGTCTATGTGTATACATATAGAAAACCTTTTTTGGTTTTTATCACTTAGTTTTAATCTGAAATCCTCAGCATTCACTCAATATAGTATATATCGTAAGGTCTTATTTTATTTTGGTGAGGACCTCTATGAATTAAATTAAGTTACTTAGAACTATAAATGTATTTAATTTTCAAAATATATATTTCCAGCCAGATACAAAAAGTTTTGGGCATGAAAGCTTAATATTCTAATCCAAAACTACATGATGTTTTGTGATCTGGAACTGAAAAAAATCTGGGGTTCCCAATTTTGCTATTTCTTAGAGCAAGTTTGAAATTTCTTTCTTTTGGCACTGTTGAGCTACTGCACTAGATATATTTAAGTCTGTTAGAAGTGGTACCTGTTTAATATGTCCAGGAGAGACACAAGATACACACATGCTAAAAGATTTATGTGGGAATTGTGTTTCATTAGCTATCGAGCAGAAATCCTGTTTGAAGTTGAACTATCAAAAGATTGTAGATGAATCATATATTCGAATGTACCTACCTACCAACTTATCATATTATTCCCTTTTGGGATAGGCAAACATGATGATGATGATGATGATGTTTTATTGATTAGACAAGAGTCCATATTATGATACAAAACAGGTAGATGAAATTGGGCAAAGCATATTAAAAGAAAAAAATAGTAAACCAATGCAATTTAAAGGCAAGTGATAAGAAAAAGAGGAAGAAATATACTGTATTTTTCAGAGTATAAGACTCACTTAGATTTTAGAGGATGAAAACAAGGAAAAAACTTTTCTGAACCAAATGGTGCGGTAATATATTATTTTATTACTATATATGATTTAATAAAATACCAGAGTAGCAAAATACTTTTTATTTATTTATTATTTGGACTTATGTGCCAGACTCTGGGGTGGTTTTTACAACCATGTATACTTTTTACAAACTTAAAAGTCAACAGCTTTAAGAAATGTGGATTCCAACTCCCAGAATTCCTCCTCCAGTCATGCTAAATGGGGTATTTAGGGGACAAAAACACCCCTATTTTGCAAAAAAAAAAAAAAAGGACCAGTTTTCGCCCTTTTTTACACAAAGAGCCTGCAGAGAGTTCTTGGGTGCTGGGGGACGTCACCTTGTCACCCCATGTCTGCATCGGAGAGTAAAGGAGGAGGAATCTTCAGAGCCTCTTCAGTAAAGCTGTTAAGTGATGAGCTGTAATGAGTGATTGTATGATTAACCTTTCTTCAAGTAAGAGTGTCAAAACACCGCCCCAATACTGTATACTCTTTTCCATCACTGTTGTAAACGCCCACAGAGGGGCTGTGGTAGTAACAAAAGCTTTCCTAATTTGGCAGAGCCTTTTATGCAAGGTTCCTAACTATGTTTGACTCTTTTGGCAACTCCACGCTTCTTGCGAAATATTTAAGAATCTCTGCCAAGGGTAGCTTTCTTTGGCATGGTTACCATATGCACCTTGAACTTCGAATTTAAGAAGTGCTTCTCAGCCTTTTGCAGAGACAGCTTACCTTTTCTTAAAAAAAAATAGAAGCTCACTTCTGGCATGAGTAGTAAGCCACCTGTTATCCTGGTCTTAATGATCATTTAACACCAGTTCCTCTCACTCAGTATCTTCAAGCATCAGAGGGCCTTTTTGCTGTTGGCAGCAATATCTCAGTCACCTGGCATCTTATCCTTGCCAGTTGGTTGGTTCAACCTACGAGAAGATAGAGGGATGTGACTCCTACCATGCCACTGTTTACTTCTCTGAGTAATGAACTAGAGATGCTTCTGTGGATCTTGTCTTTGTAGCGGGCATTGTGCGAGAGCAGTCATGGGCTTCCCCAGGTATGCCCATGTTACACCAACACTCCACAGTCTGCATTGGTTGCCGATCAATTTCCGGTCACAATTCAAAGTGTTGGTTATGACCTTTAAAGCCCTTCATGGCATCGGACTAGAATATCTCCGAGACCGCCTTCTGCTGCACGAATCCCAGCGACCAAATAGGTCCCACGGAGTGGGCCTTCTCCGGGTCCCGTCAACTAAACAATGTTGGTTGGCGGGCCCCAGGGGAAGAGCCTTCTCTGTGGCGGCCCCGACTCTCTGGAACCAGCTCCCCCCAGAGATTAGAACTGCCCCTACCCTCCTTGCCTTTCGTAAACTCCTTAAAACCCACCTTTGTCGTCAGGCATGGGGGAACTGAGATATCTCCCCTGGGCCTATACAATTTATGTATGGTATGTTTGTATGTATGTCTGCTTAATAATGGGGTTTTAAAAAATATTTGAAACTGTAAATTATTAGATTTATCATGAACTGTTTTATTGTGTTGTGAGCCGCCCTGAGTCTACGGAGAGGGGCGGCATACAAATCTAATAAATAATAATAATAATAATAACAACAACAACAACAACAACAACAACAACAACAACAACAACAACTTAGGTTTCTCTTCATCCTTTTGCTATTTTCTTGAAAGCAGTTCTGGTGCCTGTGTTTTTCGGTGGAAGAGGGAGAGGCTGCCCTATCCCTTCCCACTTTTTGGCAGGAGTGCGATGCTGAATCACCATGTCAGAAGTCCTCCAAGGGACCAGACATGTTCTTTGTTCTGGCAGGAAATTATATTTGACATTTAATTTGAAACACAAGCACAAAACCCTCCCTGTGATAATATGATAATGGGACCAAGTGAAGCAGAGTTTTGAGTTGGCAGGATTAAGTGCTGCTTTAATGCTACCTTTGAATTTTCTTCTCATGCTCACGGCCAGGCTAGCTGGAATCTGGTACTGATTAATAGCAATAGCATTTAGGCTTATATACTATCCCAGGGTGTTTACGCACTCCCCGGACAGTTTGAAATGTCAACATTATTTACACCTTGCCTCCAACAATCTGGGTCTTCACTGGACCAACTTTGGAAGGATGAAAAGCTGAGTCAAACTTGATCTCTGTCAGGATCAAATTCCAGGCTGTGGGCAGTTTCCCTGTAATATTGCCCTTTAACCACTATGCCACCAGGGCTCTTAATAGATAAGACTGGTTTGCTTAGTTTCTTAATTGAATAAAAATGAAAGAAAAAGGTGCATTGATCAGCTATGTAATCACATTTTTTGTGTAAATTTTTAAAAAAGTTTTCATCAACTTTACACCCATACATGTACCATAATATCAACATGTTGCTACGTTTTTCCAATACAGTGGTACCTCTACCTAAGAACGCCTCTACTTAAGAACTTTTCTAGATAAGAACCGGGTGTTCAAATTTTTTTTGCCTCTTCTCAAGAACCATTTTCCACTTACAAACCCGAGCCTCCGAACCTGTAACCGGAAAAGGCAGGGAGAAGCCTCCGTGGGGCCTCTCTACCAATCTCCTGGGAGGAAAGAGGCCTGGAAAAGGCAGGGAGAAGTCTCCGTGGGGCCTCTCTAGGAATCTCCTGGGAGGAAACAGCGCCTCCACCCTCCCTGTGGTTTCCCCAATCGCACACATTATTTGCTTTTATATTGATTCCTATGGGAAAAATTGCTTCTTCTTACAAACTTTTTTACTTAAGAGCCTGTTCACGAAATGAATTAAGTTCATAAGTAGAGGTACCACTGTATATCATAAACAGATATCCTATTATTATTATTATTATTATTATTATTATTATTATTATTAATTAGATTTGTATGCCGCCCCTCTCCGAAGACTCCTAACTTTGCATTGTTTATACTTTTATCTCCCATTTGTTTTCCTTCTGTATTTCATGTTATTCCCTTCCCTCTATCTCCCTCTCTTCCCTCTTCCCTGTAACCACATTGAATACTATTTTAACTGGTAATATTATTTTGTTACAATTAGAATTCTTTATTGGCCAAGTGTGATTAGACACACAAGGAATTTGTTGCATAAGCTCTGTGTACATACAATGGTGATAGATCATTATCATAGTGGTTGTAAAAATACATTTGAAAGTGATATTATTGAAAGTGAACTGTGTCCAGTTCATGCCTTCAGATTATTTTGAGGTTAAAACGTGCTGTTTAAGAAAGAAGGCACTTGTCTACATCGTTCTAGCCTTGCTGTTTCTTTTAGGCTGTTGGCAGCCATTGTTTCCTCAGTATGCAAAAGTTTTGGATCCCATTATTCATCAAGCAGACACACAGCAAATGTAATTATGTCACAGAACCAAACAAATTTATTTCCATAATGGCAAAGTATTGATAGAACACTGCCTTTGCTCAGAGTGGAAATTAGAGCTAAATGAGGGACTAGAAGCACAAATCATCACATTTGCAGATAACATTAAACTGGCAGGAATAGCCAACATTCCAGAAGATGGGCTCAAGATCCAGATGGATCTCAACAGACTTGAACCCTGGGCCCTAATTAAGAAAATGAAATTCAATGTAGCTTTCTTAATCTAGCTGATCTCCAGCAGTGTAGACAACTTCCACAATCTATGATAATGGTCATATTGTCTGCAGAATTTGGGGAGATTTTTGGGAGCTTGTCTAACACTAAACTTAGATAAACTCATAAACACCGTTTACAAATTTGCTTATGAAATCCTGATTTCTGTAGACTGGATCTGATAAATTCCAATCATACGCAACATGATTTGGGTGTTCTTGCTTATAGAACAGAAACCTACATCTTTATCTCTATTGCTGTCACTGTAATTTTTAAAGTTACAGTGGGGAAAAATATTAAATGCAGTACTAAATAAATAAAATATTTAGTGTCACATCTGAATTAAATGAATTTAAGGTTAGGTGTGGTTTAATTCTGTTTACTTTTGGGGGTTAGTCTATATTACTCTATTCAAGTGTCAAATATTGGACCTTCCTCGCTGATGAGTTTCACTGATTCTTCTAATTAGCCTATATATAATAGGTAATTATTTTACTAGTGAAGAGAAAAAAGATCCTTATGCCATCTAGATATCAAGAGAAAAGGTTTTCAGCTAGTAAAATCCTCAGGTTTGGTTTATATTAGTATATTCACTCTATATTGTATATAGAGTTTACGGTTTACAGAGTCAGCATATTGCCCCTGACAATCTGGGTCCACATTTTACTCACTTCAGAAGGATGGAAGTCTTGGTCAACTTTGAACCTGGTGAGATTTGAACTGCCAAATTGCAGTCAGTCAGCAGAAGTAGCCTGCAGTACTGCACTCTAACCACTGCACCACCACGGCTCAATATTGTATGCAGTTTATATGGTATATTATAGCAGATTATTATTGCAAAAAATATCCAGATAAATATCCTATATTTAAACCAAACTTTTAGTGAATATATTCAGGATTATGAGCTCAATCTGTTTCCCTAGTACCAAGCTGCTTATTTCTAATGCAAGGGGTCTCCAACCTTTTTTCCCCCTCAGCAGTGTTTTCTGTATATGGTGATTTTCACAAGAAAGTAGGTGGAGAATTGATATTAACTGATTGAGACAGTTTCCTAGAACATATTGATTCACAGGCTTTTTGCACGTTAAATATCTCCAAGTAAGTATGCTTTCCTTCTGGTAAAAATCAATAGAGCTGTAAAGGTGCATGATTGTTAGTACAGTAATGATTATTGATTGTTACCCAAACAGTGTGGAACAAAAATGTAAAACCTTTCTGAATGCATTCTGTGGCGTAAACTCTTTTATATTTAAGACCTGGAAAATATAAGGACTACAGGGTAGTTTTGCTTTTGGTTTTGTTGTCTCTTAGCCACCATAATTGTTGAGAATGGAACAGCTGGATATTTTTATACTTATATGATATCATTAATTTTCAGATATGGCATCAACCTCGACCCCAGGGAAGGGGGGGAGGAGTGGCTATTATAGCCAGGGAGAGCCTTTGCCTACGTGGACTCATTGCTCCGGAAATTGCAGGTTGCGAGTCACTCTTGATGAAGTTGGACTTAGGGGTTCAGGTGGGCTTATTTCTCACGTACCTGCCTCCCAGCTGCGTGTCAAAAGCCCTGCCTGTGCTACTCGAGGAGGTAGCCGGGTTGGCGGTGGAGTTCCCCAGACTTATTGTCTTGGGGGACTTCAATCTGCCGTCACTCGGCGAAACCTCTGGGTTGGCACAGGAGTTCATGGCCACCATGACAGCCATGGACCTGACTCAAGTAGTACGGGGTCCAACTCATGAGGGGGGGCACGCACCTGACATGGTATTCCTTTCCGAGCAATTGAGTAATGGTCTGAGACTAAGGGGCTTAGAAGCATTGCCTTTGTCATGGTCAGACCATTTCCTACTACGGCTTGACTTCCTGGCTCCAATCCTTCCCCGCAGGGAGGCGGAACCAATGAAGATGTTCCGCCCCAGACGCCTGATGGACCCAGAGGGCTTTCAGACGGCGCTTGGGGTTATTCCAGAGACACTCATCCACAGTTCGGCGGAGTCTCTTGCGGAGGCCTGGAATACGGCTGCTGCGGAGGCTCTCGACCGGATTGCGCCTTTGCGACCTCTCCGTGGCGCTAGACCCCGTAGAGCCCCATGGTTCAACGAGGAGCTCCGGGAGTTGAAACGCCAAAAGAGACGTCTAGAGAAGCGATGGAGGAAGAGTAGGTCTGAATCTGATCGAACACTTGTAAGAGCTTTTATTAAGACTTATAAAGTGGCGCTCAAGGCGGCAAGATGCGCGTACCATGCCGCCTTGATTGCATCAGCGGAATCCCACCCGGCCGCTCTGTTTAGGGTGACCCGCTCCCTTCTTAACCAGGGGGGAGTTGGGGAACCCTTGCAGAGTAGTGCCGAGGAGTTTAACACGTTTTTCGCTGATAAAGTCGCTCAGATCCGGGCCGACCTCGACTCCAATTGTAAAACAGAGTTGACTGACAACGAGTCAGTCGAGGTGACTGGGGCACGTACTTGTCCACCTGTCTGGGAAGAGTTTGATCTGGTGACACCTGATGAAGTGGACAAGACCATTGGAGCTGTGAGTTCCGCCACCTGTTTACTGGACCCGTGTCCCTCCTGGTTGGTCTCGGCCAGCAGGGAGGTGACACGGAGCTGGGCCCAGGAGATTACCAACGCTTCCTTGGGGAGGGGAGTTTTTCCATCACTCTATAAAGAAGCGCTTGTGCGCCCCCTCCTCAAGAAGCCCTCCCTGGACCCAGCCGTACTTAACAACTATCATCCAGTCTCCAACCTTCCCTTTATGGGGAAGGTTGTCGAGAAGGTGGTGGCACTCCAGCTCCAGCGGTCCTTGGAAGAAGCTGATTATCTAGGTCCCCAGCAGTCGGGCTTCAGGCCCGGTTACAGCACGGAAACCGCTTTGGTCGCGTTGATGGATGATCTCTGGCGGGCCCGGGACAGGGGTTTATCCTCTGTCCTGGTGCTCCTCGATCTCTCAGCGGCTTTCGATACCATCGACCATGGTATCCTTCTGCACCGGTTGGAGGGGCTGGGGGTGGGAGGCACTGTGCTCCAGTGGTTCTCCTCCTACCTCTCTGGCCGGTCGCAGTCGGTGTTAGTGGGGGGTCAGAGGTCGGCTCCGAGGTCTCTCCCTTGTGGGGTGCCTCAGGGGTCGGTCCTCTCCCCCTTGCTATTTAACATCTACATGAAACCGCTGGGTGAGATCATCCAAGGACATGGGGTGAGGTATCATCAATATGCCGATGATACCCAGCTTTACATCTCCACCCCATGCCCAGTCAACGAAGCGGTGGAAGTGATGTGCCGGTGCCTGGAGGCTGTTGGGGCCTGGATGGGTGTCAACAGACTCAGACTCAACCCGGATAAGACGGAGTGGCTGTGGGTTCTGCCTCCCAAGGACAATTCCATCTGTCCGTCCATCACCCTGGGGGGGGAATTATTGACCCCCTCAGAGAGGGTCCGCAACTTGGGCGTCCTCCTCGATCCACAGCTCACATTAGAAAACCATCTTTCAGCTGTGGCGAGGGGGGCGTTTGCCCAAGTTCGTCTGGTGCACCAGTGGCGGCCCTATCTGGACCGGGACTCATTGCTCACAGTCACTCATGCCCTCATCACCTCGAGGTTCGACTACTGTAATGCTCTCTACATGGGGCTACCTTTGAAAAGTGTTCGGAAACTTCAGATCGTGCAGAATGCAGCTGCGAGAGCAGTCATGGGCTTACCTAGGTATGCCCATGTTTCACCATCACTCCGCAGTCTGCATTGGTTGCCGATCAATTTCCGGTCACAATTCAAAGTGTTGGTTATGACCTTTAAAGCCCTTCATGGCACTGGACCAGAATATCTCCGAGACCGCCTACTGCCGCACGAATCCCAGCGACCAATTAGGTCCCACAGAGTGAGCCTTCTCCAGGTCCTGTCAACTAAACAATGTCGGTTGGCGGGCCCCAGGGGAAGAGCCTTCTCTGTGGCGGCACCGGCTCTTTGGAACCAACTCCCCCCAGAGATTAGAACTGCCCCTACTCTCCCTGCCTTCCGTAAACTCCTTAAAACCCACCTCTGCCGTCAGGCATGGGGGAACTGAAACATCTCCCCCGGGCATGTTTAATTTATGCATGGTATGTTTGTGTGTGCGTCTGTTAGTTTATGGGGTTCTTTTAAAGCTGTATAAATTTTAAAGTTTTCTGATTATTTATGATTTGTTCTGTTCTGTTGTGAGCCGCCCCGAGTCTTCGGAGAGGGGCGGCATACAAATCTAAATAATAAATAAATAAATAAATAAATAAATAAATAAATAAATAAATATTCCTTATTCCTCATTTATATACAGTGGTACCTCATCATACGAACTTAATTGGTTCCAGGAGGAGGTTCGTAAGGTGAAAAGTTCATAAGATGAAACAATGTTTCCCATAGGAATCAATGTAAAAGCAAATAATGCATGCAAATCCTTCAGAAAAATCCCAAACTTTAGAAGGGAGGCGAACAGAGGGCAGGGAGGAGCAGCTAAAGGGGGCGGGTGGAAGAAGCAAGGCTAGGCTAAAGGGTGAGTGGGAAGGAAGAAAGGCAAGGGGGGCGCCCGTCACTTTTCTTTCTTAAAAAGACACTGTTTCAGTGCCTTTGCAAGCATGCAAAATCTTTATTCCTCCAAGCTGCCCCTCCCTTTTCTTTCTTAAAAAGACACCGTTTCAGTGCCTTTGCAAGCATGCAAAATCTTTACTCCTCCAAGCTGCCCCTCCCTTTTCTTTCTTCAAAAAAAGGGGGGGGGAACCCCCCCTTCATCCCAGCAGCAGCTGCTTGGGTTCGTAAGGTGAAAATAGTTTGGAAGAAGAGGCAAAAAAATCTTAAACACCAGGTTCGTATCTTGAAAAGTTCGTTAGAAGAGGCATTCGTAAGATGAGGTACCACTGTATATGGTTATTTTTCTGTCGAAATAACCCCTGTATTCCCAAATATGGGAGGAAGCAACTTTGCTTTCTTTTTCCCTGTCGGCCCCACGCAGGGGCCATTTCCAAGGCAGATAAATTTTTATAATCGACAAACTATAATTTACATGGTTACATATTTTTGCTGATAAGTGAAAAGGAAGGGAGCCAGTTATAGATCTATTTCGACCTTATTATGGTCTCATTAGACAGACATACCCTTACTGGAATTTGAACCTGTAGCCTTCTGCATGCAATCTTCATAGAGATGAGGCTGTCATAGATGCACATAGAGCTTTGAATAAATAACAGGTCTTCTATTATTTCATCCATAATTTCCTGTGTTTGGAAGTATTTCACTCTCATATCCTTCTTTCAGAGGATAGATCATGCTATAACAGAAAAAGCTTTTGGAAATACAGCGTAATGTGTCTTTTTTAAAAAAAATAAAATTCTGAGGTCAGGAGAACCCAGAGTGGGAAGTTCTGTGCATTGGGGCATAGTAATTGATTAACCATTCTGTTTTTACTGTGTTTTCCCTTCTAATTAATTATGTTTCAGTTTTGGATGAATATTTTCTAAAATGCTGCTTGCCTTCTCCCTTGTGTTAGCTGTTGACAGGAGGAAAGGCTAATGTTGATTTAATGCAGGATCTTAATCATATCAACTGTCACCCAGCTCTTTTTAATAAATATTTTCCACTGTTAACAGTTTCGGGGTAGGATTTCTTTTTATGACAAGATCCAAGGGTGCTCTTATTTAATGACCTTTTATTGCCACAGTGCTCTATCTTTCTTCGTAGGCATTGCTTGCTTTACAAAAATATCACTCTGGAGATTGTGGGAAAGAGTTATTTATGTTTGTAGCAGTGGGAACTGGATTTTTCTTTTAGAATAGCAGTTTACACTCTGATTCCCCAAGAAGGCAAACCATTGCTCCACAATGAACGTATATCCATACATGGTGAACTCACTAAGAATACATTTAGTAGAGACATATAGTTTACGGTCACAATTCGAAGTGTTGGTTATGACCTATAAAGCCCTTCATGGCACCGGACCAGTTTACCTCAGGGACCGCCTTCTGCCGCACGAATCCCAGCGGCCAGTTAGGTCCCACAGAGTGGGTCTTCTCCGGGTCCCGTCAACTAAACAATGCCACTTGGCGGGACCCAGGGGAAGAGCCTTCTCTGTGGCGGCCCCGGCCCTCTAGGACCAACTCCCCCCAGAGATTAGAATTGCCCCCACCCTCCTTGCCTTTCGTAAGCTACTTAAAACCCACCTCTGCCGCCAGGCATGGGGGAATTTAGACTTCTTCTCCCCCATGGCGGTTACAACTGTATACATGGTATGTTTGTATGTATGTTTGGTTTTTATATATTAAGGGGTTTTAATTTGCTTTTAGTATTGGATTTTATTGTATATTGTTCATGATTGTTGTTAGCCGTCCCGAGTTTTCGGAGAGGTGCGGCATATAAATCCAATAAAACTTGAAACTTGAAACTTACTGTTCTTCTGCTATGCCTACATACTATGTTTCCCCAACATGGTATGTAGATATCTAAGACGCAACCCCAAAATAAGCCCTCCCTGACTTTTTGGGGTGGGCCTAATATAAGCCCTATCCAAAAGTAAGCCTGGGAGATTGGCATGGCTAGTACAAGAGGTGATGAGCTCCACTATATCTGATTGGCACTTTATGTCATATGTCTGCTTCTGGTTTGGTTATATCCACTAAGGCCATTATTAGATACTAAACCCTAAAAATAAGACAAAAATCAAGTCTAAATGTATATATATATTTTAGGTTGTACGGACCGAGAAGAATAGTTTGAACAATCGGTTTCTGCCCTGGGATGAGATTGAAACAGAAGCCATTTTATCCATTGATGACGACGCCCATCTTCGCCATGATGAGATCATGTTTGGATTCCGGTGAGTAAAATCTAATTTTTAATCATCAGCCATTAGTATCAGGTCTGAAATAATTGTCTGTTTCCATCAAGATTTGCAGATATGGAGGATTACAATTCCTTTTATCATTACTTCTTTGGCCATTTCTGTGTTGAGTGGGAATGATGGAATTTTGAAACCAACGTATAACTTTCTTTCAAGTTTGCCATTATATCATTGGTCTTCATGCATTGTTATTACTTCCTCTTCTCAATAATGAGGGGTGTGCATGTGTTCTATTTATAATATTTTTAAAGCTGAAGATTGAAAACAGTTATTTTATGGCCTTGACTATCTTCTCTTGTCTTTTGTTTTGTTTTATGTACACTGAGAGCATATGCACCAAAGAGAAATTCCTTGTGTGTCCTATCACACTTGGCCAATAAAGATATTTTCTGAAAGATCAGCTATGTGATTGCATTTCTCTCTGTTCTTAATTCCCACCATATGGAGACGCTTGTTTTTAGCATACTTCATTTTTAGTAACAAGTTGCTATTTATACCACTATTAAAAGAGCCTGTTGTTAGCTGGCATGACATAAACAGACATGGGAATATCACAGACAGAGACTTGAGCCAATATTAGAAGACAGAGTAGCAAGAGGAAGGCAGGGTTTTTTGGATAAAATTTCCTACCCAAGAAAATCAGCTCTTTTTCAAATTGGTTCCAAAGCTTTGACAACTGCTTCAGAAAGATCGAGAAATTTTGTTGAAAATGACATGGCTACTTTAATCATTTGAAAAGAGGTGGTTTACATTCATTCCTTTTTCAAAGGCTTTATGCTCTCACAGTGTTGGAATGTCTGAGTATAGCCTTGCTCTCAGGTTTCAGTTCCAAAATAAATAATTAGAATTTTGATTTGTTATTTGTGCTCAAGATCAAGCAATGAAAAATTGAGTCAAAATGTTATATCAGTTGAGAGTATTACTGTAGTAATATTTAATGCATCTGAATTGGAGTCCCATTCATCCCAATTCTAGAAGGTGTGGGTGGAGGAACCTTTTAAAAGTTTTTAAAGTTTAAAATAAGTGTGTAATGTAGACAACTCAATAATAACAATCATGCAATAGCAAACATCTCTCTGTTTCTAGTCTCTCCAGCATGTTCCACCTCTTCTCTGCCTGCTTTAAGTTGTTTTGTTTGTATTTATAGGGTCTGGAGAGAAGCTCGGGACCGCATTGTGGGATTCCCTGGGAGGTATCATGCGTGGGACATCCCTCACCAGTCCTGGCTCTACAACTCCAATTACTCTTGTGAACTGTCCATGGTGCTGACGGGTGCTGCTTTTTTCCACAAAGTAAGGGGCGAATCCTTAGAAAGAACCATATTTCATGATGACTTAGGGCAAATACAGTGGTACCTCTACTTAAGAACCTTTCTAGATAAGAACCGGGTGTTCAAGATTTTTTTGCCTCTTCTTAAGAACCATTTTCTACTTAAGAATTTAAGCCTGGAAAAATTTCCCAGGAAATTTGAGAGTGGGACAAAGGCCCGGCCAGTTTCCTGCCATTTTTTTAAAATTTAATCCTTAAAGTTTTGGATTTTTTTGATTCCCCTCACCTCACCGTCTTCCTTTAGCAGCGACTGTACTCCTCCTCTTCTTCCTCCTCCTCCTCCCACCCAAATTCCGAGCTTTTATTTCTTTCCTAATGAGTTTGCACACATTATTTGCTTATACATTGATTCCTATGGGAAAAAATGCTTCTACTTACAAACTTCTCTACTTAAGAACCTGGTCATGGAACGAATTAAGTTCTTAAGTAGAGGTACCACTGTACTTGCTCTAATGAGGAAAACTGCAAGATTACTAGTTGTGGAGAATTTAAGTTTTTTCTCAGTTTTCCAGAATAAGTGTAGGAAATTGAAATACTCTTGGTCACAGATTGATATCATTATGTGCTCCAGGAACAGTTCTATGTGCTATGTGTTGCTGTGCAAGTATGTTTGGCTTTGTTGTACTATGTGTTGGAAATAAAGGAGGACAACTAAGAATAATCTCTGCATTGCTGTTCCCTATCAAGGGCCACATCTTTTTGTATGGTCAAAATCCTGGGTTTGAACTGAATAGGTTTTTTTTTTGCTCATTGGGATTATTGAACCTTAGTCACAAATTGCCTATTGAATTTCTGAAGCAACTTATCTTGGGAGCATTACGTTCTTTTTTGAAACTTGATCTTAATCCTTCTCTCTCTCTTCCTCCTCCTTTCTCTCTTTGTATTTTTTATTTATTATCTTTAAAGCCCTACAGAGAGACTGGGCTGTGAATATTTGCAGAACTGTCTGTCCCTAAGAATGTTTGTCTGCCTTACTAGGCCAGATAGAGCAGGGGTGTCAAACTGGTGGCCCACGGGCCAGATACGTCACGCACAGGCCACACCCACCCCAGCTCCGCAAAGGGGGAAAAACATCGTGAAACGTCATATGACAGCAACGTGATGCCACGAGTTTGATACCCATGAGATAGAGACCAAAGTGCAGGTCCTCTTTCTGAAATCTTGCCATCTAGTGGGACCTTAGAAATGGAGAAGTGGGGCTTTCACGTGGCTGCCCCTACCTTGTGTAACACCCTCCTGTTGGTGATTTGACGGGTTCCTCTTCCCCTTCTAGCTCTTTGGAAGGTCATCAAAGCCTGACTTTTCAAGAAGATGCTGGGATTTTATGGGTGGAAGGCATGGAAAGAAGGCCTGCTGTGGGCCATTCCAAGGGGAATGATTATAGCATAGAGTTTTTGTTTATTGTTTTTATGATTTATTTACTGATTGTAAACTGCCCACAGTTGCTTAAGATGGGCGGATCTACAAATGTTTTAAATCAATCAGTCGATAAAATACAGCCCTTTTCTGCTGCTCATGTGTTCCAGAGCTGAGAAATTTAAATAAAATTCAACCCTATACAATTTCACAGTTTCAGTTTTAGCCTTAGTGTTCTGAATCTCCAACAGCAGAATTGTTACCTTATCTCACTTGTCTATTAGGTGTGTATACCTGGGAGATACTTGTGTCTTCTACCCAGCTATAATTAGCCAATGATGGAAAACCGAACAGGAATCTCTCCTTCATTTCTGCAATGCCTTTTCCAACCTGCCTCTTGATGGAATAGTTTGAAATGATTAAGCATGCCCAGCCATCAGCAGTTTTTACAAGTCTCATGAGAGTCGGAAATGATGCAGTTGCTTTAATAATATTCAGAGAAGTGGTTTGTATCTACTGTTCTGTGTTCTGAAGCACCTCTTTTCAATGGATTGGACAGAGAGGAAAAAGCATGAGATTTTTAGACCGTGACCACATAGAAAACATCATGTATGGACTTGAAAATCACTCAAACTGGCCCTTTCCTTGATGTTTATTTGGGAGCCCTGCAGCTTACTGTTTGTGAAGATTTCATTTCCCAAATTTGCCTGAACTGAGCTAAGGCATTGCCCCCCCTCCTATTTTACACAAAATCAGAACTCTTGATTACTCCAACATACTCGGACTCTTCGTTGACTACAGTATGACACGCTTGTCTAATTTCATCTGATAAAAGATTTTATATTTTATCTAGACAGTGATGGTCTCATCTTTCTTTGTTGAAAATCATTAATTTGAACTGTATTCTCTAATTATTAAAAGCAGTTCTTTTTTTGTGAAAATAATCCACATGACAAGAAATAAGCCTTTTTAGCAGGGATGGTGAACCTTTTTTTGGTTCACGTGCCAACGGGTGGTGGTGGTGGTGGTGTTTGCATGTGTGCATACGCCTACACCCATATTTCCATGTGCTACCACCACGCATCCACGCGTGACCCGTTCCTGGCATGCAATGGCAATCCCATTTTTTTGCTCTCCCCAAACTCCACAGCCTTTCTAGGAGCCTGGGGAGGGCAGAAAAGGCCTCCACACCCACCCAGAGGCCCTACAAAGGCCAGAAATGGGCCATTTCCCAACTTCCGGAAGTTGGCAAATGGGCCATTTCCGGCTTTCAGAAGGCTTCCCGGGGTGGGTGGGGCTTTTCACCCTCCCCAGGCTCCCAGAAATGTTCTGGAGCTTGAGGAGAGCAAAAAGTGGACCTTCCTCACCCCCTCCAGAGGCTGGAAACAGCCTGTTTCCTGACTCCAGTGGGCCCAGAAGTTCTGTTGTTCCATATCTAGAGATCATAAATTCATATTTCCACTTGTGGTGATGTCACTTTGACTTTTAGAGAGCAAATATATTAGCTGTCATGAAAATGTCATTATATGTGTGTATCTTGGTTAAAGGGCAAAGTTAAGTGTGCTTATCTAATGTCACCTGGTAAAATATTTTGCTTCCGCATTGCTTATTTGACTCCTATAATCATTATGTGTTGTACCTCATGATTGATGTATATTTTCTTTTATGTACGCTGAGAGCATATGCACCAAAGACAAATTCCTTGTGTGCCCAACACTTGGCCAATAAAGAATTCAATTAAATTCAACTCTACTCTACTCTACTCCACT
Organism: Erythrolamprus reginae; assembly: GCF_031021105.1. NCBI lineage: Eukaryota > Metazoa > Chordata > Lepidosauria > Squamata > Dipsadidae > Erythrolamprus > Erythrolamprus reginae. Next base: position 388,941,062 of record NC_091950.1, on the reverse strand, counting down.
CCATTCTATTCCTTCCTTTTTTTAATGTATGCCCATTTTTTCTTCTCCTTGTAGTACTACGCCTACCTGTATTCTTATGTGATGCCACAGGCCATCCGTGATATGGTAGATGAATATATCAACTGTGAGGATATTGCCATGAACTTCCTGGTTTCTCATATTACTAGGAAACCACCAATCAAGGTAAGTGCTTGCTGACATATTGAGAAAGGCATTTTCCCCAAGAACAGGAGTATAATACGATCCTGTTTCCTGCTCTCTTGTGCCCAGGTCACTTCCCGGTGGACTTTCCGTTGCCCTGGCTGTCCTCAGGCACTCTCTCACGACGACTCCCATTTTCACGAGCGGCATAAATGTATCAACTTCTTCGTCAAAGTCTACGGCTACATGCCCTTGCTGTATACACAGTTCCGTGTTGACTCAGTCCTCTTCAAGACACGGTTACCCCATGACAAGACTAAATGTTTCAAATTCATCTAAACGGAAGGCATGGCTGTGGATGTCTGGAACTGGCCTATGGACAAGGCAAGAAAGGTCAATGAACTGGGGATACAATTTTCCCCTTTCTGTTTATACTGGGACACAACTCTGCCAGAACTGTATGGCACAGGACTCCATTGAACGAGAGCAGCTTTGACTCACTCATTCAGAAATAAATGAAAAGACTTATCTTTAGATCCCCAGTAAGTTGTTTCACCAAGGGTATGACTGGGGTTTTAAAAATATTAATTATTATTTAAAATGAAAGTGTTTTAGATATGCCTTTTAAGAGCTTTTGGGAGGAGGGAGGAAAGGGGGAGTATATTTTGATTTTCTTCCCAGCCCTAAGGATGCTTTGAGGGGAGCAGAGACCTAAGAAATTCCTGTATTCCTCAGTGAACAGTTGGGAAAGTTGGATTTGGTCACCAGAGGCTCATAACTGCTTGCTCTTTGGTCTAAATGTACTTCAGATCTGGATTTCACAGAGGAAATGACGCATTCCCTCCACCCGGAATCCCAGATCTCATCTGTTTCCCTTAGCAGGTCCAAGGAGCTCATTGATATGGTCAAGCTTTTTCCTTCTTTTCTCTCTCGCTGACCTCGTTGTAAAGCGAGGTCCTCCCAGAACGCTGCCTGTCCTGTGTGCCTGCTGATGGATTATCTCACAACACCACAGTGACTTCCTGTCTGTGCTCCCAATTCACGGCTACTGCTGCTGTTGCTTCAGAAGAAAGATAGCCGAGACCCTTTTCCTCCCCAGATCTTAGGTGCTGCTTTTTCTGCCATTAGCAAATCTCTGTCTCCCTGGCCTTGGAAGATTTGGTTCAGCTCAGAGGTCTTGATTGACAGATTATTTATTGATTCTGTTTTCACGCCGAGTTTCCTTTTGGTTAACTGGACCGTGGTTTTATCCAATTGACCCAATTTTCTGGGTTTGCATGACATACTGAAACACAGGCTAAACTGTGCAAGGCTGACTTTGGGCAGCATGAGAATCTAAACGGGTGGATGCTGGTTTGTATTTCGATGTGTCATGTGAATACAGCCATAAAATATGGACAACTACTTGTGAGCATAGTGCCAACAGAAAAGCAGGCTAAAAGAAGCAGATGTGTCTGTAAGGAGGCTGATCCGGAGTAGTAGGAAAGAGTGAGGTCTTTGTTAAAACCCTTTGGATGAGGACTGCCATAATTCCACATCAGATATTTTTTGTCCCCCTGCCTTCCTTCTATGTGGTCATGGGCCTGTTGCATTCAAGACAAAGAGATGGTTCTGGCTTGCTAATGGAATCTGTATTGATGCCAGCCTCCGGGATCAATTCTGCAGACATAGGCGTGAACTGAAGAGGTTTCTATGGCCTAGTTTCATAGCCCTTTTCCTCCTGGTATCCCTTTTTCATTTTAATCGCATTCATAGCTGTTGTTAAAACATTCTGGAAATTTCTTGTTGGCAATGTGTGTGTAAGTGTGTGTGTGTGTCTCAACTTATATATAAGCTCCATTTTTTCCTACCTTTGTTTTCTGTGCCTAGATCTTTCATGCCCCAAAGTTACTAACTTTCAAAGAGGTCCATTCCGGTACACTCTTTCCCAAAGTAGGCTATCAGTAAACGGTTTTGGAGCAAAATGGGTGTAATAACTGCTGTCAGTCCTAAACCTCTAACTTTAACTGAGTTTTCACTTCAGCTGTTTCTTTTCATTTCTGGAAAGATAATAAATTACCCAAATTCCTATAGAATCTATAAAAAGTTGGCACTCCTGTAACAAATGTTTCTGAGGGAAAATAATTCTATGTGCCTCTCCCCCATGGACCATTTGGTAGCGCCAACACTTCTGTAGAGTTGCACTGCTTATTTGTATCTTAGCTGTATTGAATGTTACTGTGAAGTATTAACTACCCATTTCTTTATTTCCCCTTTTAATATTTACTCTAAATTACAGATGCTCACAGTTAGTCCTATCACAGTCTTAAGGAACGGCCAATCCTACATAAATATATTGTCTCTCATTTGCATGAGAACAGCCCAGATCTGTCCTTGATAAAATAACAGAACACCTCTTCATGGTACTGATCATTCCTCACTGAAGTGGGTCCTTGCCCTACATTTAGATTCCAGTTATTTAGTGATGCTGCTGAACTCATAGATGGTTGAATGTCCCCTGAAAAAAAAAGGCAAAAACGGAAGGGCACGTTGGAAGTGTTTCATCAATTGTGTTTGGTTTAAGTTGAGTTTGACTGGCCTGTTGTGACCACTCTTTTACACATTTAGGTTTGCATGCTCATACAGATCTAAGTGTATTCAAGGCATTGTTCTTTATACTCCATTTAAACCAAGCCTTTTGGGGGCGAAAGTTGCTGTGAGTTGATGGTATTATGTCTTATTCTCACTCTTGTTACTTAGAAAATTACTTCCTAGTAAATATGTGATTCATCCCATTTTCCAGCCTGAGCTTACCCAGTTCTTTCAGGCATCAATTTTGAGTTGAGATTGTATTTTTTTTCCCCTTAAGCTTGGAGTGTTTACACTACAACAGGAATCCTTTCATCTTTGGCCTATAGCTTGCAATTAATCCTGATCGTCCATAGTAAGTTGTGATGCTGCCAGACCTCTATCATGTATGAGGAAACCCAGATTACAATCCTAATATGCTTCAAAGACATGAGCAAGTGGCATCTGTTTCTTTCTAAAGTTTATAACACATGTACCCTTTTTGGGGTTTTAAGTATCTACCGGTGATGGATAATCCATTTAAATACCACCCCAAATATGAATTTGGAAAGGCATAGAATGGGAAGAAGCTTCGATTGAATCTTACTCTACTGGATTTCATGCTTGATCTGCTTCCAGTGAAAATAAGAAGGAAAAAAAACAAGCAATCATATGAATTGTCCTTTTATCAAGCCTTCAAATTAATCAGATCTCACCATACCTTGCCCACACCTGATTTTTTAAAAAAAATCCAACTGATAACTCTGCTGTAGTCGATATGGTTCTCTGTCAAAATGGTAGATTTCTTTTCCTTTGAGAAGATGAGCCAACAGGTTGGTAAAACAGCGGAAAAAACTTCCTGTTTTGTGGCATTCTGGAATGTCAACCACTGTAAATGGCCCTTCCTTTCTCCCTATTCTGCTACAGGGGAGTTTTTTAAAAAGCTCAGTGAGCGTCACATTTTAAATAATGGTTTAAGGGGGGGAATGAGTCTAAAGCCTTGGGGCTCTAAAACCTTGAGCACAATACTCATGCTGAATTTTGTAAAATAATAAAATAAACACCGAGTTTACCTTGAATGTGTCTAATTGTCAGCCATTTATAATGAAGGAAAGTTGATGATGGGAAACAGGTGAGCCATGCAGATTGAAAAGCAATGGCCCTCAATGCTCCATTGTCAACAGCCGACCTTTCTGGCACAGAACTGGCCATGGTGCTGAATTGAAAATTAATTAAAAACATCTCTGAGCCATTTGAACGTCTTAATTACATTTGCTTTTATTATTATTACTATTACAGTGGTTATGTTGGCTGTGGTGTTAGTGATAATGCTATTTGTGGAAATGCACAGATGTGAAAAATAAAATGTTAATTTTATATTTTAGGAAGAAGGATGAGAACTTGTATTGGATTTGAACTATTGAGGATTTGATCCTTAACTCATAGTTGTACTTATGGTGGTGGTCATAAATCTACGTGTAAAAAACCCTTTCACTTTCAAGTGGGAGGAGGAAAAACTGGGTTCAACATCTCCTTTGATCCCACATCAGTGGTTCTCGACCTGGGGATGGGGACTCCTTTGGGGGGGTCAAATGACCGTTTCACAGGGGTCGCCTAAGACCATGGGAAAAGACAAATTTCCCATGGTGCTAGGAACTAAAGTTTCTATTCTGGTGCCTTGGAACATATTTTTACAATCAGGTGTTTACAGTGGGGGTTGCCCCTCTGACCTTCCTGCCAATCATCTTAAAGCTCTGTTGGGAGAATTGGCGCTAGACTTAGGGTTGTGGTTCACCATAACATGAGGAAGGGGTCGTGCCTCCCATTTTACCCATTTCTCAGCTGTTGGTTATTGTCAGGAACAGAGCTAGCAGAATTTGTAAAAAAAACCAAAAAACTGTGCAGATAAGTGTTTGGCTCTTTTTGAAAAACATCTGTATTGAATAGATCAAATGCACATGAGACTCTAAAGACACATGTTCTATAGAAAGAAAAGAATTAACATTTAAATATGTCAAAGGGTTAAATACGGTTCAGGAGGGAAGTGTTTTTAATAGGAAAGTGAACACAAGAACAAGGGGGCACAATCTGAGGTTAGTTGGGGGAAAGTCAGAAGCAACATGAGGAAATATTATTTTACTGAAAGAGTAGTAGATGCTTGGAACAAGCGCCAAGCAGACGTGGTTGGTAAATCCACAGTAACTGAATTTAAAAATACCTGGGATAAACACAGTGAAGGGCTACCAAAATTTTTACTACAACACTGTGGGTGTGGCTTATGCAGGATGCCCTGCATTTTCTTTCAACATCTTTCTGTGCAAATTGGGTGCTCTGGGGTGGAGCTCCAATTTTGCTACCCCAATGCATTCCCCAACATCCAGGCAGCAGCCCTCCCCTGGATAAACATATATCGATCCTAAGGTAAAATACAGGAAATTGTATAAGGGCAGACTAGATGGACCATGAGGTCTTTTTCTGCCATCAACCTTCTATGTTCCCATGTTTCTAATTCAGAAAAAAATATGTTTTGATTCAGTTTTAAAGAAATACCCAAGTAAGCAACTAAAAAGATATGCTTTGGCCAATGATTTATATACAATACTTTTGCTGTGTTCAGCCATCTTCAGACCTAGAGCTTACTACATGCTGTAATTTTATCCTGGAACTAGCACTTATAGCACTAGTACTTAGGCTTATATACCGCTTCACAGTGCTTTACAGCCCTCTCTAAGCGGGTTATGGAGTCAGCATACAACAAACCTGGTCCTCATTTTACCCACCTTGGAAGGATGGAAGATTGAGTCAACCTTGAGAACTGGTGAACTGCAGCTTGCAGTCAGCAGAAGCAGCTTGCAGTACTGCGCCACCATAGCTCAGTGTGAGAAACTGTGAGGAAGCTGAGAGGACAGGAGGAACAAATAGTCCCTTAGGATATTTTGAATTTGTTGCCTTGGTATCAAGGGGCTCCCCATTTAATGTCTACAAGGGTATAAAACATTAGCCCTGGTTAGGAAAAGGCAATGCACACTCAAGATTTAAAAAAACATCTGTCATGACTACCAATTTGAGATATTTTTCTAAAAAAAAATAAAAAATTCAACATTAACATTACAATGAAGCTGAACTTGAAAGATGGTTGGGTCCTGAAAAACTAATTTTAGAAGCCTCCGTTTTTAATTTTATAGCTTTCTTTACTGCACGTTACCCTTGTTTTTACACAAAGATTGTATCTTAAAATGGCTCACATCAGCGGTAAAAAAAAAATGTCTTGCCCTCTGGCTTAGGATCTAAAAAAGGCAAAACAGACAAGTGAAAGGAAATGAGAAAGTTCCTCCTGGCTAGAAACAGGTGTTAAAAAAAGATATACAAGCGTATTCCTGTTGTTCCTGCTGGATTGAGCTTCCCTTCCATCTTACATGAATAGTGACTGTTTCAGATACGAACAATGCCCTTCCTTCCTTCCTTGTTATGGCTGACGTTTGTGTTGTAACAGGGCCCTCCAATTTCTTTTACTCCTGAGCACATTTGGAATGTTAAAAGCATAATCTCCTCGTATTCAAACTGGCTGGTGTGAAGGGAGGATGTGTCCATTCACAAAAACAATTGCAATAGGTCAAATTAGTCACAAAGCATTAATGAACAATAATGTTCACAATTGGGGGGGTTTCATCACTTGTCCATGCTATTTTTTTTTAAATAAAACATTTGAATTCCGTTTGTATCACATTTTCTTGCTGAATTTGAAAATTAAGGGAGACTAGGATAGATCTATTTCGGCCTTATTTTGGCCTCATCAGCTAGCCATACCCATTGGGACTTGAACCTGCAACCTTTGCCTTGTAATATATATATATATATTAATAGTCTTGCATTATCTTAGACTTTTCAGATTCCAGCTTCTACTTTTTACAATGCTTATTTATATATAAATATTAACTTGCCTGAGAAGTGCCAAGAGAGCCTGGTCCTATTGATTTTCATGAGAATTATTGGAGATTTCAGTGTTAATAGTGTTAATAGTGTTAATATTGCTTATTACACTTAAAGACATAGGGCTGAGTGTAAAAGCATTTACAGTGATACCTTGTCTTTCAAATTTAATTGGTTCCAAAACAAGATTCTTAAGGTGAAAAGTTTGTAAGACAAACAATGTTTCCCATAGGAATAAGTGGAAAAGCGATTAATGCTTGCAAGGCCAAAATTCACCCCTTTTGCCAGCCGAAGCGCCCGTTTCTGCGCTGCTGGGATTCCCCTGAGGCTCCCCTCCATGGGAAACCCCACCTCCGGACTTCTGGGAATCCCAGCATCGCAAAAACGAGCGTTTCGCTGGCAATGCAAGTCCGGAGGTGGGGTTTCCCAGCGAAGGGAGCATCAGTGAAATTGCAGCTTCGCAAAAATACCGAAGTCCTCGAAAACCCCACCTCCGGACCTCTGTGTTTTTGTGATGCTGCGATTTCACTGAGGCTCCCCTCGCTGGGAAACCTCACCTCCGGACTTCTGTTGCTAGTAAAGCGCCTGTTTTTGCGCTGCTGGGATTCCCCTGCAGCATCACAAAAACACGGAAGTCCGGAGGTGGGGTTTCCCATGGAGGGGAGCCTCGGGAATCCCAGCAGCGCAAAAATGAGTGTTTCACTGGCAACGGAAATCCGGAGGCGGGGCATCCCAGTGGCAGCGATGGGTTTGTAAGGTGAAAATAGTTTGTAAGGAGAGGCAAAAAAGTCTTAAACCCCGGGTTTGTATCTCGAAATGTTTGTATGATGAGGCATTTGTAAGACGGGGTATCACTGTACTGTGGTTTTCAATTAATCTTGTCAGTCCCTCCCCACCTCCAGATAACCATACCTGAATGAAATCATTTAAACATACCTTCATATCTGGATCAGGGAGATAGCAGTTCTAGACTGTAGCATAGCATAATCTGGATTTACATATAGATAACAGACTCTTGTGACCTTAATCAGAGTTTATTCTGATAATGGAACTAGCTTTTGGTTTGAATCATACTGTTGATTGCATCCTTTAAGTATAAAGGCATTTGCCAATCAAATTTGAATCCTGGTGCCTAGTTTTTGTATCAACAAATTTCCACTGGTGCTTTTGGGAATTTCTTAAAAAACTCCATGGCCTACGGAGTTTTGGCCTTTTCAAGTATTAACTAGCTCTGGTCGGTCTTGTTTGTTTTTTTATTTTTGGAATTTTTTAAAATTTCATTTGACAGAGGAGTTGGGCGGCTTATAAATTTAATAAATTTAAATTAAATTAAATTAAATTATTCAGAGATATATGGTAAAATATATTGTAACAAGTTAAGGTAAAATGTATTGTAACAATATTGGTTTCCCCCTCCCTTGCAAAGCAGGCCCAAAATTTATAAATTACTATATCTTCTTGCTATCAGTTTGACCTGCCATCCATCTCCTATATAAATATAAAGTAGTTAACAGGTGAACCAACAATAAAGTTAAACTTCAAAGCCCTCTGTTAACACTCTTTTATTGCACTGAACTTGTGGAAAGACTACAATGGCTTTATCTACCATAAATCACAGTAATGATCTCTGATCAGTCCAGGATCAAATAGAATAACTTTTACCATAAAAATCAAACAAATATAAAGAATGTTTTTTTAAAAAAATTACATCAAAAGTTGTAAAAATTGTTTATTTGTTAATTTTTATACCCTTTAAAAATTACTTTTGTTTTTAATTTTCTTTCATTAAAATTAGACTACTTTTTTTGAATAAAATAAAAATATTTTAATATTTAATATTTTAAAATAAAAATAAAAATATGTTTATTTTTACGTGAAAGGACCGCCCTTTGCTTGCAACGCCACTCCGGCATCCTTTCACGTAAAAATAACAATGTTTATTTTTACATGAAGACCTCCCTTTGAAGGAGCTGGGGAATCCCTCCCACGAAGAGATTCCGGGGGCAGAGCTTTGACGTCACCGGCAGGTTGCTAAGGACGGCAAGGTGATCACTTCCTGGATTCCATGGAATCCAGGAAGTGATCACCTTGCCGTCCTTAGCAACCTGCCGGTGACGTCAAAGCTCCGCATGCCAACCACGACCCCGAACTTTGCCCAAAGTTTGAAAAAATTTCGTGTTCGTGTTCGGCATGCCGAACACCGCAAAATTCAGTACGGACCCGAATTGTGCGGGTTCAGTTCGCCCATCACTACTCATGTGTTCAATAGCATCGGGCAATCCAGAAAATGGGTTAATTCACTAACCAGATTAATTGCATTGGTACATTAATAAAGAATATACAGTATGAAGGTCAAGGCTAAGCAGTTGAGTTCTTGATTTTCTCTGAATTTGGTTATCTGCAAATTTATATACTGAGTTGTTGTCCTGCAGTGACATCAACAACCTAATCATGCCCACCTCAGCCAAAACTGTCAAGGCAAGATATATGTATTATATATATTGACAGTCTTGGTTGTGGTGGGCTTGATTAGGTTGTTGATGCTACCACAGGACAACCCAGTAAGAGAACACCAAGAACCCAATAATTGTATTGTCGCAGCGCAGTCAAATAATGGATTTGTTTTATTTGATTTCTATGCCACCCCTCTCTGAGAACTTATGGAAGACCCGGGCGCTTGGATGCAGTCTTAAGACCCTGTCTCTTAGGGAACATGCAGAAAGTGACTCGTTCAAAGCAGGTTTAAGCTTCTCTACCAATCATGATAAAATGTTGTCATTTGCCTGTTTGATAAAACCCAGTAAGAGGTACACTCTTGTCAAGGAAAACAGAGTCTTAAAAGGTCTTAAAGCCAGAAAAACTCAGCCCAATCTATGTCACAGGCCAATGAAGAGGGAACCCTGAATGTTGTCTTGACCATCTGCACAAAAGGGTGAGATATACATCTAATACCAAATAAATTCCTTTTCTGACTCAGGCACTGAAGATTTGCCTAGTTCTATCACAACACTGGTAAAAGTCAAGCTCCTCTTTTGGCTTCATGATGTACTCCTGCTAGGTTTTCCTACTATCAATATCAACTTTATTTGATTAGTCAAACGACCATATCAAAGCGAGGAAAAGGACCACATCGGTCGTCATAAAACTGTGACTGGTTAAAATACAATAAAATTGGCTAAAATAGAGGGAATTTGAATAAATAATAAGTTAAAATGCAGTATAATATGCTAAAACTGAGTAGTAAAACATGAGAATATAACTCGTGCAAAGGATTATATTAAACAAATCTAAGATACTGATATAAAATATTCTTAAGTGAGTTCATCTCCTTTGCATGCCACCCCAATATGTTCTGTAAAACGTATTCTCATCTGAACAGCCCTGACTATAAACTTAGTGGTTCTAGAAACTACATATATATTTGTACCCTGAAGAAAATATGATAATTGTTTATTACAGTCCCAGTGTATGATTTTGTCAAGTAGGGGCTGTAAATACTGAGGTCTTACTGAGGAGTATAGTTTACAATTGAGTAGCACATGTGCAATGTCTTCTATTTCTGGTGCACCGCAAATGCATGTTCTCTCAAAATATGGTACTTGGTGGAATCGTCCGTATCTAACCATAGAATCTAACTGCTCAAATCTTGCTCTAGTGAGTGCTGTTCTATGGTATTGGTTCAGATCCATTGTCAGGTATTTTTCTAGTTGAAAGGCTGTTTTGTTCTTGGCTAACCATTTCAGTGACCTGCACTTAGCAAGTGCCTCAATATCAGTTTATGCATTAACTTCTGCACAAACTTCCAAACTTCTGGCATATTTTGGTGGTCTCCCAAACCCAAGTTCCAAATCCAGCAAAAAAAAAAAATCAAAATCAACTTCAGTGCTGCTGACTGCTGCGACATTTAAATATAAGGATAATAGATTAAGCCGCAAGAACAAGATAATGAAGAAGCTTCACAGCTAATGATTCCGAAACAGCTGTGCTACGTGAGGGATGCACTCTCTGGCACTTTCAGATGTTCAAAGTACTTTAATGACTGCTAGGCAGGTATTAGAGCATCTAATGATCCCCAGTCAAAGCTCTGACTGACTGTTTTGAAGAACACACACAGCCTTCAAATCCTGTAATGGAAAGCTGCTTTCTATAATTGTTTATCAGGAAAGCTTCCTGATTTTAAATTGAATCATGTAGCTTACTTTTTAAAATAGGTTGGTTGGTTGTTACTTTTCGAAGCTGGATATCCAACTTGGCGTCTTGCTATGGCAGAAATCTATGCTTGATATTATGCCATATTGAGTCTTTTTAAAAAATAGTTTTCTCTCTCTCTCTCTCTCTCTGCTGTATGCATAGACACATGGACATTTATATATTTTTGTAGTGCTTTATTAGAAATGGAAGTAGAGCAACCAGTTCCATGTCCAAACATTAGTTGTCTTATTCACAGGGTGTCCAGCAAACCTGGAAATCAGGGAATTATCAGGGAAAAGCCCTTCATGGCACCGGACCAGAATATCTCCGGGACCGCCTTCTGCCACACGAATCCCAGCGACCAGTTAGGTCCCACAGAGTTGGCCTTCTCCAGGTCCCGTCAACTAAACAATGTCATTTGGTGGGACCCAGGGGAAGAGCCTTCTCTGTGGCGGCCCCGACCCTTTGGAACCAACTCCCCCCAGATATCAGAGTTGCCTCCACCCTCCTTGCCTTTCATAAGCTCCTTAAAACCCACCTCTGTTGTCAGGCATGGGGGAATTGAGACTTTCCCTTCCCCCTAGGCTTATAAAATTTATGCATGGTATGTCAGTATGTATGATTGGTTTCTTAAATTGGGGTTTTTTAAATTAACTTAAATATTAAATTTGTTTACATTGTATTATTATTATTGTTAGCCGCCCCGAGTCTGCAGAGAGGGGCGGCATACAAATCTGATTAATAAATAAATAATAAAAACTGCAGTTCGGAAAATATCAGGGAATTATCAGGGAATTCATGAAAAAAATGGAATAAATCAGGGAAAATTTATTAAAATGTTAAAAGTCAGGGAAAAATCATGTTAAAAAAAAAGAATTGCACTGCCTGGCAGAGTCAAGCAAAAATGGGCATAACTGGCAACAACTTGCTTCCTCAGCTATTGATATTTCTCCACGGCTTAGCTGTTTGGTATGACGTCATCTACGACCGCACCTTAACTAGATCACAAGTTACAGGGAAATATCAGGGAATTTCAAAATGCTTTGAAATGCCTGGACACCCTGTATTCAGAATCCACCCTATTAACCTCTAGCCCTATCTGCATTCACATAAGGGTTAGGTGGTTTTTTTTTCATTTGTTTATACAGAAAACAATGATTGTCTGCCATACAGATGTTGTATATTTTCTGTCCTTTTCTAGCCACTGGGATCCTGGTACTGCTGCCCATTTAATTTTCCTTTCATCTTTTTTTTTATTAACACAACTACAAGCTAAAACCACGCCTGCTTTCCCAAGATGAGAAAACAATTACAGTTTAATGGAACTGGAAGAGGGGGGAGACCTCGCCCCAATTTCAGGGAGGGCTGACATCCATCTGCTAAACTTGAAGAAATTGCCCATTGATGGAACATGGTTTTTCAAAGTCAGAACACAATTTGGGAGGAAAATTGCAAAACCCAGCAAGATACAGTAAGAGGGCAGGTGGGGGAGCGTTGGGGAGGAGGGTTGGGCAACGGGGCTGGTGCCGAAGCCTTTTCATTTAGTGCCTGTTTATTCATTCTCCACTGTGTTTACTAAGTAATTGCAGACTTGCTGTGGTCCCCAGTGGGGAATACGTTCCTGATTTCAGGCATCGGCTTTTGTGCATTGCTTCTCGGTAGGGGAGGTCTCTGGTCCCTTGCTGTTCCAATTTGTTTGCATCTGTGTTATTTCCATTTAACATAAATGTGATGGGCATGTAACCTGCGTCACCAACTGTTATACGCGATAATAGCTTTTCTTCTCACGCTCTGTAAAGCAGTTGTCATGTCTCAGCCACAGGCAGTCAAACCTCTCTCTGGGGGCTTTACAGTACTTTGACACAAAGTGTGCCCAGGCTGTATTATAAGCAGGGGAGGAGTGGTGGTGGAGGATAATAATGGGGGAAAAAATCCCTCAAGTCTCTTTCATTTGGGGTCAATATTAAAACTAGTGCTTGTTTTAGTAGTATTCACAGATAAGGCAAAATTGGCCCTTGCAAGAACCAAGAAAGGAGAGGCAGGGGGGAGTACATTATGCAGGGTCTGTTCATAAATGGAAAAGGAGAAGATTAGCAGGACTTAAATAGCTATCCTGGGGCCAAATTGTGACAATGGGACCTCCACAAGCAACTGCTCTATCCTTTGATCATTTAACTAAGCTTTTCATTGTAGCTGACCAGATATTCATTTTCTGCATGGTTGGGCCAGGGATAGAGGAAGTAATGCTGTTCACAACTCCTTCCCTAAGCGAATGTTAGAGGATTTCTTTCTTTTTTTTCAAAAAAGGGAAAAAAGGAATAGGAGAAAGTTGTGCATTTCGACAACTAGTCTTGTATAACAGTAATATTTCTGCCTGAACAGCTGTACCAGAAAAATAAAATATACTTAGAAGCACATGCTATTGTAAGCAGGCCACTATTTAAAGATAAGACTTACAACCACAGTGCAAGTTCCAATGTACTTTTAAATAAAAAATCATGTTTATGTTCATGATTCATGAGCCAGGAGAGCATGACATGAGATTATTTTCAGGGCTGTGGTGGCGCAGTGGTTAGAATGCCGTATTGCAGGCTAATTCTGCCGATTGCCAGCAGTTTGATCCTCACCGGTTCAAGGTTGACGCAGCCTTTCATCATTCTGAAAAATGAGGACCCAGATTGTTGGGGGCAAGATGCAGACTCTGTAAACTGCTTAAAGAGTGAGTTGTTAAGCCCTGTGAAGCGGTAAATAAGTCTCAGTGTTATTGCTACTGCTTGATCTCTTGAGTCTAAAGAAGACAAAAGTGTTCCATAATCTGAACTGGTCAAATAAGCTTCATGAGATTATGGAAGCAACTATACGAGTGACATCATATTTGTAGAATACCCAGTAGAACACTTTCCCTATAATTCTAATCACATGGGGAGGGGTGAACGCATACAAAGTTCCATTGCTCCCAGATCTGATAATTACCGTCTCTTGTTTTGAGTTCTTAGAAAGGGTAGACAAATTAAGAGCATGTTTTCAAATCTGAAGTGAGGTTGGGGAAATTGGATATTCTATCGTTGACGCTACTTCCATACATGGAGATTCGGAATAACCTTCAGCTAAGAAATAATTTCTTAGCATTACAGTATATTTATCATGTATTTAAAATGAGCCATCAGTTACAACAAAGCAGGTCTGTATTTTATTAAGGTCTGTATCAGGTCTGTATAAAGGACTTCAGTATTACAAACTTTTAAAAAATAAAATAAAATTTGAAACTAAATACATGTTTAACATTTATTTCTGCCCCCCACTTTTAGTAAAAAATTAAATAAAAGGACAGATGGCAGGAACGGCTGTTCCATCAGCTGTTTTGGTTTTTTGTAATATCAGCTAAATCCCATCTTTTACGCTGCAGTTAATAAACAGATGGGCATTTTTATAGCAAGGTGTCTAGATAGACTTAACCGGGACTCCTTAGCTTTGGCCCATATAAACAGAGGTTCTTATCATCTTCCTTTCAGGAGAGAGAATAGCACGCCTACCTGTTGAGTGTTTCACAAATCAAAGGTGAGCAACTCTGCACATGGCTTTCAAGCTTGCTCTTCCACCTTGTGACCCAAATCCTTGGTTTCTCCCTTTTCAAAAGTCTAAGGAGAGCAGGGCGTGTGAACTTTGGCAGGATCAAGTCTAGAATTTCTGCAGGAATTTGAGGACCAGGTCCTGCAGCTTCACCCTAAGCGACTCGTCATTCTCACACATGATGTGGGTCGAATCCTCTTCAATGCGGATTAGAGTTTCCACATCCTGGAATAGCACCAGATGCCCTTTCGGGGTATCTTCCACTTTGATGTCGCTGAAGCCGTGCTGTTAGTCACCATGGGCAAGAGGGAAAAAAAATAGCCCCCAAATAAGAGCCTTTTAAAACCCTCCATCTGATAAGCATCTGGTTAATATTTGTCTGTGCCCTAAATTGTTTAGGAATAGGAATTATACCTAAACTTATCTTTAATGGGAAGGATCAATACCATAAAATCTAATATACTCCCAAGGAATTATACCTTTAGATAGCGATTAAAAATAGACAAATCATCCCATTTCTTCTGTTGCTGCAGCCCAACATTCAATGGGCTCTATCACTGAAGTCTTATCAACTTTGCATCCCTCAAGTGTGCTAGCAAAGAACTATGAGTTTCTTTTCTAGTTGGCACATGGCTGGTTAGACAGGGGTCTCCAACCTTGGCAACTTTAAGACTTGTGGACTTCAACTCCCAGAGTTCCTCAGCCAGCTTTGCTTGTGGACTTCAACTCCCAGAGTTGCTTGTGGACATCCACAAGTCTTAAAGTTGCCAAGGTTGGAGACCCCTGGATTAGAAGATTTGGCACTTGCAGTCTAATATACCTGGAAGATGATAAGGGTAGCACCAGGCTGGGAAAGCTGCTCTTATTATTTATTTAAAAATAATAAGCAGAGCAGAACCATGGGTAATGCTATATAAACTGGTGTAGTTTGATACTCGATGGCTCCTGCTGAATTATGTGGGACGAGGTAAGCAACAAACAAGTTAAAATGGCCTCTTTCTTTTAGAAATGAGGTTCAGAAAGGATAAGGTTAATAAAAGCTTACCTTCGTGGCACTGATTGGAATTCTTAGGAAATAAACGCTGATCAACAGGACCAGCTTCTTTAGTTTTAGATGCTTAGCCGATCTACCAGGTTTTCTCTATTAGTACCAGTATTCCCGTTTACCTTTTCCAGAGTTTGTACCAGTTGGTCTACTGGGATAGAGCCACTTAGGAGAGGTTTGGTAGGCTTGAGTTCCGGCACGTCCTCCGTTACTCTCTTCCTCTTTTTCCCAGGCTGTGGCTGGGGAGGTTTTGGTGGGAGCTACCAATAAAAGAAGATTGGAGATGAAAAAAGGTAAAGAGTGTGTACGTAGCTAAAGCTCTACATTAAAGACTTCTACTATCCTGCAAGCCTCAAGTGGCCAGGCAACGGATACTCTCAGCCTCCCCTCCCCGGAGGTCCTCTGGAGGCCAGAAATGTCCCACTTCAAGTTTGGATGGCTCGAAAATCAGCCAAACCTGAGCTCGCGTGCCCATTGATATGACTCCATATGCCACTTATGGCATGCGTGCCATGGGTTTACCATCATGGCACTAGGCCATTGTGCCTCTATGAACAAGGTCTACTATCACTGGCAAATCTTTGGAATCCACCAATTCCACCCCCCACCCCACCTTTCATGCATGTCTCCACCCCACCCCAGTACTAGCTGTATCTGTTGTGGTTAGCTCCTGCCCCAAGGACTGTGGATGTGGGGGAGACATCCACATGCTGCAGGCCTGTTTTGCCCCCCCGGTGGAATCTGCTGATGAAGGCTCCTCTGACCAAGAAGACATGAGTGACAGGGAGGAGGAGAGTGTGGCAGACAGCTCAGAAGGAGATGAATTATCTAGCTCCTCCTTGGATTCGGAACAAGAGTTAATGATACAGCCACGCATGCGGAGAGCGATGCATAGGCAACAACAACTGAGAGATTATTATCAAAGAAAATGAGGCCACCTGTGGTTGGGTGGGGCTGTGGTAATTAGTGAGGCTGCTATAAAGAGCAGCCTGTGGGTTTGGCCATTGTGGAGGATTATCTGATCGTTGTGTTTCATGACTGCTTTACTGACTTTGATCTTTGTGTGCTGATTTTCTCCCCCGCTTTGAAACTAAACCAGAGCAAAGTGTGTTTCACTTTGTAAAAGAAGAAGGACTGTGAATTGCCTCACAGCTGCAAGCTAAGTATCACAGAACTGA
Organism: Erythrolamprus reginae; assembly: GCF_031021105.1. Lineage (NCBI taxonomy): Eukaryota > Metazoa > Chordata > Lepidosauria > Squamata > Dipsadidae > Erythrolamprus > Erythrolamprus reginae. The sequence goes on along the minus strand of NC_091950.1, from coordinate 388,924,460 downwards.
TAAGGGACTTGTACAAATGACCAGTTTGTTTGGAGACGAGTGTTCTTGGCTATACCAAAAGAGGGCTTGGTTTAAGAGAATTTTCAGTATAAAGAACATTGTTTTGAATTTTCAAAAGTGTGTGTGTGTCTGAAATTTGGACCTGTGAATTTTTGGGAGGAGTCTACCAGAGAGCCCGACAGAACAGTATCATACCTGCAGCACATGCTTGTTGTCTTTAGTGTGCAAAACAGCACTAACAGTTGCCAAGGAAATACCTGGTTTCATCTCAGTGGGTACCAGTGAATCTGCAAGCTGAAGTAAAAGATGAGTTAAAAATAAGCTGGAACATTTGCCTTGATGGAGAAAACTTTAGCACAGCTAGTCTGGTAGTTTAGACAGAAAAAATACTGAACATGAATACAATACAACTTTATTTATTTATTTATTTATTTATTTATTGGATTTATATACCACCCCTCTCCGCAGACTCGGGGCGGCTAACAACAGTAATAAAACAGCATATAATAATAATCCAATACTAAAAACAGTTAAAAACCCATTATTATAAAAACCACCTTTTCTGGCCCTGTTTCCTCCCTGGAGATTCCTAGAGAGGCCCTACAGAGGCTTCTCCACGCCTTTTCCGGGCCTGTTTCCTCCCAGGAGATTCCTAGAGAGGCCCCACGGAGGTTTCTCTCTGCCTTTTCCGGTTACAGTTTCGGAGGCTCAAGTTGTAAGTGGAAAATGGTTCTTGAGAAGAGGCAAATAAACCTTGAACACCCGATTCTTATCTAGAAAAGTTTATAAATAGAGGTGTCCTTAGGAAGAGGTACCACTGTATTAGTATTCCTGCTCTGGGAAGGGAATTAGATTGGAAGACCTTCCAATCTTTCCAAACCATGATTTTATGAAAAAGGGAGATAATGTTGTTTTCCTGCTCTGTCTGTGGATTTCTCATGAGAACATAGTTGGCCAAAGATGTTGAATTGAGACAGCCTCTTTCTGACCAAATTTTTGCAACAAGTACATTGTTGGAAAACCTGAATGACTAGGTTGGGGACTGAGCTTTCTGGAGAAAATCTATGTGGTCATTAAGAGGCAATTTCAACTTGATAGTACATCAATCAAGCAATTCAGCTTACCTTTCTAACCTTATCGTTGAACCTCTCTATCGGAGTGTCTACTATGTACAGATTTCTGCAGCTACGCCATGCATTACAAACCATGTTAGTATTCAAACTACGTATCAGATAAAATAAAAAACACCTTCCTGACAGTATCATAAAAAAGGTGAAGGGCCTACACAGCCACTGTGATGATTGTCTTCAATAAAAATGTGATGTGCCTCAGGGCCACCAACGGACTTACACCCCAATAAATAAATCATTAACAGCCTGGAAAAATCCTCCCTAAAGCAAGGGGAGTAAAAGACAGTTGTCTTCTTGCTTTATTTTATTTATATGGGCTGAGTTTTATTTATATATTAGATCAACAGATACAAGGAAAATTTACCTCAGCTGCGTGACTTTCTACTAATCTTAACTTTCACCATTCCTACTACCTATCCAACATGATACATGGAGAAAAAGAACACGGGCCACTAAAATATAGAGCTTGATACTATTAGCCTAAGCCAGGGGTAGGCAAAGTTGGCTCTTCTATGACATGTGGGCTTCAACTCCCAGAATTCCTGGGCCAATCATGCTAGCTCAGGAATTGTTTGTTTGTTTGTTTGTTTGTTTGTCCAATACACAAATACATAGGAAGAAAAATAGACATGTAGTAATATATATAATGGTAAAAGTGAACTTAGAGGAGAAGATATATGAAAGGAAGAAAATATATATATGTGAGAGAAAGGAAAGACAATTGGACAGGGGACGAAAGGCACACTAGTGCACTTATGTACGCCCCTTAGGAACCTGGAGAGGTCAATTGTGGATAGTCTAAGGGAGAAATGCTGGGGGTTAGGGGTTGACACTATTAAATCCGATAATGAGTTCCACGCTTTGACAACTCGATAGTTAAAGTCATATTTTTTACAGTCAAGTTTGGAGCAGTTCATATTAAATTTGAATCTGTTGCGTGCTCGTGTTGTTGCAGTTGAAGCTGAAGTAGTTATTGATCGGTAGGATGTTGCAGCATATGATCTTGTGTGCAATACTTAAATCGTGTTTTAGGCGCCGTAGTTCTAGGCTTTCTAGGCCCAGGATTGTTAGTCTATTTTTGTAGGATATTCTGTTTCGAGTGGAGGAGTGAAGGGCTCTTCTGGTGAAATATGTTTGGATGTTTTCGAGAGTGTTGATGTCTGAGATGTGGTATGGGTTCCAGACAGATGAGACACCTTTCCCCAGGCTCTTTTATATTTTGTTTTATGTTTGATATGAATGTCTTGTTTGGTTTTTTAAATAATGATAAGGTTTTATATGTTTTTTAATATTAGATTTGTTCTACTATAATATTGTTTTTATTATTGTTGTGAGCCGGGAATTGTGAGCTGGGAATTGAAGCCCACATGTCATAGAAGAGCCAACTTTGCCTACCCCTGGCCTAGGGGATTAGCCACTTCAAGACACTGCTTCCTTTTGTATGCCACTACAGAATATGTTTAAGGAGCTGGACTACAACAAGGCCTAGTAGTTTTTCCTTGTCCACTGAAACTCATTGTGTAATTTTGGGCCGATAACTCTGTCCTGGTGCAACTCTCGGGTTGTCCTGGATGAAACTTGCAAGAGGAAGAATTATATATATATCGCCTTGAGTTTCTGAACAAAAGATTGGCTATATATCCAATCACAATTTAGCCCTTGGGCCCTATCAAAGTGCCAAGTTCCAAAAACAAATTATTACTAAAATGTGATAAAAGTTCGCGGAGAGGGGCGGCATACAAGTCTAAATAATAAATAAAAGCAGTTTAAAATGGAATTTGATAAAATACAATTTAAAATGAAATTGGAATAAAATACAGTCTAAAATGAAATTGAATAAAATGTAATACTTTAAGATATAGATAAAATATGATACAGTTATATTTTGGTGTCACCCCTGCAATCTACCCCAATCAGTCCCAGTATGCTGATCTCAACTAAACATTTTTCTTTAAATACTGTGCTGTGTTACATGTTATTTTCAAGTTCTGACTTGAAAGCAGGTCAGCAGTTCAAATCTCATCACCGGCTCAAAGTTGACTCAGCCTTCCATCCTTCCGAGGTGGGTAAAATGAGGACCCAGATTGTGGGGGCAATATGCTGGCTCTATTAAAAAGTGCTATTGCTAACATGTTATAAGCCGCCCTGAGTCTAAGGAGAAGGGCGGCATTAAAAAACCCCCAATCAATCAAAGAAATAAACAAACAAATAAATAAATACAGTGGTACCTCTACCTAACAACACCTCTACTTAAGAACTTTTCTAGATAAGAACCGGGTGTTCAAGATTTTTTTGCCTCTTCTTAAGACCTGTTTTCTACTTAAGAACCCGAGCCCGGAAAAATTTCCCAGGAAATTTGAGAGCGGCACGAAGGCCCAGCCAGTTTCCTGCCATTCCCCCTGGGTTTCTCTCTCTGGCGCAGTGTATGGGAGGCAGCCTTGCGCCGGGTGTATGGGAGGTGCGTGCGCCTCTTCACTGCCTCAGTCCCTTTTTTTTGAAGTTTTAAAGTTTGGGATTTTTTTGATTCCCCTCATCTCCCCTTCTTCCATCAGCAGTGACTGTCCTCCTCCTCTTCTTCCTCCTCCTCCCACCCAAATTCCGAGCTTTTATTTCTTTCCTAATGGTTTTGCACACATTATTTGCTTTTAGATTGATTCCTATGGCAAAAATTGCTTCTACTTACAAACTTTTCTACTTAAGAACCTGGTCATGGAATGAATTAAGTTCTTAAGTAGAGGTACCACTGTATAAGGTAAGCTGTTTTGATATGGGGATCCCAATGGGTCATTCATTTGGTATATAAACCAAGGTACCTGTCTCTCACACCTTTGTACAAGCCACAATCAAATAGGATGTTAGCCAGATCTAATAGGAAAGTGAACACAAGAACAAGGGAACACAATCTGAGGTTTTTCTCACGAGAAAATATTATTTTACTGAAAGAGTAGTGGATGCTTGGAACAAACAGGAAATAGTATAAAAGCAGACTAGATGGACCATGAGGTCTTTTCCCGCCATCAATCTTCTGTGTTTCTATGTTTCTACCTCTGCCACTCTGCAAATGCAGAGACGGTCATTATAGAGTGGAGTCTCCCATTTCTAACCATCATGTCGAGCTGTTCGAATACAAAAACCTAACAGAATCCCTCTCTATGGGGCAACATTATTCAACCCGTTGCCGCCGACAACAATCACAATGCTGTGGCTTCTCTGATAAATATTCTCATTTTAAAAGCTCATCGAGATGCTGCAACTGGAGCAATTCTTTGCCCACTTAAAAGACGCTCGTGGACTCCAGCTGCTGTTCAGGCTAATGGGCTCTTGGCATGCAAATCATAGCTCCCTCTTCAATTGAATGGGGGCATGGGGGGGGGTGCAAGAGGAATGGGGGGAGTCGGAAATAGCTTAATTGTACACGCCAGGGTGGCTTTTGCCTTTGTGCTGAGTTTTACATTCTGTACGAAACGACGATGCTTTGAGATGCACTAAAGAGGGACGTTCTTACCACCTTAAGTGGTTTCTTTCCAAAATGCTCGCTTTGCAATAAAGGTTTTCCGTGTTTCGGAACAGAACGCATCCTTTTTCTTTCAGGAGCACCTGTTGTATTTGACGCTTACAACAAGGCTGGATGTATGACCTGACCCCCTATCACCAATGCACACCCCGATGTATTATTGCGCCCTGCTGCTACAAAAAACAAATCACAGTAGAGGAAGGGCGCCCTCTTCAGGCTTGGATGCGCTCAACCGATGGGAAGACGTGGACGCTAATTGGCAGATGGCCAGGCACCTGGGATAATAAATAATTTATTAATTAATTAATAAATAAATAAAAATAAATGACAAGGATGGGGACCAAACCTGGCTGTGACTGGCAGAAATGAGTCCTACAGGAACCGAAACTAGCACTTCGGGCTTTGGATCACAGTGAAACTACCTATGTTATAACATGTTTTATATTCTGCCCTTGAAATAACAATAGCATTAGACTTATATACCGCTTCACAGTGCTTTACAGTCCTAAGTGGTTTATAGAGTCAGCCAGTGATGGACTCCTATGGCTATGGTCAGGTACGCAGTACCGGTAGAAAAACTTTGATTTTTTTTTTCTTTTTTTCCCTTCTGAGCTCCAGATATGTTTTTCCTAGTGCAGTTAATGAAGTTGAATGTGTATAATTTTAGAAGAGCTATGTGTGTGTGTACATACACATACAGTTTATATAATAAATAATGTATATTTTTGTGTGCCTGTGTGTAATATGTATGTACACATATGGCATATATACATAGAATTAAGTAGTATATTTTGGATGTTCAGTAATAGTAAATAGATAGGGAAATTGTATCTCTTTGAGGCGAGGAGAGGCCAGGCACCCTAACCCAAACCCTTGACGTGAGTGATGTCAAGTTGGCCCTCTTTAAGCTAGTCATGTGACCTTTAAGTCACCCCCGTTACATGATTGTCAAGCCACTCCCACCTGGTCACATGGCTGACAAGCCACACCCACAAAATAAGCCACGCCCACAGTGTGGCAGAAAAAAAAATTGCAGCCCTTAACTGGAGTCAGCATATTACAACCCTCAATAATTTGAATCCTCATTTTACCGACCTTGGAAGGACGGAAGACTGAATCAACCTCGAGCCTACTGAGATTCGATCTGCCAAACTGCTGGCAGCCGGTGATCAGCAGAAGTAGCTTGCAGTACTGCACTCTAACCACTGCCCCCAATAAGTAGTAATCAAGTCTTTGCAATCCAGAACAATTGATTCCACAGCATACTAGTCTTGAAAATTTTCTCGCATGCTCTCCCATTATTCCTTCTCAACTGTGGAAGTGATGTGCCGGTGCCTGGAGGCTGTTGGGGTCTGGATGGGTGTCAACAGACTCAAACTCAACCCTGATAAGACAGAGTGGCTGTGGGTTTTGCCTCCCAAGGACAATTCCATCGGTCCGTCCATAACCCTGGGGGGGGGGAATTACTAACCCCCTCAGAGAGGGTCTGCAAGTTGGGCGTCCTCCTCGATCCACAGCTCACATTAGAGAACCATCTTTCAGCTGTGGCGAGGGGGGCGTTTGCCCAGGTTCGCCTGGTGCACCAGTTGCGGCCCTATCTGGACCGGGAGTCACTGCTCACAGTCACTCATGCCCTCATCACCTCGAGGTTCGACTACTGTAACGCTCTCTACATAGAGCTACCTTTGAAAAGTGTTCGGAAACTCCAAATCGTGCAGAATGCAACTGCGAGAGCAATCATGGGCTTTCCCAAAAATGCCCATGTCACACCAACACTCCGCAGTCTGCATTGGTTGCCGATCACTTTCCAGTCACAATTCAAAGTGTTGGTTATTACCTATAAAGCCCTTCATGGCACCGGACCAGATTATCTCCGGGACCACCTTCTGCCGCACGAATCCCAGCGACCAATTAGGTCCCACAGAGTGGGCCTTCTCCGGGTCCTATCAACTAAACAATGTTGTTTGGCGGGACCCAGGGGAAGAGCCTTCTCTGTGGCGGACCCGGCCCTCTGGAACCAACTCCCTCCAGAGATTAGAATTGCCCCCACCCTCCTCGCCTTTCGTAAGCTCCTAAAAACCCACCTCTGCCGTTAGACATGGGGGAACTGAGATATTCTTTCCCCCTGGGCCTCTACAGTTTATACATGGTATGTCAGCATATATGTCTGGTTTTTATAATAAGGGTTTTTAGTTCTTTTATTATTGGATTGCTACATATTGTTTTTATCACTGTTGTTAGCCGCCCCGAGTCCACGGAGAGGGGCGGCATACAAATCCAATAAATAAATAAATAAACTAACTGAGCGTTGAAGAAAAGACCACACGCTCAGGGTTTCAGTCCTATATTGAGCAGAAATGTACTTGGAAAATCTGATGGCCTGGATACAACATCTAGGGAGGGCTTTGTTGCAGCAGACAAAAGCCCCTTGAGTCCAGGAGCACCTTCTTTCCAGCAGCATGGACAGAGGTCGGTTAGGAGGATAATAGCTCTCCTTTATTTTGCCTCCCCAGTGTCCAACATTGTGAAATGTAATTTTCTAGGAGACTGACCGATTTAACCATGATGGAAAATGGAAGCATTTCTGAGAAATAATGCTAGCTGCAAAGACACAGAGTGGAAACATCCAATTTTCAATACTTCAGTAGCGGGTTCTTACCAGTACGGTTGACGCCATCGCACAGATAGCAAAAATTGAGCTGCGTATGCATCTCTGCATCTCTGCCGTGCATGTGGACACATCCGAGCGAGAGTTTGCTTCTGCGCATGTGCAGGAAGTAAAATCTTGTGAGGGGTCATATAGGTGCATGAGATTTCGGCGATGTTTTGCTTCTGGGCATGGGCGGAAGCGAAAAAATCACCAAAATTCATACACGTGTGGCCCCTCGCAAGATTTTATTTATTTATTTTATTTATTTATTATTTAGATTTGTATGCCGCCCCTCTCCGCGAACTCGGGGCGGCAAAGGAGAGCTATTATCCTCCTAACCGACCTCTGTCCATGCTGCTGGAAAGAAGGTGCTCCTGGACTCAAGGGGCTTTTGTCTGCTGCAACAAAGCCCTCCCTAGATGTTGTGTCCAGGCCATCAAATTTTCCAAGTACATTTCTGCTCAATATAGGACTGAAACCCTGAGTGTGGGGTCTTTTCTTCAACTCTCAGTTTATTTATTTATTTTACTTCCTGCACATGCGCGGAATCTCACTCGGATGCATTCACGCGCACACCGAAGACGTGGGCTTGCAATTGGCAAGCTCCTACCAGAACGGAGCACCGGAGCACACTGGTTAGGAACCCACTATTGATCTAGGTGCTCTATTCATGCAATTTGTTCATTGCTTCAAGGCCTTTCATTTCCCCTCCCCAAACAATCCTGAAGAGACCACTTATCAGTCCCCCCACCTTCTTTCATGAGCCCACTTCTCATTCCTCACCTCTGGGGTGATTTCAATCTTCTCATAGCGGCGTTTGAATGGAAGAGTTAATACCTCTGCTCTACGGTAGGACATGGGTGGAGGCAAGCAGTCAACCATCAAATCCGTGCGATGGGCTTGGGTTGGAGGAGGCTGAGTATATTGCTCAGGACAAACCACATGGAGAGGCTGTTAAGAAAACAAGGAAAGCACTCTTGAGATTATCAGCAAGTTACACCATACAGTTTCGAAGTGTGAAAAAAAAGTTTTAAATACACTTTTTTCAAGATAAAGTAATTAAGAGTACAGTGGTACCTCTACCTAAGAACGCCTCTATTTACAAACTTTTCTAGATAAGAACCAGGTGTTCAAGATTTTTTTGCCTCTTCTCAAGAACCATTTTCCACTTACAAACCCAAGCCTCCGAAATGTAACCGGAAAAGGCAGGGAAAAGCCTCCATGGGGCCTCTCTAGGAATCTCCTGGGAGGAAGCAGGGCCAGAAAAGGTGGGGAGAAGCCTCCGTGGGGCCTCTCTAGATATCTCCTGAGAGGAAACAGGGCCTTCACCCTCCCTATGGTTTCCCCAATTTCACACATTATTTGCTTTTAGATTGATTCCTATGGGAAAAATTGCTTCTTCTTACAAACTTTTCTACTTAAGAACCTGGTCATGGAACGAATTAAGTTCATAAGTAGAGGTACCAATGTATTTGCTATCCAACCCCCAATTATTCCATATACAGTATATACGCTGTATATAGAAGGAGGGGTGGCATACAAATCTAATAATAAATACAATTTACAAAAACTAAAAAATAGCATGTCAGAGAGAAAATATCCAGATCAGTCTGTTTTCTGCTTGGAAAGGAATGAAATGAAGTAAAATAATAAAATAGGACATATTTTTCCCCTTCCACCCCCACCCCTCTCAAAAGTCCAGCCTACATATCCAAGGTACATTCAACCATTACAGGACTGTAAGACCAGACCTTAATCTTTTGACCGAAAAGGTATTCTGGGAAGATCTGCAGATGGGTGAATTTCAAATCCCATTTTTTTTCAGCTTAGGGGATCATTCTTGGAGGGAATGTCCATGAATCCAGGGAATGCCTTGCTTGAGGAAAACTAGAAAAAGTTGATTACAGTGATCCCCCGATCATTGCGAGGGTTCCGTTCCAGGACCCCTAGCAATGATCGGGTTTTCGCGAAGTAGCGCTGCGGAAGTAAAAACACCATCTGCGCATGCGCAGATGGTGTTTTTACTTCCGCAGCGCTAGCGAGGAGCCGAAGATTGGGGTTCCTGTTTTAAAACGTCGCCGCCGGCATGGGGGGCTTGCCAGCACCCCCCCGGACCCCCAACCCGGGTTTGGGGGGCTGCTAGGAAGCCCCCCATGCCGGCGGCGACGTTTTAAAACAGCCGCGCGGCTTCCCAATGAGTCCCGAAGACAAACGTCAAAGGCGAACTTCCGCGTTTGTCTTCAGGACTCATTGGGAAGCCGCGCGGCTGTTTTAAAACGTCGCCGCCGGCAAGGGGGGCTTGCCAGCACCCCCCGAACCCGGGTGGCCGGGCGAGCAGCGAGCGAACGGCGTGGGCGGGCGAGCGGCAGCGAGGAGCTTGCGTGGGCGGTGGGGAAACTCCTCGCTGATGCCCGCCAAGAGGGGGAAGACCTAGGGAAGCCGCCCAGCAGCTGATCTGCCTGGCGCCATCTACGCGTGCGTGCCCATAGAAAAAAGGGCGTGCATGCGCAGATGGTGTTTTTACTTCCGGGTTGCAAAATCGCCATATAGCCATTTCGCAATGATCGGGGTCGCAATACCCGGGGGATCACTGTATACTGAAAAACTGAAAGAAATGGTAGCCTGTTTCAAGCCTTCAGATCAGTCCATGTGAAGGCTTATATTACTGTTAAACCTGTAGTACACCATTGGGCAATGCAAATGTAGATACATTATAAATTGTATCACTTTTATGGTCATACAGTAGTGACTTGTTAAATTCTGGGGGTCCTGAGGACTATATGTTGACATGATGTTAAGTGGGTGAGAACAAATCACATAGACGTGACAGCAGTGTTCCAATATCACAGAGGCTAAATATTTTATTTATTGATTTTGTCCGATACACAATGAGGGTTTTAGTGGATATACACATAGTAAAATACATAATGAAGGTTATAGAGGATATATTCATAGCAAATTATAAGAAAGAAGAGAAGATATAGGAATAAAACATATCAATGAAAGAATAGAAGAAGAGATATAGGAATAGAAGAAAGGTATAGGAGATATAGGAGAGTAATAGGACAGGGGACAGAAGGCACTCTAGTGCACTTGTACTCGCCCCTTTCTTAGGAATCTGGATAGGTCAATCGTAGATAATCTAAGGGTAAATTGTTGGGGGTTTGGGGATAACACTATGGAGTCCGGTAATGAGTTCCATGCTTCGACAAGTCGGTTACTGAAGTCGTATTTTTTACAGTCAAGTTTGGAGCGGTTAATATTAAGTTTAAATCTGTTGTGTGCTCTTGTGTTGTTGTGGGTGAAGTAGTCGCCGACAGGCAGGCCATTGCAGCATATGATCTTGTGGGCAATACTTAGATCATGTTTAAGGCGTCTTAGTTCTAAGCTTTCTAGGCCCAGGATTGAAAGTCTAGTCTCGTACGGTATTCTATTTCGAGTGGAGGAGTGAAGGGCTCTTCTGGTGAAGTATCTTTGGACATTTTCAAGGGTGTTAATGTCTGAGATGCGATATGGATTCCAAACAGATGAGCTGTATTCGAGGATGGGTCTGGCGAAAGTTTTGTAAGCTCTGGTAAGTAGTGAGAGATTGCCAGAGCAGAAGCTACGTAGGATTAGGTTTACAACTCTTGAAGCCTTTTTGGCTATGTTGTTGCAGTGGGCTTTGGCACTTAAGACTTTTGTTATTAGTATACCGAGGTCTTTAACCAAGTGGGGGTTATCTGTGATAATTTGATTATTCAGTTCGTATTTGGAGTTCAGATTCTTCTTCCCAATGTGTAGGAGCATTTTCTGGTTGAGATTTGGAGTTGCCATGTGTTAGACCACTCAGAAACAGAGTTCAGGTCTTTTTGGAGAGTAGTTGTGTTATTGGTGGTGTTGAAGAGTTTTACATCGTCGGCGAAGAGGACACAGTTGCTTTTGATGTAATCGCAAAGGTCATTGATGTAGAGAATGAAGAGCGTTGGTCCCAGTACATTACCTTGGGGAACACCGCTTTTAACTGGGACGGGGGTGGATATGGTGCTTCCTATTTTGACCATATGCATGGTGGCAGGACTTTGGGTTGGGAACAAAGAACATTCAGCCATCGACCAGCTTGAAGGCAGCAACAGTGAACACTGGCTAATTTCTGTAAGTTTTACAGAAGTTTACAGTAAGTTTAATGAAAAGAAGGACCAAGGGAGACATGACAGCAGTGTTCCAATATCTCAGGGGTTGCCACAAAAAAGAGGGAGTCAAACTATTTTCCAAAGCACCTGAGGGTAGAACAAGAAGCAATGGGTGGAAACTAATCAAGGAGAGAAGCAACTTAGAACTAAGGAGAAATTTCCTGACAGAACAAATTTCCTCCAGAAGTTGTGAACACTGGAACACTGAAGTTTTTATGATGTTGGATAACCATTTGTCTGAAGTAGTGTAGGGTTTCCTGCCTCATCAGGGGGTTGGACTAGAAGACCTCCAAGGGCCCTTCCAACTCTGTTATTCTGTTTTTTTCTTTATGGTTGGCTTCCCCCCCCAATTGCTGTTAAAATTATTTTAGAACTTACCATGTCCTATGTGTTCTTCGTCTCAAAATGGCAATCCGCCACATGGTTGATTTTGGACAATTGCCCTGACAAACATAAATGACAAGGAGCCCTAGAGGACTGGAAAAATGGGGTCAGGGCAACCTAGGTTGGAGGTTGGAGTATTTTCTGCTTTTGTAATACAAGTCTGTATTACAGGAGTACAAATGTCAGTTACACGCTCAACAGAACTTCACATAATGCAGTCTGGCAAAAATACAGTTTCTAAAAAGAGCCTCTTTGGAAGTCTTCAAATAAAGCCAATGATAATGTTTTGGATTTTCTTCACTGAGCAATAAATTGGCATAAAGGCTGCTGATCGGTTTCCGGTCACAATTCAAAGTGTTGGTAATGACCTTTAAAGCCCTACATGGCATTGGGCCAGAATACATCTGGAGCCGCCTTCTACCACACGAATCCCAGCGGCCGATAAGGCCCCACAGAGTTGGCCTTCTCCGGGTCCCGTTGACCAAACAATGTCGTTTGGTGGGCCCCAGGGGAAGAGCCTTCTCTGTGGTGGCCCCGGCCCTCTGGAACCAACTCCCCCCAGAGATTAGAACGGCCCCCACTCTCCTTGTCTTTCGCAAATTACTTAAGACCTTTGTCGCCAGGCATGGGGGAGTTAAGTTATCCTTTCCCCCTAGGCTATTACAAGTTATGCATGGTATGTTTGTGTGTATGTTTGGTTTTTTATAATAAGGGTTTTTTAGTTGTTTTTATTAATTGGATTGTTCATGTTGTTTTATCACTGTTGTTAGCCGCCCCAAGTCTGCGGAGAGGGGCGGCATACAAATCCAATAAATAATAATAATAATAATAATAATAATAATAATAATAATAATAATAATAATAATAATATAATAATAATAATAATAATAAAGAATATTTCTAAGCATGTCCACAAAAGCAGAGGTTTCATTGAAATGATGTTGAAATTAAAACGATGAAAGCAACATTGGACCGTTGCAACATAAACTGTACCACAAGAACACATTTACAAAAGGGATGGAATTTGTTTCCTGGGGGTGTGACACTGCTTTAATCATTTCTCCAATGCTTGACCCCCCCCTTCTATCAATTATAGCAGAATATATTTTGGAGGCATCCATACTTAGGTAAGTATAATTTGGACTTGCATTGAGCAAATTAAGACAAGTTAATTTGATTACCTGTACTTCTTTGAGAAGTTTGGACACCTGGATAAAATTCAGCCTGGTGTCTATAGGACAATAGATGCACTTCATGGCCAGTGGCTGGTAGGGAGCCAATGCATCCAGATAAGAGAAATCAGGCTCTATAAACAAGAGAGGGAAGAGAAAGAAAGAAACCTAGTGTTTAGTATTATGCCAAAACTTTGTCAAACCACATGCTTGTGTATAGAACTAGGGACTTTGATTTAAACCAGAAAGCAGGGACTATAGGGCTTGGTGTCATTTCAAGTCCTGAGACAAAGAGAAAGCATAGAATAAACAATGGCAAGACCAATAGAGGAGTACAGTGTTCCCTCGATTTCCACGGGGGATGCGTTCTGAGACCGCCCGCAAAAGTCGAATTTCCGCGAAGTAGAGATGCGGAAGTAAATACACCATTTTTGGCTATGGACAGTATCACAAGCCATCCCTTAACACTTTAAACCTCTAAATTACCATTTCCCATTCCCTTAACAACCATTTACTCACCATTATTACTGGTACTCACCATTGAATAAGACACTTAGTGATCTTGATATTTATAAACATAATTATTTATTAACAATATTTTTTTTGGTTATTTATTTGCAAAAATTATTAGTTTGGCGATGACGTATGACGTCATTGGGCAGGAAAAACCGTGGTATAGGGGAAAAAACGCAAAGTATTTTTTAATTAATATTTTTTTTAAAACCGTGGTTTAGGCTATTCGCGAAGTTCGAACCCACAAAAATTGAGGGAACACTGTATAAGAATCAGATCTGTGTGGTAGCTAAAGGCTATTACACAAATCTAAAGGCAATGAGCTATAGATGGCAGGAGACAGTGAGTTCTAATTCCACTTTATGCCTGAAGCTAGTTGGGTGGTTTAAGGCCAGCCAATCCCATTCAGCATAGGAGGAAGACAGGGGCAACCCACTTCTGAAAATGTTGTTAAGAAAATTCAGCCTGGTTCACAAGGAATTAAGTTTGATTGAAAGATACCCAAAAGGAAAAGAGGGCTGGTGACAGAACTTATGCACTGCATTCCTGGAAAAGGAGAAAGAGTTGGCTTATTACTCAAAGCCTTTGTTGGTCTAAACAGGTCAAATTCTGACAACTGAATACAGATGCAAGAGGGAATACCAAAGTTTGATGCCAAACTTCCCTGGACTGTATGGTGGTTCCTGCTGGCATCATTTTTCTTTCCCACAATGTCCCAGAGCAATGCTATAGCGGAATCTTTGGAGAAATTGACATTTAGAGATTCCTGCATATTTGCTCAAGGGTTTTACTACCACCTTCTTTATTATGAATCTGTTGACTCTCCAACACATTATTTTAAGTAGTTCAATTTCCCCTTCTTGCCACCAATCATAGGCTGCTGATTTGAATGAAATCACTTTGACAGGTGATTCAACAGGGAAAGGCTTTAGTCAATACACATTTACCATGTTTCCCTGAAAATAAAACCCAACAGGAAATTATGCTCTAGCATGATTTTTCAGGATGCTCGTAATATAAGCCTAACCCCCAAAATAAGCCCCCGTTAAGATTATCAGCTAGATGGACCATCTTTCCCCCAAAATAAGACCTAGATGGAAATAAGCCCTAATGTGTCTTTTGGAGCAAAATTTTATATTTTTATGTTGGGAGGTATTTGTGTTTCCCTGAAAATAAAACCAGGTCTTTATATATATCAAAATACCTGGTTCTATTTTCAGGGAAACATAGGTACCTTCCAACATTTTCAAACATAATCCACAAGCAGTACAACTATTTTAATTAAGAATCAAAGTTTCTTGTCATCTGTCTTTTGCAACTTTGTTAATTGAAGTTGCCACCTGATCCATCATTCTTCTCCAACTTGTTGCCTTCGAGATATTTTGGATTACAACTCCCATCATCCATATGGGAAGAGGCAAGATGAGGAAAGTTATTGGATGGACTCATTGTCAGGCAATTCCCACCAATTTTGGGGAGGATCTACTTCTGAGTAACTACTAATAGGCTTGTCCCATAATAGTTGGACTTGAAAATTAGATTATCATCAGATAGAATAGAATAGAATATAATTTTATTGGCCAAGTGTGATTGGACACACAAGGAATTTGTCTTGGTGCATATGCTCTCAACGTACATAAAAGAAAAAGATACATTCAAATCTAAAAAAGATTTATATATTAGATCTACTTTTACCACAGTGCTTGTCTAAAAAGTAAGGAGCTACATAACACTATAAAAACAGGGCTTCTACTGTATCTTCAAATTTAACAGAAATAAAATGGGCTGCTATTCAAGAACTTCAAAGGAAGAGATATCGAGTTCAGCTTATCTCTATCTGTTGACATCCCTCAACATGACATACTGAATCACAAGTCCCATTATCGACACATCATAAGAATGATACCGCAGTGGGGAAGCCTAATCTAGTTATTTCAGATAATCAATAGAAAATTGTATCAATTAGTCTCATGTAGAACAACAGTAGCAATGAATCCAGAAGAATCATCACTTCTTTCCTATTGGAAATTTAATCAAGAGGCAATGGCAAGAGGTCGGGGGGGGGGGGGAGGGCGGATGAGGAAACTATGTCTTGCATTTAATTAAATTTTCTATTAAACCAGAAATAGTTCATCCTGCATCAAGGACATTGAATTAAAAGGGACCGCCTTCTGCTGCACGAATCCCAGCGACCAGTTAGGTCTTACAGAATGGGCCTTCTCCAGGTCCCGTCAACTAAACCATGTTGTTTGGCGGGACCCAGGGGAAGAGCCTTCTCTGTGGCGGCCCCGGCCCTTTGGAACCAACTCCTCCCAGAGATTAGAATAGCCTCCACCCTCCTTGCCTTTCGTAAGCTTCTTAAAACCTACTTCTATCATCAGGCATGGGGGAACTGAGATATTCTTTCTCCCTAGGCCTTACAATTTACGCATGGTATGTTTGTATGTATGTTTGGTTTTATAATAAGGTTTTTTTTTAGTTGTTTAGTATTGGATTGTTACATGCTGTTTTTTATCACTGTTGTTAGCCGCCCCGAGTCTGCGGAGAGGGGCGGCATACAAATCCAATAAATAAATAAATAAAATAAATAAGTACTCCTTAAACAGTTCCCCATCTTTGAAAGAAAATGTTGATATAATAGACTGCAATATTTCTTCATAGCTTTCCAACATATAAATAGCAAATTGTGGGCTTCAGCCCAAAATATTTTTCTGAAGTTACTTGCGCAGCCCTGTTTCAACTTCAGTATTAAGTTATGTGAACTGAAGTAGCATATCTTTTCTCTCTGTTACAGCAAAAACCTAAAGTTCTGTGGGAAAATCCAGAATGGCCAGGCAGTCTGGGACAATTCCCACATATCTAGACATAACTATAGGCACGATGTTTTAAGTAAAACAGAAAAAAATGGTTAATATTGAGCTCT
This sequence comes from Erythrolamprus reginae, assembly GCF_031021105.1. Classification (NCBI taxonomy): domain Eukaryota; kingdom Metazoa; phylum Chordata; class Lepidosauria; order Squamata; family Dipsadidae; genus Erythrolamprus; species Erythrolamprus reginae. Next base: position 388,908,002 of record NC_091950.1, on the reverse strand, counting down.
AAGTACTGGGCTGATTTATTTCTGGTCTCATCCAGCAAACCTGCTGTTTCTTGATCACACGGTCAGAAAACATGGTTTGTGGGTCTGCCCTTGGAGATGGTACATAAGTGTCGCTTTTAGCCAGAAGGATGCCAACGTTTTAATTAGTTATTCAAACTTGATCAATTTCAGAATAACTTTATTAACTGCTCGTTTCCCTTTCAGGCCCAATTAAAACTGCAGCTCTTTATTTTTAAGGCCCCATTTACTTTCCATAATGATAAAATGTCTGTGGAAAACCATATTGGCTTTTATTGGAAGCGAAGCCTCTGCGGGCTTGATAAAAAGATGATGCATACAGTTTGTGGATTACTTTACCCAGCTCCACACGTTGCAGCTCTGTTTTGCTGTTAATTATAACCGCCTGCTACCGCACGAATCCCAGCGACCGATAAGGTCCCACAGAGTTGGCCTTCTCCGGGTCCCGTTGACTAAACAATGTCGTTTGGCGGGCCCCAGGGGAAGAGCTTTCTCTGTGGCGGCCCCGGCCCTCTGGAACCAACTCCCCCCGGAGATTAGAATTGCCCCCACCCTCCCTGTCTTTCGTAAATTACTCAAGACTCACTTATACCGCCAGGCATAGAAACATAGAAACATAGAAGACTGACGGCAGAAAAATACCTCATGGTCCATCTAGTCTGCCCTTATACTATTTCCTGTATTTTAGGATGGATATATGTTTATCCCAGGCATGTTTAAATTCAGTTACTGTGGATTTACCAACCACGTCTGCTGGAAGTTTGTTCCAAGGATCTACTACTCTTTCAGTGAAATAATATTTCCTCACGTTCCTTTTGATCTTTCCCCCAACTAACTTCAGATTGTGTCCCCTTGTTCTTGTGTTCACTTTCCTATTAAAAACACTTCCCTCCTGAACCTTATTTAACCCTTTAACATATTTAAATGTTGCGATCATGTCCCCCCTTTTCCTTCTGTCCTCCAGACTATACAGATTGAGTTCATTAAGTCTTTCCTGATATGTTTTATGCTTAAGACCTTCCACCATTCTTGTAGCCCGTCTTTGGACCCGTTCAATTTTGTCAATATCTTTTTGTAGGTGAGGTCTCCAGAACTGAACACAGTATTCCAAATGTGGTCTCACCAGCGCTCTATATAAGGGGATCACAATCTCCCTCTTCCTGCTTGTTATACCTCTAGCTATGCAGCCAAGCATCCTACTTGCTTTTCCTACTGCCCGACCACACTGCTCACCCATTTTGAGACTGTCAGAAATCACTACCCCTAAATCCTTCTCTTCTGAAGTTTTTGCTAACACAGAACTGCCAATGCAATACTCAGATTGAGGATTCCGTTTCCCCAAGTGCATTATTTTACATTTGGAAACATTAAACTGGTTTCCATGGGGGAGTTGACATATTCCTTCCCCCTAGGCCATTACAAATTATGTATGGTATGTTTGTGTGTATGTTTGGTTTTATAATAAGTGTTTTTAGTTGTTTTATTAATTGGATTGTTACATGCTGTTTTTATCATTGTTGTTAGGTGCCCCGAGTCTACGGAGAGGGGCGGCATACAAATCCAATCAATCAATCAATCAATCAATAAAAATTACATTAGAAATCATACCTGTAAATATAATGGTGTTGAGGCTGGATTTCCCCCACAGTTCCATGAAATGCACCACATCGCCAAACCGAAGCGAGGGGTGTCCAGTGAACACCACACAAGGCTGCTTGAAGTCGTTGCTAAAATCTCCATGGATGCTGGGGTAATGCTTCAGTTTGTTTGACTGGATGAGCTGGTATTCAGAAGGAGGAAGAGGGTCACTTGTCCTTTAATAATTATTTTGAAGACACATTTCAGGGACGGTTAAACTGGCCCTCCACCCTTCCAGCCTCTGTTCCCAGAGGATTAAAAAAGGGAATTTTTAGAAGCTCAGGTGGCACAGTGGGTAGAGTGCAGTACTGCAGAAGCTGACTGTTAGATCTGCAGGTCAGCGGTTCAAATCTCATCACCGGCTCAAGGTTGACTCAGCCTTCCATCCTTCCGAGGTGGGTAAAATGAGGACCCAGATTGTGGGGGCAATATACTGGCTCTGCTAAAAAGTGCTATTGCTAACATGTTGTAAGCCGCCCTGAGTCTAAGAAGGACAACATAAAAAATGGAATGAATGAATGAATGAATGAATGAATTTGGCCGTGCTTCTCAGTTTTGTAGGTAAGATCATGTGGTTGTTGTTGTGAGTGGTTCACGACCCAGCCAGTTAGTGACAGATTCTGAGGAGGATGAACCAGGCCTGTCTTGGTGCCCTAGGGCAGCGTTCTTTGCAGCTGAATCAGAGAGCAAGAGTGAGCTAGAACCTGAGGAACCTCCAGAGACTATAGAAAACCCCAATGATGGTCTTCCTTGATTCAGAAGAGGGATGAGGACCTGGGGGATCAGGAGCTCCTATTAGGAGTCTTCGGAGAGGGGCGGCATACAAATCTAATAAATAATAATAATAATAATAATAATAATAATAATAATAATAATTAGATGCCTGGGTCAGAAGGTTTAGAAGCAGTTCAGATGGTAAGTTTATGGGAGAAGTCTAGGCATTTTTAGTTCTGGGGACTACACCCATACAGTATAAAAGGAGGATTTCTGGGGTAAAGAGGTGTGATCTGACAATGAGTCATTATGGTGGCATTGCGAAGTTCCAGAAATGTTTTGCTGGCACACTGTGGCTTTTCCTTTAAAATCATCACACAGAGGCTGTAGCTGCTTGCCAAGTTCTGAAGACTAATGTGGTATGTTTCGACAACACGTGTAATCATTGTGGAATGTTCTAATTACGCTGGGCTCCAGGCCCGTAGCCTGCTCCATTATGTCTTGACTCTTGACCCTGAACTTTGCCAGCAGCAATTAAAAAGAAGGACTACGCTTTGCAACTTTCGTTTTATAAAATACACTTTTGTTCTGGTTTGAACTTTTGCAGTGGATGGTTCGTTATTCAGTTCCGTTCAGGCCCAGAGCAGAACAGTTGTAATGTCTGTTCTTACAAGATTTAGTTTATAAATAAAGTAACCCAGCAATATTGTAGGCTATACATTCCGTGGCTCCCATACAGAGAAAGGAAGTACAGCTCCCAAGTCAAATATGGTTCTTGTCTTCTGACCATTCCTTCCAGCAATGAAACCTGGAGGGTCAGCAGGCAATTGTAGGAGATGAATTCCTCTGCAAGAATTTCATCTCCAGGGAGCAGAAATAAAGGGCTCTGTAAGCAAGTCTTGCCACAGGTCCAAAATGGGGGGCTTTGCCTTGGTGGTGTTGCTAATGGATACTTTCCTCGCTAAGAACGACTAATAATAATAATCCATTAAATAAATGGGTGCAGACTTTTGAAAACAGATTCAATTTCTCCTGGTCTCCCATTTGATGGAAGGAAAAGAAGCTGCTTCAGGGATACCTTTTACACTATATTGACCAAACTCTCCAGGGGCTGGAAATGGAAAAACAAAAACTCAAAAGCAAAAACCAAATACATTTTCTAAGCTTAAATTGCAGCATTCAAAACAAGAGCATTCTCCAACCGCTTGCTTTTTTCTTTCATATAAAGTGGATGCAGTTTGGAAGGTCAATAAGCACAGATGTAAACTGCAGAAATCTACGAGGCCACTCTTTTAAAACAACAAGACATATTGCCTTGATTTGAGTTGGCAATTTTATTTATTTTATTTTATTTATTCGATTTTTATGCCGCCCTTCTCCTTAGACTCAGGGCGGCTTACAACATGTTAGCAATAGCACTTTTTAACAGAGCCAGCCTATTGCCCCCACAATCCGGGTCTTCATTTTACCCACCTCGCAAGGATGGAAGGCTGAGTCAACCTTGAGCCGGTAATGAGATTTGAACCGCTGACCTTCAGATCTACAGTCAGCTTCAGTGGCCTGCAGTACAGCACTCTACCTGCTGCGCCACCCCAGCTTCTCCCAGTTTCACAAATGGTACGGAAGGCGCTGTAGTGGACCTCCTCTATCTCCCAAGCTTTCCTTCCATAGCTTACAGCTTAAAAGACATTTCATTGTAGCCTATACTGTTACAATAAATTATGAAGCCCTGGTATTTATGGATTTGGGCACAGGAAGAGATAAGAAGTCATCTACTAAAAAAGGCAACTGCATCACTGTTTGGTGGCTGCAGTGCCTCGGATAGAAAGTCCATACAGAGAGTGGTAAGGACGGTTGAGAAGATCATAGGAAGCTCGCTTTCAATTATTCAGGATACTGCTTATAAGCGCTATGTGCTTAGAGCTCCAAGAATTGTTAGAGATTCCACACACCTACTTTATGGTCTGTTTCTGTTACTCCGCTCTGGGAGGAGGTTTCCAAGTACAGTGATACCTTGTCTTACAAACTTAATTGGTTCCGGAACAAGGTTCTTAAGGTGAAAAGTTTGTAAGACGAAACAATGTTTCCCATAGGAATCAATGGGAAAGCGATTAATGCGTGCAAGATCAAAATTCACCCCTTTTGCCAGCCAAAGCGCCTGTTTTTGCGCTGCTGGGATTTCCACCTCTGGACCTCTGTGTTTTTGCGATGCTGCGATTTCACTGAGGCTCCCCTCGCTGGGAAACCCCACGTCTGGACTTCCGTTGCCAGCAAAGCACCCATTTTTGCTCTGTTGGGATTCCCCTGCTGGGATTCCCCTGCAGCATCACAAAAACACGGAAGTCCAGAGGTGGGGTTTCCCATGGAGGGGAGCCTCAGGGGAAACCCAGCAGCGCAAAAACACTGGCAATGGAAGTCTAGAGGCGGGGCATCCCAGCGGCAGCAGTGGGTTTGTAAGGTGAAAATAGTTTGTAAGAAGAGGCAAAAAAATCTTAAACCCCGGGTTTGTATCTCGAAAAGTTTGTATGACGAGGCGTTTGTAAGACGAGGTATCACTGTATTTCTAGCAGGACTTCCAGATTCTGTATCAGCTTTGTTCCTTATGCCATTGCAAATCTGGTCAACACGCAAGATTTGTTTCTCTCGTCATGTACATGTATGCATCCAAACTAGCAATAGCACTTGGACTTTTATACTGCTTCATAGTGCTTTACAGCCCTCTCTAAGCAGTTGACAGAGTCAGCATATCGCCCCCAACAATCTGGGTTCTCATTTTACCCACCTCGGAAGGATGGAAGGCTGAGTCAACCCCGAGCCAGTGAGATCTGAACCGCCAAACTGCAGCTAGCAGTCAGCTGAAGTTTGGCGGTTCAAATCTAAATGCTAAACTGTGTTGTTTCTCCGTATCATACAATGTCGTTTGGCGGGACCCAGGGGAAGAGCCTTCTCTGTGGTGGCCCCGGCCCTCTGGAACCAACTCCCCCCAGAGATTAGAATAGCCCCCACCCTTCTTGCCTTTCATAAGCTCCTTAAAACCCACCTCTGTCGTCAGGCATGGGGGAACTGAGATATTCTTTCCCCCTAGGCTTCTACAATTTATGTATGGTATGTTTGTATGTATGTATGATTGGTTTTTAAAATAAGGGTTTTTAGCTGTATTAGTATTGGATTGTCGCATGTTGTTTTTACCACTGTTGTTAGCCGCCCTGAGTCTACGGAGAGGGGCGGCATACAAATCCAATAAATAAATAAATAATAAATAAATAAATGTGACAATATGCATAATTTTGTATTTATTTATTTGTTGATTTAGTCATGTTTATGTAGTGTATATTAGAGGTGGAGACATTGTGAAAGCGCTATGCAACGAAATTTCATTTTAAAGTATGCAGATTAGTGTACATTCAAAAGGACAATGAAGTTATTCTAAGTCCACGTTTAATAAAATGAAATGACATTAACTTTCCATAGCTTTAGACTTAAAAATGACACCCCTGGAATGCAGACACCACGGAAACCTAACTTAACCAACCTACTCATTTGTTCCAGAAAACCATGGGAAGGTTACATTGTTCAAAATTACTTATATCTTGGGCTTAAGAGTTAGGGGGTCTTTGGCTTATAAAACATAAAACACATACAATAGAAAAGGGTCAGTCATCAAATTTATTATTATTATTATTATTATTATTATTATTATTATTATTATTATTAATTAGATTTGCATGCTGCTCCTGTCCAAAGACTCGGAGCGGCTCACAACAAGAAAAAAAAAGTACAAATCCAATAGTTAAAAACAATTTTAAATCCCTTAATATAAAAAACACTCATACATCTCAGACAAACTATACATAAAGCGAAAACGGCCCAGGAGAATCAATTTCCCCATGCCTCTTCCTCTTCAATGCAGAAATCCAACCCCAAAACACCTGGGCTACATGCCGGAACTCATCCATAATTCCAAGAAAAAGCAGCCACAGGATTTGTGCGCCTTCTGCCGCACAAATCCCAGCGGCCGGTTAGGTCCCACAGAGTTGGCCTTCTCCGGGTCCCGTCGACTAAACAATGTCGGCTGGCGGGACCCAGGGGAAGAGCCTTCTCTGTGGTGGCTCCGACCCTCTGGAACCAGCTGCCCCCAGAGATTAGGATTTCCCCCACCCTCCTTGCCTTTTGTAAACTCCTTAAAACCCACCTCTGCCGTCAGGCATGGGGGAACTGAGACATCTTCTCCTTGCCCATGTAGTTTTTGTGTATGATATGATTGTGTGTATGTTTTTATATATTGTGGTTTTTTTAGACTTTTTAATGTAAAATTGTTATTTTTAGATTTTAAATATTAGATTTGTTACCATGTATTGTTTTTTATCACTGTTGTGAGCCGCCCCGAGTCTATGGAGAGGGGCAGCATACAAATCTAATTAATAATAATAATAATAATAATAATAATAATAATAATAATAATATTTGGGTGTGCAGACCATGAAGGATTGCAGTTAGCCAACGGAAGCAAGACATATCTGGACCGCACTTGGTCTCTGAATGATATGCCAGGAATGCAATCTAAGAAATAGGGATGGCCAGGACAAAAATGAAATTTAATTATAGTTGAATTAAAACTAAATAGCTTACCAAGCTTATGTATGCACCCCCTTTCTGTCATTCTAAGATCATGACGAATCAATAATTTTGCAGTTGGAGGGGCGGGTCACAGACCTAGGATATAGCAGAGCAATAGGACAGGGGATGGAAGGCACTCTAGTGCACTTATGCATGCCCCTTACTGACCTTTTAGGAATCTAGAGAGGTCAACCATGGATAATCTAAGGGTAAAGTGTTGGGGGTTTGGGGATGACACTATGGAGTCCAGTAACGAGTTCCACGCTTTGACAACTTGGTTACTGAAGTCATATTTTTTACAGTCAAGTTTGGAGCGGTTAATATTAAGTTTAAATCTTAATAATAATAATAATAATAATAATTTATTAGATTTGTATGCCGCCCCTCTCCGAAGACTCGGGGCGGCTCACAACAGCAATAAAAACAGTATAACAATGGGACAAATCTAATAATAAAATATATAAAAAACCCCAACAATTAAAAACCATACAGCACATACACACCAAACGTGAAATATAATAAGCCTGGGGGGAGATGTCTTACCTCCCCCATGCCTGGCGATATAGGTGGGTCTTGAGTAACTTGCGAGAGAAAAGGAGGGTGGGGGCCGTTCTAATCTCCGGGGGGAGTTGATTCCAGAGGGCCGGGGCTGCCACAGAGAAGGCTCTTCCCCTGGGGACCGCCAAACGACATTGTTTGGTCGACGGGACCCAGAGAAGGCCAACTCTGTGGGACCTTATCGGCCGCTGGGATTCGTGCGGTAGAAGGCGGTTCCAGAGGTATTCTGGTCCAATGCCATGTAGGGCTTTAAAGGTCATTACCAACACTTTGAATTGTGACCGGAAACTGATCGGCAGCCAGTGCAGGCCGCGGAGTGTTGTGAAAACGTGGGCGAATCTAGGAAGCCCCATGATAGCTCTCTTAGATCCAATAGTCTTTTTCAACTAAATAAGTTATCTCCATCCTTTCTCATTTTAAATGGAATAAAATGGAAGCTCTGCACGTTTAGGGAAACCAACTTACCTCTGCGTGAGGAAAGGGAGGTTCTGGTAGGTACACTTTTGTCTGCTTGTTGTGACATAACCTGAAGTCGAAAGGAGAGAGCAAAACAATCCAGAGTTATAAGCCTGCTGGGTCACACATAGCAAGTAACTGCTGCCACCTACTGTCCAGCTCTTTAGCCAAAGTCGGGTGGCAGCAACAACAAAATAGGTAAATAAATCTGGAACTTCCTCTAGGATCCCACTGGAATAGAGGAACAACAAGACATCTGGAGGTGCTTTGAAAACTAACAATGTCATCACCGTATATCCCTTCCCAGGCATCAGACCTGGACATTTATATCGCAATAAATCTGTATATCTTGAAGGGATTAGAATGACATTTTGGTTTTTCCCCCTGTATCAGACTCAAAAGCTTCCCCTTCCCCTGTTGATTATTTATAGAGGCAGCGCAGCTATAGATGAAAGAAACATCAGCTACTATGGTTTGTCTGTCTGTCTGTCTGTCTGTCTGTCTGTCTGTCTGTCTGTCTGTCTGTCTGTCTGTCTGTCTGTCTGTCTGTCTGTCTATCTATCTATCTATCTATCTATCTATCTATCTATCTATCTATCTATCTATCTATCTATCTGATTGTATGCCGCCCCTCTCTGAGGACTCAGAGCGGCTCACAACAAGAAAAAAACAGTACAAATCCAATATTTAAAAAACTGTTTAAAACCCTTAACATTAAAACAATCATACATCTCATACAGGCCATACATAAAGTGAAAACGGTCCAGGGGAATCAATTTCCCCATGCTTGACTGCAGAGGTGGGTTTTGAGGAGTTTGCGAAAGGCAAGGAAGGGGGCTAAGGTCTAGTCACCCCAACCTGGAGACATAAACAAGTCTTTAGACTCTTGCGGAAGGCGAGGAGGGTAGGGGTAGTGCGAATCTCTGGAGGGAGATGATTCCAGAGGGCCGGGACCCGCACAGAGAAGGCTCTTCCCCTAGGCCCCGCCAAGTGACATTGTCTAGTTGACGGGACCTGGAAAAGGCTGACTCTGTGGGACCTAACCGGTCGCTGGGACTCATGTGGCAGAAGGTGGTCCTGTAAGTAACCTGGCCCGATGCCATGTAGGGCTATAAATAGGTAGACTCAAACTTTTGGATGAAGGATTTATTTATTAGATTTCTATGCTGCCCTTCTTGACAGACTCAGGGCGGTTTACAACAAGAATAAATACAAATACAGAGCATGTAAGAAATCTAATATTAAAATTCTAAAATTCCCATTTTCCTAAAAACAATCATCCACATTCATTCAATTGGATTAGTCATTCATGACATCAGCCGGAGTTAGACCTTAACGCTCGTGGGCCCCCATGCCTGCTGGCTAAGATGGGTCTTCAGGGCCTTGTGAAAGGCCTGGAGGGTGGAGGTGGTACGAATCTCCAGAAGGAGTTGGTTCCAAAGGGCCAGAGCCACCACAGAGAAGGCTCTTCCCCTAGTCCCTGCCAGACAGCATTACATAGCTGATGGGACCTGGAGAAGCCGACTCTGTGGGACCTGACCGGTTGCTGGGATACATGAGGAAGAAGACAGTCCCGTAGATAATGTGGCCCCTAAGCCATATAGCAGGGGTCCCCAAACATTTTACACAGGGGGCCAGTTCACTGTCCCTCGGACTGTTGGAGGGCCGGACTATAAAAACCCCTATGAACAAACCCCTATGCACACTGCCCATACCTTATTTTAAAGTAAAAAACAAAATGGGAACGTACTATTTAGAGGGCGCGGGGAAAGAAGTCTGAAATTCATATATGTTTATGTTTTGTTTTTAATTTTCTTTTGTTAACATCTGATTGGCTATACGAGGTTTTCTTGGCTTATGGAAAAATGTATAAAGAAAGAAGGAAGCACTTTGGCATAATGGTTAATAAGTTTGAAATATAATTGGTGTTGTACTTTTTTGAGGAGGGAATTTAACTAACTGGATGACAAAATTAGAAAAAAAACTTTTGCAACTTTTTTGATGATTGATATTAGTTACTAACAAAACACCGCATTTTATTCGTGGAAAATTAGATGTGTTCCTGTCACTCACCCGCGGGCCGGATAAATGGCCTCAGCGGGCCACGGGCCGTAGTTTGGGGACCACTGCCCTATAGGATGTTTACGCCATCACTCTACTAAACAAATAATTCCCTCAACACTGGCAGACTTTCTACTAAATCTGCACTTCTATTCTACTAGTTTTTCTCATCATTCCTATCACCCATTTCCTCCCATGTTGACTGTATGACTGTAACTTGTTGTGTATATCCTAAGATTTTTATTAATATTGCTTCTTCGTTGCTTATTTGACCCCTATGACAATCATTAAGTGTCGTACCACATGATTCTTGACAAATGTATATTTTATTTTATGTACGCTGAGTGCATATGCACCAAGACAAATTCCTTGTGTGTCCAATCACACTTGGCCAATAAAAAATTCTATTCTATTCTATTCTAAAGACTAAAGGCTTAAAACTCCATTCCACTCCCAAAGAGCCCTGAATACCTCCTCTCCAAGCCAGAGTGATTTCCCCCCCCCCCCCCATTTCTCAGGAACATGAAAAAATGAAGTGTTGAATCTCTGGCTGATAAACAGAAGCTGCTGTCACTTACCATTCAGCGAAGATCTGGGAAAACTCAAGAGAGCTGTTTGCGACAGGTGAAATGAAGTAGAAGAGGATGTTGGAAAGTCCAGCAGAATCAATGTACTGATAGAGACACTCCAAAAGATCATAGATCACTCCAGAGGGGTAGCAAGGGACCAGCACATTCCCTCCATTTCGAACTGTAAGAGCTGAACAAAGGCACAAGGCAATAAATATATATATATATATAAAAGATATATAGTTCCAATAGTGGCCAATTAAGAAAACTCACAAACATGGCATAATGGAGGCAGCTTTCCCTGTGGTTTCTTCACAACTTGAAGATACTGAAGTATACTGTCTCTGAATACAAAGGTTTCATTAATTGGCAATAAAGCGAACAAGCATTGGCAGATCCTTCCGAATTTAGAAAAAGACAGTTATGTCCACAATTATTAAAGTTCATACATTTTCCATGCATTCTCTCTTTCCTGGGAACAGATCCAGCACCTTAATGTGGTCCATTTAGTTAATAATACTAGAATTCTGTATTTATTTATTTTTTGGCTTTTTATATTAGTAATTCTGAAAACTGCATTTTTTAATTTTTTTTTCAGAAGTTTTCAAAAGCCTTTTTTATGCCTACACTCCAGTTCTATATTCTATCTATGGCTACTCCCAAGATTTCAAATCTGCATAAACTAAGGTTAAAGTATGTCTTTGTTTATTAGTTAATTAAAGCATCTATTTTTTCTTCTCTTCAAAACAAGGGTTCTCTTGGAGAAATCACAATAAAAATTGAGACTCTCAATAAAAGCAACACAAACCCCCCCCCCACCAATTTTTTCCTGTAAACGGTGTAGAAAACAATATAACTAATACAATTGGTTAATAAAAACTAAGTTATGAATCAGAGGTTGCTGAATTTGGGGGCCACTGGGAACAAAAAAGAATTTTGAGAGTATCTTATCGACATATTATGGCTGTCATGGCAGGCAGAATCAGACATAAAATACTCCGTGGCGAGTATATTTCCAGAGAACGCAATTGGCAATTATTTTCATTTTTAAGGATGGTTCCAATATAAATTGTGCTTGAGTTTAAGGGTCTTGCTTTGTTCGTTTCTCATTTACATTTTTTCTAACTAAAAAGATTTTTTAAAAATAGAAGCAAGTGACTTCATGGAGCCCAACACATGCTTATGGAAAGGACTTTGATTATGGTAGCTCTTGTGGGCACTAAAAGATCTGGGGGGAAATAGTTTTTAACATGGGGCTATTTCTTTTTGTAGTGAAACAGGGGGCCTTCTCAGTGAAACATCTTCTGGTTTTAGAGAAAGATTCTCTAATCCAAGTTTCTCCAGGATAGGGTGGATGTATAAAGGGACTTCCTATTCCAATTTAGACTTGCTGTGATAATAACCCCTCTCTAAGCATTGGGCAATTTTGATTCCACGGCTATTTTTTGGCTTGAACTTCTAGCTTCATCCTTCTCTGTCTCTAGATAAGACTTACTGTTTTGCTCTTTGATTTCTAGTTCCTATCATCTATCTATCTATCTATCTATCTATCTATCTATCTATCTATCTATCTATCTATCTATCTATCTATCTTTCTATCTATCTATCTATCTATCTATCTATCTATCTATCTATCTATCTATCTATGCATCCATCCATCCATCCATCCATCCATCCATCCATCCATCCATCCATCCATCTATCTATCTATCTATCTATCTATTTTGACTTCTATGCCACCCAATCTCGAAGGACTCAGGGCAGCTTACAACAGTATAAAAATTACAATTAACAACAAACTAAAAAGAAGTCAAGGGAAAAAAACTAATTTCTAAAATCATCATTAAAACGAAGACAATTTAATTGCATACATACTAATCATTCAAACCCAGGTCTTCGTGGTCTTACAGAAAGCCAGCAGGGGGGGGGGGCATATGGACCTCAGGGGGGAGTTGGTTCCATAAAGTCGGAGCAGCAACAGAGAAGGCCCTCCCCGCGGCCCTGGCAATCTACATTGTTTAGCTGACGAGACCTGGAGGAGGCCAGATTGACTGCAGATTATTGCCATGTCCCAGCCTGACATTGTTCGCTATGAGGAATTTTTTTCATGTAACTTGATTTTTGGCAAAAATGAAATAAATTATGACTGCAGGATGCTGCAAATGGTAAATGTGGGCTGGTTACCAACAAATATTATTTTACTGAAAGAGTCGTAGATGCTTGGAACAAACTTCTAGCAGCCGTGGTTGGTAAATCCACAGTAACTGAATGCAAACATGCCTGGGATAAACATATATCCATCCTAAAATAAAATACAGGAAATAGTATAAGGGCAGACTAGATGGACCATGAGGTCTTTTTCGGTCGTCAATCTTCTATGTTTCTACGTAAAACAGATGAGCTGTATTTGAGGATAGGTCTGGCGAAAGTTTTGTAAACTCTGGTAAGTAGTGTGAGATTGCCGGAGCAGAAGTCATGTAGGATTAGATTAACAACTCTTGAAGCCTTTTTGGTGATGCTGTTCAAGTGGGCTTTGGCACTTAGGCCATTTGATATTAGTATTCCGAGGTCTTTTACCGAGTGAGTGTTATCTGCGAGGTCTTGTTTATTCTGTTTATATTTGGAGTTTTGATTCTTTTTGCCAATGTGGAGGACAGAGCATTTATTGGTTGAGATTTGGAGTTGCCAGGTATTAGAATAGAGAAGGAAGCAAATAAGAACAAGACTGAAGCAAAGAAAGGTCTCTGCTCCGCAAAGAAAGAGAAGCAAAAGAAAATCAGGGTTAGGTCTGATCTTGCTGAGATATTTTCCTTGATTCTATCATCCCACACACAAATTTTTCGAGTTCAATACATATTTGAATGTTTTAAAGAACTGCCAGTTAAGTGACCAAAGTGAAATGATTCCTTCGCACCTCTGCTTGACAGTCTAGCTTTTTAAAAAGTGTTTTTAATGGCATTCTCTTTATTTTCTTCATTTGTGACTCACTTGGCATGAAAGACTTGAGCGTTGCATCCCTTTTAGGCTAATAAACTCATCCTTACGCAGTGCTTGCGACAAGACCTGCCTTAAAGCCCATAGTAACACCTATCACCAGGAGAGGGCAGCAGAGTTCCAGAAAGCTATTTTGACTTAAAAGAAAGGAGTCAGGAAACAGGTGTTGGTACTAGAACAGGTAAATGAATAGGCACATGTATACATACCTGCATACACACATATCCTTCAAAGGACAAAACCTGTAGGACAGAGTAAACTTTGCAAGTGTCATCATGCTGGCTTTCCAGCAACTGCAGCCCAAATATATAAAATAATTACTAACTCATACAAGAGAAGGTTTTTGAGTTTTTGGAATGAAATAATTCTCATAGCTAGCAGGAAGATAGAGCCAAGGGCTCCTTTGGATTGTCATCACCATTGCCCATGAGCTCGAATGAGAATATTGTTGAGTTTGATAGTGTGACAGTGGTTCTCAGCCTGGGGGTCGGGACCCCTTTGGGGGTCGAATGACTGTTTTACAAGAGTCACCAAAGACCACGGTAAAAGACAAATTTCCCATGGTGTTAGGAACCAAAGCTTCTATTCTGGCACCTTGGAACATATTTTTGCAGTCCAACCAATCAGGCGTTTACAGTGGGAGTGTCCCTCTGATCTTCCTGCCAATCAGCTTAAAGCTCTGTTGGGAGAATTGGCGCTAGACTTATGGCTAGGGGTCACCACAACATAAGGAACTGTGTTAAGGGGTCGCGACATTAGAGAGGTTGAGAACCACTGGAAAGATCAGAAAGGACTACACTGGGACCAGTTGCTCCAAAAAATGTAACTGTAAATTAGTTGATAGATGATGGCAACATTCTATAAAAGACAACATAATCCTGATTACAACCATGGACCAATCAAAAAGCAAGGAACATCTTAGATGAGAAACAGACAAATGGGGAAAGTAAGACAATGCCTATCTATGCATTAAAGGGCAAAGGGTACCTGAAATACAAGACTCTATATAAGGAATTCAATCTCAGGTAATCTGAGACGCCCCAAAGGTGATTTTTCAAGTGGCAACTGGAATTTCTTGTTTTTCTTTTGCTTCGCACCAAAGAAGCTTTTTCTCTTTTTTTTGGAAATAATCTTTATTAAATTTCTACATATAAAAACAGCCAAAACAAACAAAACATACAAAGAAAAAAAAGAAAGATATGAGGAAAACAGACAGACAAATCAGCTTAGAGCATATAAAATGTTTAGTTTCAATAATAAAGACACAGTTTGTCAACCATATTGTTGACTATCTTTATCGAGCGACCTGATATTAGGTATTTATGTCTAGTGTGTGGAACTGTGTGTTTTATTTTCTTTAGTTCTGTATACAGTAGTACCTCTAGATACGAGCTGCTCCACAGGCGAGTATTCCAAGTTACGAGCCGCGACGTGAGCAAAATTTCTGTTCGACATCCGAGCTCAAATTCGGGATATGAGCCGAGCTTCCACTAGGTGGCGCAAGAATCTCCTTGCTTCCAGTTATCTCGGTGCGAAAAACAAAGTCTAAAGGCATTCGTTCGAGATGCGAGTTGATCGACTTATGAGCTCGGGTCTGGAACGAATTAAACTCATATGTCGAGGTACCACTGTACTATATTTGTATTCATTTTGGATATTTCTGTGGAAGGTACAAGTTCGTTTTTAGGGGTTTTGTGTTCCATCGATTTATGGTGCAGTGTTTCTATATTTTCATTATGTTTGGGTAAGAAAGGAAGAAGTGTCTAGCTTTTTCAGCTCTGACTGGTTGATGGGGAATGGAAGGATTTTCATTCCTCCGAATGGCTTCGGTGCCATCCGGTCAGAGTTGAAGAAGCTTCTTTGGATGAGAAGCAAAACAACTTCAAAGAAAAACAAGAAAATCCAGCTGCCTCTTTAAAAAGCACCTTTGGGTCAACCATGACCTGGATGACCGAGAATCTCCATAGACATCTGAGAACATGCATTATACGAGCAAAACAATGTAAATCCTATCCAGTCCTTTCAGTGTGGAGCTGGACTGGGAACTGGAGCTACAACAGTTTGGTGTTGTAGCTCAAGGTGCTGGACTAGAAACCAGAAATCTGTGAGTTCTAGTTCCGATTTAAGTAGAGCTGGCTGGGTGAGTTGGGACCAATCAGTCTCTCTCAGCCTAATTTACCTTTACAATTGTCGGGCAGAAAATAAGAGGGCAGAAGTATTATGTAGAGATCACCTGGAGTTGTATAAGGTGGGATAATAATAACAATTACAATTGATATAAAAGTCAACAGGCCAAACTTAGCCAGCTGAAAGTGAACAGAGTCAAACCAGAATTAAGGATTGGCAGGCTTCAAAAAACCAAATTATTTTGCAACTCTCCCCACTTAGAAGGTCAAATTGTTATTATTTTAGTAACTTTATTTTCTTACAAGTTGCTGTGACGCCATTTGATAAAACAGGCTATAAAACTGGGCAAAAGAATGCTTCTTCCCTCCCAATCACATGGACTATTTCAGGCAAGCTGGGAAATTATACTGTTTGCACCCATGACATTGTACAGCTCAACAATTATCAGTTTTGCCGTCAGTGAAAATTAATTTGCTAGTGAATTCTAAATTTGTAATCACAGTTGTGGTGATACCTATCTATAAACCAAAAGAGAGAAAGTACAATTACTTTATGTAAATGGAGACAAGGGTCCATAATAAAAACAGTTACTCTAAAGCCATTGCTTGAATAAAAATAAAATAAAAAGTCAGTCTGGACTATGTGTGTTGTGCATAACAATTAATACCATTATGAGAAATATGGTATTAAATTTAATTATAATCAATACATACCGTACATATAATAACAATCCCCTTTTAAAAATTCAAGGACAAACTCTAAAACAGATTTAAGAATGTTTTAGTAGAATTGAAATGAGATTCACGTATTCTCAATTTTGTTTCAATTAGAAACAGTTTGTTAAGGAGTGTGCAGAATTCTTGAATTATCAAGGATATGCACAGCAAAAATGTGGGATTCCAGCAGATATCCAGGAGATAGGAGTAGATTAGATTAGATTAGATTTATTGGATTTATATGCCGCCCCTCTCCGCAAACTCGAGTAATTACACAGTCATACCAAAAACAGATACATTAAAGTTCAATTAGTGTTTACTTTAGAAATAGCACAGTCAAGTTAAACAGTCTGGTCATACACATTCAAATCAGTCAACATCTCTCAATGCAATAATATTACAAGCCTGTCTTTGTCTTACATATCAGACATACATTACAGCTTACAAATACTTCAAACTATCATCGAATACACAGAGCGTACTACACGAGTCACAGTGAATCAGCAGAAAGAACAGAGAGAGTAGAAAGAGAGAGAATCATGCTTTCTAGCTCCCTCTTATGGCAATTTGCAACACTACCTCTTAACGCTATTTCAATACAAACATTCATTGTTAGTTGCAAACCCAATTGTTTTGTACATAGTACTAACACAGTTCACTTTGTTTCACCAAAGCATTTTATCCTGAATAGTCTCCTTTACTGTACCCTGCCGCTTCCACCCAAATTTTACAGCTACCTATATCTTTTTTTATTTCCTAGATCATAATGGGAGAGGGTGAGAATAATAGCAGAAATAAAAACAAAAACCTATCTTGAAAAAACTTCCTCCCTAAGGCTACTGAAGTCCTTCCGTTGTTGCTTGCTGAGGGTTCATAAAAAAGTAAACCATTGCTGCTACCAGATCAACAATCCTTCCCCCTTCTTCTCCCTTTCCTTCCCCTTCCCTCCATTCGTCTTCCCTTCTTCTCCCTTCCCTTCCCCTCCCCACCTTCCCTTCCCTTCTCCTTCCATTTCCCTGTTATGCATCAAACCTAATCCCAGCAACCGGTGAGGTCCCACAGAGTTGGTCTCCTTAGGGTCCCATCGACCAAACAATGTCAGCTGGTGGGGCCTAGGGGAAGAGCCTTCTCTGTGGGGGGCCCGGCCTCTGGAATCAGCTCCTCCCAGAGATTTGCACTGCCCCCACCCTCCTCACCTTCCGGAAGAGTTTAAAAACTCATCTTTGCTGCTAGGCCTGGGGTTCTTTAGATCTTCCCCCCTGACCAATGAATGCTTTAGTTTGATTGTTGAATGAATGATATTGATGGTTTTTCTTTTTAATTAGATTTTTAAAGACTGTTTTTTAATGTATTAATAATAATAATAATAATAATTATTATTATTATTATTTATTAAATTTGTATGCCGCACCTCTCCAAAGACTGGATTGCTATTACTCTTGTTTTTCTGTACATGCTGTGAGCCGCCCCAAGTCCTCGGAGAGGGGTGGCATAGAAATCCAATCAAACAAACAAATAAATAATCAGATCCTCTGGAAAGCTCCTCCCCAGCTCCTCCCCTTCCCCTATCCTTTCTTCCCTTCCCCCCCCCTCCCCAACTTCCCTTCTCTTCTCCTTTCTCTTCCCTGTATGATCAAATGTAATCAGCTCCTCTGGAAAGTTGCTAGCAAGTGAAATCCCATCTCCTTCCCCAAATTTTGAACACTTCAGAAAAAATAAGGGTGGGAAATAAGTTGCCTGAGAGTGCTTTAGAAGAATTCCGGAGTGCAAAGTGCTATCCTCAGCATAGAGCCAGGGTGGCGCCGTGGTTAGAGTGCAGCACTGCAGGCTACTTCAGCTAACTGCTAGCTGTAGTTCAGCAGTTCAAATCTCACCGCTGGCTCAAGGTTGACTCAGCCTTCCATCCTTCCAAGGTGGGTAAAATGAGAACCCAGATTGCTGGAGGCAATATGCTGATTCTGTAAACCGCTTGGAGAGGGCTGTAAAAGCACTATGAAGCGGTATATACGTCTCAATGCTATTGCTATTCTTGGGAGTAATAACAGTATTAATGGAAGATTTGGAATAACTGACCTTTCTCATGGTCACTCATGCCTTGTCACTCTCATGCAGATTACTGCGATGTCCTCTACCTGAGGTTACCCTTGAAGACCACTCAGAACATCCAACTGACCCAGAAGAGCACCAGCGTGGGTACTTAAGTGTTGTGTCTTGGAACTGAATCTCTTTTGAGTTTCTGGCTACAAATTTAGGAGCTGGTTGTCCCCCAAAAACGTTTCATGGCACACGGCACAAGGCCTGGATAGCTGAGAACCAACCTTTCTGTCTTTGTTTTTGACTGTCTGATAAGATCTAAGGAAGTGGATTCGCTTTGTGTTCCCTCAATCCAACAATGCCATCTGATAGAGCCTAAGAAGCAGGCCTTGTGTCATGATACTTGCCCTCTGGAATAGCACGCCCTTTAGAACAGTATTTTTCAATCTTGGCAACTGTTAAGAAGGGTGGACGTCAATTCCCACAATTCCTTAGCCAACATGCCAGCAAAAAGATGGCAGGAGACTTGTGCTTTTGAATCAAAGGCAGCAAAATAGAGGGTGATAATGTATTATTCTGCTTATCAGTTTCCCAGAAACATCTGTCTGGTTACTGCAGAAATATAAACTGCTTTGATTTTGCAGGGAGGATTTTTCTAAAAGAAGCACAGAGTAATCAAACACCACTAAACCTTCTTGCATCCTTTCCTAACCTGTAGCAGAGAGACAAAAGACTGTGTAGCAATTAAACCAGAAGACAAATCCACATGCAGACTTACAAATCAGGATGCCCAATTTTCATAAAGCCAAATCCCTGATCCATCTAGCTTAGCATCCTCTACATTGGCAGTTTTCCCAATACACTTTTAGATCACTGTCCTCAGTCCAGCGGTGAAATCTATTTCCCTTCCTTATCGGTTTGGAAACGTACGATTTAAAGACTTTGTGCATGCGTAGAGGGTTAACAAAAAAGGAAATGGCGGCATCCGGTCGGAGCTTCACACTGTGCTGCCACTGGTTCTCTGAACCACTGGCGACCACCACTACTGATATACCAGAACCGGGCTAAAGCAGTAGCACTTCATCCCTGCCCCAGTGTTTACTGAATCTGGGCCATTTTCCATGCAAACTGTGAAGTCCATTATTAAATTACAGCCTCCTGCGTTTCTCCGCTTTTAAGCCTGAAGCTGGGGAAGGGAATGGGAATTGATCCCATATCCTGCAGAGCTGCTACATGAGGTCCAGCCTTTAGAACTGTGGACACGTGGCCAATGTCAATCAAAGGCAGACTGCATTTCTGGATTTTGGGCTTTTGCTCCGGCAGAGAGTGTTCAGTGATTAAGTATAGGAAAGGATATAAATGGCAAAGGAAAATGGTGCTTCTAAAGCAGTGTTTTTCAACCAGTGTGCCGTGAGACATGGTCAGGTGTGCCGTGGGGAAATTAAACATGGGTCCCCAAACTACTATTCCTGCCAGATATCCCTTTTGTGTTCATCAAAACAGGCCCAGGTTTCACACTAAGTGATTATAAATACATTTAGAAACTATATTATTAACTATATGTATAATATGTATTGTGTTAGAGTGTCATTTTGTGTCATTTTGGTTGGTGGTGTGCCCCAGGATTTTGTAAATGTAAAAACTGTGCCGCGGCTCAAAAAAGGTTGAAAATTACTCTTCTAAAGAATGCAAATGGGTTATATGTTAGCCAAACAGAAGATGGTGTAAGATTGGGAGCAATGGTGCTACTATTTAGCAGAGAGCGAACAGGAGCAAATAACTTAATCTCATTATGTCAGATTTCTTCCAAAATAGTTCCCCTCACCTCTGCAAAGTACAATTTGCATTTCTCACTAATTATATTTGTAAGAGAGAGACAAAGGCACCCTGTAAAAATACCATCTGAAGCATGGGTCTTCAATCTTGGCAACTTTAAGCCTGGTGGAATCCCCCAGCCAACTTTGTTGGCAGGGGAATTCTGGGAATTTATCTGTCTGTCTGTCTGTCTGTCTGTCTGTCTGTCTGTCTGTCTGTCTGTCTGTCTGTCTGTCTGTCTATCTATCTACTTACTTACTTATTTACTTATTTACTTACTTACTTACTTACTTGTTTGTTTGTTTGTTTGTTTGATTTTTATGCCGCCCTTCTCCTTAGACTCAGGGCGGCTTACAATATGTTAGCAATAGCACTTTTTTAACAGAGCCAGCCTATTGCCCCAACAATCCGGGTCCTCATTTTACCCACCTCGGAAGGATGGAAGGCTGAGTCAACCTTGAGCCGGTGATGAGATTTGAACTGCTGACCTTCAGATCTACAGTCAGCTTCAGTGGCCTGCAGTACAGCATTCTACCTGCTGCGCCACCCCGACTCATTGAGTTGAGGACCACCAGGCTTAAAGTTGTCAAGGTTGGAAACCCCTGGTCTGAATTGCTGATGTTATGCCATAGGAGAGAAGAAGCAGTCACCTGGATTGATTAAATGAGCCTTAAGAGTTACTTCCTGAATACAGCAAATATTTTCCCAGACATATTATGGAAAGCAGCAAAAACATTGTCCAGCCACCTACCAAGGTTACTGCAGAATTCGCCCACCATTCCATCTGGATTGGCAGTGGGAATCTGGGTGAGTCCAGTTAGGATGAGAACATCGCTCTTCTTAAGAGAAGCTTGGTCCATGGGCTGAAAGGCAAATTTTGAAAGAAAAATCATTTGTTGAATCAATGGACAGTACCGTCCATCTTAAGATGTGGAACTCCCAAAGGCAAAGAAAAAGATAGAAACACAATAAACAAATAGAATTCATTAAAGAAAACCTAACAAGGGACCTTAAAAATTGCTTTAATAATATACACATTCTATATAAAGCCCTTCATGGCACCGGACCAGGGTATCTACGAGACCGCCTTCTGCCGCACGAATCCCAGCAACCGGTTAGGTCCCACAGAGTGGGCCTCCTCCGGGTCCCGTCAACAAAACAATGTTGTTTGGCGGGGCCCAGGGGAAAAGCCTTCTCTGTGGCGGCCCCGGCCCTCTGGAACCAACTCCCCCCGGAGAGTAGAATTGCCCCCACCCTCCTTGCCTTTCGTAAGCTCCTTAAAACCCACCTCTGCCATTAGGCATGGGGGAACTGAGATATTCTTTCCCCCTAGGCCTTTACAATTCATGTATGGTATGTTTGTATGTATGTATGTTTGGTTTTACAATAAGGGTTTTCAGTTGTTTTAGTATTGGATTTACATGCTGTTTTGTACTACTGTTGTTAGCCGCCCCGAGTCTACAGAGAGGGGCAGCATACAAATCCAATAAGTAAGTAAGTAAGTAAGTAAGTAAGTAAGTAAGTAAGTAAGTAAGTAAGTATACATACATACATACATACATACATACATACATACATACATACATACATACATCAGCCTATACTAGCATCCAAGCCCCAGTGATTGGGGCAAAGCTAGGTCTTCATTGCCTTCCAGAAGGCTAATGAGGTCAGGATAATCCAAATCTCAAGGGCGTGGTGACCCAAAGTGACCCAAAGCATGCCCATTTTGCCAATATCAGGCAATACCCCCACAGCAAACATAACTCCAAGGCAGATGGGTTCCTCAAAGATTAGTTTTACTGGGCATATCATATTGACGCAAGCTGGTGAAAAACAGCTGTAAAAGTTTCCACAGTTTTCACTTTAATTAAAAGTAAATGTTTTCACCCTATCCCAAACAATCAGTCACATGGTCCAATCAAGGTGCCTGGTAACATCATTCCACCTGTGGGAATGTCCTTGGTTCTCAGGAGAAAAAAAATTGTTTTGGCTACAAAACTACAGTTATTTCCATTCCTCCCTCCCTATCTCTCAGCTCCAGTGAGGCAAACACTACAGCCTAAAATGGTTTTGGTCAGGCCAGCTTCAGGGTTGACAGCCAAATCTGTAGAACAAACAGAAACTATTGGGGATAGGCAATCCTACAAATATTTCATGAGAACTTTTTTTTTAATGCAAGTACCTTTAAAAGATGTGCCTTATTTGTGGTGGCTTCAGAGCGTTTACAAAAGATCACCCTTTATTATAGAGTTCTACAACTTCACTAAGCATGCAACCCCAGTTTCTCCCAAAACTACTGCTGAATTATATAGAGACTGAGTTATAGAAAAGGGAAATTATTAAAGATGGCAAAGCAACCATGTTCACTTTTCATTACATTTACTAATTGCCTGGCTCTACCCCCATTTTAAAGGACAATTCCACACGTGCTACTTTAAATGCCAAGTATACCTTATAGTTTATCCTAAGGACATTATAGACTCTTGATTTGGTAATTTTGAAGTTGACAATTAATTTCTGTCTTGCAAATATATTGAGTTAGTTGATTACACACATATGCAAAAAAGTATTTTCAAACCCATATAACAAAGCACATGATAAGGAACCAGAGTCCAAGAAATATGTGTCATACAGATGTGATGTTTAGTTACAATTCTTCTCATTCAAGAGGAAATAAGATGTTTTTGGATCTTCTCGGATATACCTCTACCTAGACTTGGCTTTGAGGAACAAACTGGATATAAGGGCTCTCTGGTAGAATCCTCCCAAAAATTCACAGGTACAAATTTCAGACATACACACATTTGAAAATTCAAAACAATGTTCTTTATAATGAACATTCACTTAAACTAAGCCCTCTTTTGGTATAGCAAAGAGCACTGTCTCCAAACAAACTGGTAATTTGTACAAGTCCCTTATCAGTCCTGTGATACTTAGCTTGCAGCTGTGAGGCAATTCATAGTCCTTCTTCTTTCACAAAGTGAAACACACTTTGCTCTGGTTTAGTTTCAAAGCGGGGAAAAATCAGCACACAAAAAGTCAAAGTCAGTAAAGCAGTCACGAAACACAATGATCAGATAATCCTCCTCAATGGCCAAACCCACAGGCTGCTCTTTATAGCAGCCTCACTAATTACCACAGCCCTACCCAACCACAGGTGGCCTCATTTTCTTTGATAATAATCTCTCAGTTGTTATTGCTCTCCGCATGCGTGGCTGTATCATTAACTCTTGTTCTGAATCCAAGGAGGAGCTAGATAATTGATCTCCTTCTGAGCTGTCTGCCACACGCTTCTCCTCCCTGTCACTCATGTCTTCTTGGTCAGAGGAGCCTTCATCATCAGATTCCACCAGGGGCAAAACAGGCCTGCAGCATGTGGATGTCTCCCCACATCCACAGTCCTTGGGGCAGGAGCTGGGCCAGAGCTAACCACAACAGATACCAGTAGTTTATTGCAGCTGCCAGCAACAACTGGCTTCCTGCCTATGTACACCTTTCCAATATACATGGTTCTTAAATGCTGACAAATGCCTCCTGGACAATTCTATCTATAATGTTTCAAAAGGTATCTCTGTCCCAGTGATGGAAGGTTGGGCAAAAGCCAACAATAAACAAACAGTGTGACATAGTGGATGGACAAAAAAGTACTTAAGAGCCACTTTCTAAAAACCAACCCACAACAAAATGCAGAAGCTATGAGATGCTTGTCAAATGAAAATGCCAATAAACCAGTAAAAGTATCATTGAATTGGCTGTGGGAAATACACATAATGGTCATGCAGGATTCAAGAGTCATAATTTCATCTTCTATTGACCCAAGGTGCTACTATTGATTCCTTGAGTCAACCTTCAAAATAATATACTTTAAAAGACTTTTGACAAATCTTCTGGGCTGCCCTATCTCCTTCCCCTGCCATTATCAGCTCCAATTTTGCTTTCTAAGTCAAGAGTCAATTTTCATAAGTTATTGTTGCTGGGAGTTGTATTGAGGGAAAGTGTCCTTGTAGAAACTGGTCGTTTCAAATTTCAACCACAAAACATCTTATGAGTTTCAGTCATTCTGAAACAAGATAAAACTTTCTGATAGGAAGGGCTCAAAATTAATCAGCCTATCAAACAGTGCGCGTCTTGATGCTCCCTGAAAGCTGAAGTTAACACTCTTTTCAGGAATATGATTCTACAGCAATGATGGTGAACGTTTTAGAGACCAAGTGCCCCAACCCCAAACCCACTTATTTATCGCAAAGTTCAAACATAGCAATTTAAGCTGAATAATGAGGTTTTCATATAGAAAAAACAACTCATATTTGAATTATATCTGAACCCTGCCACCTCCACTAACAGTGCTTTTCAATGATAACAACTTTTTATTGAAAGGTAAAAGTTTGCATTTGGCATGCTTTTGATTAATGTGACTTTTGCTGTTGTATAGATCAGTGTTTCCCAACCTTGTCAACTTGAAGATATCTGGACTTAAACTCCCAGAATTCCCCAGCCAGCATTCGCTGGCTGGGGAATTCTGGGAGTTGAAGTCCAGATATCTTCAAGTTACCAAGGTTGGGAAACACTGGCATAGATGCTGATATTTTTTTTAACCTTGGCTCATACTTTGTAAGTTTGAAAGCAACACATGCAGCATTCACATCATCTGTTAGTGAGTAACAGATCTATCTCTGTACCAAAAAATAGCTAACACTATTAGTTAACACAAAAGAAATGGATATTCCTTGAATCAACTAATCTACAGCAGTGATTCACAGCTGGTGTTTCTAGTTGCTTTATTTTCTTAAGTCATTTGGGTTGCTCTTTTCTGCATCTTTTCCACCTCTAAATATTCTTTCTTAAATGCAGTAATTAGAACTGTGAAAACTATTCTGTGATCACATACAGGAAAGTTGGCAGTAGCAGTTTGAGTTTTGATTCTGTTCCTAATTATTCTCAACATACTGTGTTTTTGGAGTATAAGACTCACCAGAGTATAAATGCGGAGGAAAATAGGTGGGGGAAATCTGCCTACCAGGTATTCATTTGGTTAGCTTCCTTAGTCTGATTAGCTTCAGCACATTATTTTATCCCCTGGTTAGGGCTTTAAAAAAAACCTTATTCAGAGAGAGTAACAATGAAAGAGCTTGCAGGTGGGTAAGAGCTGGGAACATCCTTAGCACCTGGTTAGGGCTGGAAACAAACATTGAGGAAGTAGAGCAATGAAAAAAACCCTGCAAAGATTTAGTGTTTGGAAATAATTATTTGCAGAGAGTAATAATGAAAAAGCCTGCAAGGTAAAAGCTGGAAAGATCGTTAGCAGCTAGTTAGGGCTGGGAAAAAAGCTTCGAAAAATGCTACATTCAGAGTATAAGACACACCCAAATTTTCAGCCTCTTTTAGGAGGAAAAAGGTGACTCTTATACTCCGAAAAATACGGTAAATGCTTTTTGGACACAACAGAAGCCACACACAAGGTCAATTTGGCCACAGCAACCTTCAGTACAGTCCCTACCAGTTCACAAAACCTCCACAGGATAAGTAAAATTGGGATATTTTCTTGTTCCAGTCCCAGCATTCATCATGTTTATCTTAATATAGTCAACAACAGTTACAACAGTTCACTTAGTGACCGTTCGAAGTTACAACATCTTTGAAATGAGTAGCATCCCCATGGTCATGTGATTTACAAATACAAATCTTATAAATTGAATTTCCATTCGGATGTTTGACAACTGACTCACATTTATGATGGTTGCAATGTCCTGGAATCATGTGATCCCCTTTTGTGACCTTCTGACAAACAAGGTCAGTGGGGGAACCAGATTCACTTAACAACCATATTATTAATTTAACATCTGCAGTGATTCACTTAATGAATGTGGCAAGAAGAGCCATAAAATGGGAGAAAACTCACTTTAACAAATTTAACAACATAAATTTTGGGTTTCATTGGGGTTGTAAGTTGAGAACTACCTGTATATGCATTTATTTCAATTCATGTCTCTGAATTCTTTTCTTTTTACAAGTTGCCATGAATGCTCAAACCGAACAGCAAGGTCAGACATAACAAAACCACAGTCAACCAATTCTCTGCTTAATGCAGGATACAAGAACAGAATTCCTAACATTCCTAACCTCTATGTCCTTGCCTGCAAATGAAAGAAATCTACTACATATATATATATATATTTTAAACAGTCTCTTCCGCTGCCAGACGTATTTTTAGAGTTTTTCTAAATGTTTATAGTCAAAATTTGCCTTTGCAGAAACCATGTTGATTTTCTTTCAGCAATGCCTGTTTTTCTAATGTGCCCAGTAATTTTATCTTTAATAATGTCACCTCTTAATGTCTTTTCTGGCCTGCAGAATATTTTTAAATGTATTTCTATGGTCACAGTTTTAAGCAACTTTTATGTACTCTAGGAAGACTTTGCTTCCTTTTGCTATCCCCCTTTTAGCAATCCATCTTTGCAGAAGTTCCTCTTTTGAAATCAAACAAGGCTATGTTGGACATACTGATTTTCTTCTCCATAACTTTAAATAAGAAGCATTTTCCCTTAGAATATGAAAGGAAAGTACTTATAATTGAATTTTCTTGATGTAAGAATATAAGGATCAAATACCTCATATTGATGATTCCTTAGTGAAATTTAGTGTATAGGTCAGTGATGGCAAATCTTTTTTCCCTTAGGTGCCGAAAGAGCATGTGCGTGTGCTATTGCGCAAGCACAAGTGCCCACACCCATAATTCAATGCCTGGGGAGGCCCTCTGGAGGCCAAAAATGGCCTGTTTCCCAACTTTTAGTGGGCCCAGTAGACTCATGTTTTGCCCTCCTCAGGGCCAACCACAACACCCTGGAGCCAGGGGAGAGTAAAAATGCCCTTCCCCATCCCCCTGGAAGCTTTCTGGAAGCCAAAAACACCCTCCCAGAGCCTCTGTGTGAGCCAAAAATCAGCTGGCCGGCACACACATGCACATTGGAGCTGAACTACGGCACAGCTCGCGTGCCAGCAGATATGGCTTTGTGGGCCACCTGTGGCACCCATGCCTTAGATTCGCCATCACTGGTAAAGGTCATTTGGCACATCCTGGAAAGGCATTCATTCTCCTGTGGTACCTGTGGATGTGTTGTAAGGAGTGAGGATCCTGAGACATAGGAAACCTTCTCATAATGTGACTGGATGATCCAATTGGAGCTGCCCAGTGCGTATCCGGAACTGAGAGGAGAGACTTGTACTGCACCAAAAAGCTCCTGTAGGAGGAAGGGAGAAGAAAACAACTGAATTCTGGATGAAACTATCCCAGAAAATAAATTTCCACATATAAATTTCCACATCTTGTGGCAAGATGTAATCTTAGCTCACTGAGCTGATCTCCATGTTCAAGGGCAATACATCCATGGTCGGCCACCCTGAATCCGCAAGGAGAAGGGCAGCCTATAAATTCATTCATTCATTCAATCAATCAATCAAAAAACAAATGGTGAATCATCATGAACTGGAGAATTCTTAGTACTATTATATGCCGCCCTGAGTCCCATGGGATTGGGCGGCATATGAATAAATTATTAAATTAAATTAAATTAAATTAAATTAAATTAAATTCTGGTTTGCCCAGAAAGTTTGGTTGGGTTGCTGTGAGAACAGCATTTTAAACTTACATCTTCTTGCATCTATAATGACTGTATTTAAAGCTGTTTTTTCTTTCTTTCTACAATTAATTCAATCTTTATTTCAAAGGTGCTTTTTTCCAAGAAGCAACGAGACTTTCTGGGGTTGCTTTTGAAGACTTTTCGCTTCTTGCCCAAGAAGCTTCTTCAGCGTGGAGAATGGAAGGATTCATAATCCTTGCAGACAGTTGGCCATTTGCATTCTTTGTTTGTTTTTATAAATTTTATTTTATTATATCTTTTTTATTTTTTTCAATTAAAACAGACATACAAATAAACAAGTAAAAAAACAAAAACAGTAACTAAAACAAAACATATAATTAAATACAAATATTTGGGAAAAATAATTCCCCCACTCTTTCAGACATTTTGATCAGAGAAATTTTTCCTCATATGTTGATATTCTTTTGTTAACGTATTGCTTTGCTTTACATATACATTTCTAATTTGTCATTTATTTATTTTATCATTGTCCTTTTCTCTAGCCAATTGTAAAGATTTCCCCATATCTTATAGTATTCTGTATCTTCTTTTCCTTCTATTTTTTTGGACATTCTGTCCATCTCTGCACATTCTAATTGCTTTCTAATAATTATACCTTCTTCTGGTGTTTTGTCTGCTTTCCATTGCTGGGCATAGGCTATCCTAGCAGCTGTCAATATATGGATAACCAAATACCTGCCCAATAAATATTCTTTGCATTCTTTGAGTGAGTCCTTGAGGCCACTAAACATTGAGGTTTATCTGGGTCCTCAGGGTCACCCGAGTAATGCAAATGGGTGTGGAACCTTCTTGGAACTGTGGAAAAGACTGTGTTGTAGACATACATTCCCCACCATCCAGTCACAGCTGAAGAAGCTTCTTGGATGAGAAGTGAAACCTTTTCAAAGAAAACCCAGAAAACCCAGTTGCCTCTTGAAAAAAGCATAGAAACATAGAAGACTGACGGCAGGAAAAGACCTCACGGTCCATCTAGTCTGCCCTTATACTATTTCTTGTATTTTATCTTGGGATGGATATATGTTTATCCGAGGCATGTTTAAATTCAGTTACTGTGGATTTACTGACCATGTCTGCTGGAAGTTTGTTCTAAGCATCTACTACTCTTTCAGTAAAATAATATTTTCTCACATTACTTCTAATCTTGCCCCCAACCAACCTCAGATTGTGCCCCTTGCTCTTGTGTTCACTTTCCTATTGTGTTCTCTCCTGAACCTTATTTAACTTTTTAACATATTTAAATGTTTCGATCACGTCACCCCCCTTTTCCTTCTGTCCTCCAGACTATACAGATTGAGTTCATTAAGTCTTTCCTGATACGTTTTATGCTTAAGACCTTCCACCATTTTTGTAGCCCGTCTTTGGACCCGTTCAATTTTATCAATATCTTTTTGTAGATGAGGTCTCCAGAACTGAACACAGTATTCCAAATCGCCAGCGCTCTATACAGCGGGATCACAATCTCCCTCTTCCTGCTTGTTATACCTTTAGCTATGCAGCCAAGCATTCTACTGGCTTTCCCTACCACCTGACAGCACTGTTCACCCATTTTGAGACTGTCAGAAATCACTACCCCTAAATCCTTCTCTTCTGAAGTTTTTGCTAACACAGAACTGCCAATACAATACTCAGATTGAGGATTCCTTTTGCCCAAGTGCATTATTTGACATTTGGAAACATTAAACTGCAGTTTCCATTGCTTTGACCACTTATCTAGTAAAGCTAAATCATTTGCCATATTACAGACGCCTCCAGGAATATCTTTGCATTTTTGCATCTTTGGGGAAACCATTACCTTTTTAAAAAAATAAGAAACCAATTTTAATCAGTACTTTCAAATTGCATATGTACACACTCATAAAATTCTGACAATCATTCTGAGGTTGTTAATAATGTATTTGAAACTCACATAATTCCGATAATAATATAAAATTCCTGATTGGAAGAAGACTGAATAGAAAACAACAGCAAGGAGGGGGAATGTGGGAATTTGAATTAAGAGGAGAATTTTACATCCCTCAAATACAGTCTTAAATAACACAATATATTAGTGAATGTGCAACTAGCAAGCTGATTTCATAATGTGGAAATGCCCAGTTTTGAAGCATCTTTATAGAGTAGGACTTCAGTCCTCCTCCAAGCAGACTTAAGAGACCCGATTTGTTGCCATCAGTAGTAACGATTCAGGCTCCTGGTTCCTGCAATATCTGGCTGGCCATTGCCTTGATGACTGAGAATCTCCAAAGACAATTCAATGTTTATATTTAAGACAGTGACATGGAAATAATTTTTTGGAAAGGAACACAGGAAAACAAACACAAATGTGAAAAGCATTAGCAAAAAAATTATAACCAAAGTTCTTTTAAAAGTCTATACAAATCAAACAACTATGGGCTGGCATCCACATGGACACACGAGACTGGGTTTTGTGGAACTGCTTCAAAGATAAACCTGGAAGCTTTGATCAGGAAGAAGAAATCTATGGTTACGAGATTTTTATTTCATTCACATTTGAATACAAACAATTGATTATTAACTTAATTGATTATTATTGATTAACTGACTATTGTCAGCGCTCCAAATATGATATTTTATCCTATGATAAAACAGATACAGAAGGAAAGAAGACAGCTACAGATTTTTCTTCCCAAATCCTTTTTTTTTAAAAAAAGAGAAACTCACAATTTTCTGGGAATATCCCACCAGCTGGATCTTACTGAGTGCAGAGTTAACTTCCTGCATGTTGTAGCATCTTCTCCACGTTGCAACTTCAACAGCATCTTTCAGGGGTGCAGGGAGCATCCTGGAAGAGAAACACGTTTAGAGAATTAAGGGCTTGCCAGTGTAATAAAATTCTGGACTCACTTTCTAAAATTCCAAAAATTAATATCACAAGGGGGAGAAAAAAGAGTGGGCTGAAGAAGAGCACTTTAACAAGCACCTCAATTCCCAACATGTGTCAATTTACATCTAGTGAAATGAGGTGAGAGTCTAGCCTTTATTACCTCTCTAGCATGCTCCATTTTTGAGGAATTCAAGATTAGTCTTCAGAGAGGGGTTGCATATAAATCCGATAGATAGATAGATAGATAGATAGATAGATAGATAGATAGATAGATAGATAGATAGATAGATAGATAGTGTTCTGTCTGGGTCACTCCGGAAGCTATGACCAACCCAAAAAGATAAGCCAGACACACCGGTGCAATGCAAATGCAGTTTATAAAGTTCAAGAGAAACAAAACTAACAGAAAATGTTCTTACAAAGCAGGAAAATACTGGAACTCCAAATATATCCACGAAAGCAATAGTCCATGCAGCAATACAGGATTCTTGCTGCCAAGACGAGACTGTAGATAGCAGACATACACCTCCCACGGGTCTTCCAAACTGCTGGGCCACAAGCCAGGAACAGAGACGCCGAGAAACAAGACAGGATAACGCAACTCCAAACTGATAACACCCCACATGGCTTCAAGGGCTGGCCTGCCTTATATACCCTTTCCCTGTTAATGAGGACCACACCCAAGCCCAGCTGTTCCTAATTCACTGCTGATAGTATTTCTTCAATTGCTCCTTCCTTTGATCTGAACATCTCTGTCGCATGTCAATGACAGCTTGAGCTTCGTCCCCTAGTGACTCCAAGCTACTGGCTGGGGAGAGCCCCTCCTCGGGGCTCTCATGCTGTTCTTCCTCGTCACCTTCCTGACTATATTCTCCCCCGTCCGACTGCTCAGCCCCCTCCTCTTCGCTTTCATCCTCCTCCGGGCATGGAGCCAGCAAAGACGCAGCTAGACCCTGATCGGCCTCAGGCTGAACCATAACAGATAGATAGATAGATAGATAGATAGATAGATAGATAGATAGATAGATAGATAGATAGATAGATAGTTAGATTCTGCTAAAAAAATAAATAAAGGGAACACTCAAATAACACATCCTAGATCTGAATGAATGAAATATTCTCATTGAATACTTTGCTCTGTACAAAGTTGAATGTGCACAAAAGCATGTGAAATTGATTGTCAATCAGTGTTGCTTCCTAAGTGGACAGTTTTATTTCACAGAAAATTGATTTACTTGGAGTTATATTGTGTTGTTTAAGTGTTCCCTTTATTTATCTATTTTTGAGCATTAGAAAAATTGAGAACCACTGCTCTAGTGCATAGTGAGGTGGGGCTCTCAAATCCTGTATTTTGGGCAAAGAAAAGAATAAATCTCTTTCTCCAAGCGACACCAACTGGAATTGGCCCCAGAGAAAGGAAAAGCATCACTGTAAGATGATCCCCCCAAACCACAGAATCTGCTCAAACCAATACTGTGATTGACGGTATAGAAAGCTGTAGGGAGTTCAAGGAGCACAAGGATGGATATCTACCACCATCCTGACTCTGTCACAGGTGAACCGAAAACATGACCAAAGCTGCCGCTATATTAAATCCTTGCATGAAATTAGAATTAAAAATGAGTACAATGAATAGACTTAATAGTATGCAATTATCCAATGTTACTTATTTCTTGAGATGATATGATGTCTAAAACTAAAACCCCCTTAGGGCTGCAGCAAAGAAGCAAGTTAGAAAGTCACTTCAAAAGTCACTTCTCCTTCATAAAGCCAGATGACTGATCTCTTATGGATCAGTGTTATTCAAAAGTCATAAAATGGAGTATAAGGTCCATAAAACAATTTTCACAGTGGTTGGAAATAAACACTGGAATCCCCCAAAGATTTCCATTTTTAACTTGTTCACAAATCCTTTGGAATTAGGAAGGAAAGAATTAAGTGGCTAAGTCTGTTGGTATCAGCACGGCATTTATAATTATGTAATCCCACCGCCAGTGACGAGATTCATTCAAATCTCCAGATGACAAATAATCCAGATTTCTCTGTTAAATAGCAGATGAATTTAGAACCGACTGCATTTCACTAATCATCTGTAATGCTATGCTTAAAATGCTAGATATAATGTTTGTGGGTGTGGGTGTGTTGGAAAAGGTCGTTCTATTCCTTGTGTTTTTGTTATTACTCAGAAGAGGACAAAACGTTCCTTGCTTTCTGTTGGGATATACAGTACTGGAATGGCAGTTTGCATACTATGTACACAGGCAATCTTGGCCCAAGCCATCATTAATGCTTCCTTTGGTGTCTTAAATTATAGGAAGAAGGTCATTGACCCAACAGCTTCCCCAATAAATTAAGTTCTCTTAAATAAGCAAATCGGCAAAACTTGACCAATTTCCATAAATCACTGGAAATGAGCTGGAATGAGCTTTTGATTTAGTGTCTGTTTAATATACTTCTTCCACTCTTTGGCAGCTTTCACTGCATTCCTGCCTGGCTTCCTAGTACAGCATGAGATTTATGTCCCAGGAGATAACCATTCTTTTTATGGGCTACAAATGTTGTCATTTGCTGTTTTTTGTATGTTTCTCTCTCGCTTGCTCAGT
This sequence comes from Erythrolamprus reginae, assembly GCF_031021105.1. Classification (NCBI taxonomy): domain Eukaryota; kingdom Metazoa; phylum Chordata; class Lepidosauria; order Squamata; family Dipsadidae; genus Erythrolamprus; species Erythrolamprus reginae. Next base: position 388,874,579 of record NC_091950.1, on the reverse strand, counting down.
ATTTTTAAGCACTAGCCTTTCTAGGGAGCGAAACAGACATAACACAGTGGTACCTCTACCTACAAATGCCTCTACTAACAAACTTTTCTAGGTAAGAACCAGGTGTTCAAGATTTTTGCCTCTTCTCAAGAACCATTTTCCACTTGCAAACCCGACCCTCCGAAACTGTAACCGGAAAAGGCAGGGAGAAGCATCCGTGGGGCCTCTCTAGGAATCTCCTGAGAGGAAACAGGGCCAGAAAAAGCAGGGGAAGCCTCCGTGGGGCCTCTTTAGGAATTTCCTGGGAGGAAACAGTGCCGGAAAAGGCGGGGAGAAGCCTCCGTGGGGCTTCTCTAGGAATCTCCTGGGAGGAAGCAGGGTCTCCACCCTCCCTGTGGCTTCCCCAATCACACACTTTATTTTCTTTTACACTGATTCCTATGGGAAAAAATGCTTCTTCTTACAACTTTTCTACTTAAGAACCTGGCCATGGAACGAATTAAGAGGGAAAATATCCCCAAAGAAGAAGAAGTTATTAAAAAAATATTGGACTGCGCTGAAATGGATATGATGACAAGACGGTTAAAAGATCAAGAAGATACGGAATTTTACGAAATATGGAACAAAGTTTATATATGGATTAATAAGAAGAAACAGTAAAAAGTTAACATAAATAAGCAAATAAATGAGTGAATTGTATTGGTAGAGATAAGATTTAAATGTTATATTAGAATTAGATGGAAGATGATTTTAGAATTATATTAGAATTAGTTTATATTTGAAGAATTATTAGAAGTTAAACAAGCTAAGCAAAATTTTTTCTTTACATTTAAAATAATGAATTGAATTTAAATATGTATTTTTTTTGTGTACTTAAATCTGTACTTTTGAAATAAGCGGGGAAATTACAACCCCATTTTTATGTTAAATGTATGTTTGTCTATTTTACGAAAATCAATAAAATTTATGCAAAAAAAAAAAAGAACCTGGTCAAAGAACGAATTAAGTTCGTAAGTAGAGGCACCACTGTAATATAACAAGGGTTAATTATGCTACTGACTCTGATATTTGAATTTCTCAATTCCTGTTGGATACCGATTAGAGTCTCTATGGTAATTTCTGATGTTTAAGATTATCTGAGGATAGAAACACAAGAGTATCATTTAATACTGATGGGAGACTAACATCTTCAGGCCAGGAGGCACAGAAGATTATACTAAGAATTCTGTCTGAGTTATGGAAAGTACAGATCCTAAGGAAATCTCTTCTGGTTTTATCATCCAGTGTCCAGAATCCATTTCTTATTTTCCCCTTGCTCACCTTTCAAATGCTCTAGGCTTCCCTAGCATGGAGATAACAGCAGCAACAGCACTTATATTTATACACCACTCACTCTATAGCGCAGGGGTCTCCAATCTTGGCAACTTTGAGACTTGTGGACTCCAACTCCCAGAATTCCTCAGCCAGCAAAGCTGCCATAGCGCACTCCACTGTTTACAGAGTCAGCATATTGTCCCTAACAATCTGGGTCCTCATTTTACAGACCTCGGAAGGATGGAAGGCTGAATCAATCTTGAGCTGACAGAATTGAACTCTAGACCAGTGATTTTCAACCTTTTTTGAGCCGCGGCACATTTTTTACATTTACAAAATCCTGAGGCACACCACCAACCAAAATGACACAAAATGATACCCTAAGACACTCTCCTCTCTTTTTCCATCCCTGTCTCCTCCCCACCCTTGTGTGTATGTGTGTGTGTATACACACTCTTGAACCATTTGCAAAAACAGGTGAGGGCTGGGGGGTTTTCTCTCTTATTCTTTGGGTGCTTTTTATCATATGTTTTAAATCAAGAGTCACTTCTCTCTCTCTCTTTTGTTTCTCTCTCTTTCCTCTCATTCTCTGTCTCAATCATTTTCTCATTTCTCTTTTTTCCTCCCCTTTTTGCTCATTTCTCTCTCTCTCCCTTCCTCTCCTTTTCTCTCTCTTTCTCTTGCTTTCTTTCTCTCTCTCTTGCCTTCTTTCTCTCTCACTCTTGCTTTCTCTCTCTTTCTCTTTTTTTTCTCTCTTGCTTTCTTTCTCTCTCTCACTCTCTTTCTCTCTCTCTTTCTTTCTCACTCTCACTCTCTCAGCAAAAAGTTGCGAGACCGGAACCTGAGCTTCCTTCTTCGCGGCACACCTGACCATGTCTCGCGGCACACTAGTGTGCCACGGCACACTGGTTGAAAAACACTGCTCTAGACCATAGGCAGAATTAGCCTGCAATTCTAACCACGGTGCCACCCGAGCTCTTCTTCCTAATGAACTTCTTTTTCCACTGATATTATTCCCTGTGTGATGCTAGCCAAATGGCCCTTCCTGCACTTAGGTAAGATCCCAATGTGTCCCCTTTGGCTTTCCAACAAATCTCTCCAACATTTACCGAGAATGTGCCATTACTGAAGAAGGGGAGCGAAAAGCATTACCTTTATTATAATCCATTATGACACCATTTGATTTACAAAGCCTCAATGGGGTTTAATGTTGTCAGCAGTTGGCTCACGTTGCACAGAGTAATGGGGTGGAAACATAAACTATTCCGGCGCACTTAGTATTTTTTTCTACAAAGCAATTTTCCCCCCTAAGAACTCCAAAGCTTACACCTTTACCCAATAAAGATAGCAACTCAATTGTATGCAACCTATTTAGGACTGAAGCAGCTAAGCTGCACACCGTCTTGCAATAAAGCAACACTTTTGACAGTTCTGAGAGTCAGAGAATGTGGCAGCCTCGCACAGTCACCACAAGTTAACCGAAACCAAAAAGAACGGTCATATTAATGTTATGTTTTATAGACATCGTTGCCCTCAGGAAAGAGGTTCCATTATGGTCACAGACAATAACGCATAATAAGACTAAGCCTATTCATGGTTGCCACTGACGAAAACAGTTCTGAGAACAAGACTGCAGGGAAATTCCTATTGATTTATGGCCACTGACACTGTTGAGTTTCCAAAGTCATTGGGGACATGTACAAGGTGCCACGTTCTCAGCAAAATGTTGAAGTCAATATACGCCAGGGGTGTTAAACTCAAGGCCCAGGGTCCACATCTGGCCCATGGGGTGTTGATATCCTGTCTTGATAAATCCTTCTCTAGATAAGGTTGCCTATTCAGGATGGCTGAGGATAGAATAAGGAAATGAACTATAAAATAATTAGTGAGCTCTCAGAGACACTTTTCAAAAGGATGAAGAAAGAGGAAGATGGCAGTCAACTTACCGTTGCACCTCCTTATTCTTCCACAAGGAGGCAGACTGAGCCTTTGGTACTCGCTCTATAAAGTTGACCAATTCCTCCATAAGAAGCCTGAAAACAGAAAAGGCCTCAAAATGAAAACATAGCAGGTTGAACTGACACACTAGAACAAGGATCAGCAACACGTTACTCTGGAGCCATATGGGGCTCTTTCGTTCCTTTGCTGCGGCTCTGTATTGCCAGTCGGCTGCACAATTCACAGGGCTTTTGGTTAGGACAGACAACAGATTCAAACTTATTATTAACCGCTCTAAACTTGACTGTAAAAAACATGACTTTAACAATCGAGTTGTTGAAGTGTGGAACTCATTACCGGACTCAATAGTGTCAACCCTCAACCCCCAACATTTCTCCCTTAGACTATCCACGATTGACCTCTCCAAGTTCCTAAGACGCCAGTAAGGGGCGTACATAAGTGCACTAGTGTGCCTAACGTCCCCTGTCCAATTGTCTTTCCTTATCTCATATATCATATATATTCTCTCCCTCTCATATATTTCTCTTCTTTTTTTACTTACTATCTTTATATATATTACTCAATGTCACGCGCGCGGTCGGGACTCCCTAGCTCGGCTCCCCAGCTGGGGAGCGAGCTGCGATGTCCCCAAGCGCGCGGGCACCGCCCGCCCGCCCACGCTGTTGCTGGGGCCGCTTCCCAGCTGGGGAGCCGAGCTAGGGAGTCCGGACCGCGCGCGCGTTGCTGGGGAAAGCGCGCGCGCTTGGGGAATCCCTAGCTCCGCTCCCCAGCTGGGAAGCGGAGCTAGGGATTCCCCAAGCGCGCGCGCTTTCCCCAGCAACGCGCGCGCGGTCCGGACTCCCTAGCTCGGCTCCCCAGCTGGGGAGCGAGCTGCGATGTCCCCAAGCGCGCGGGCACCGCCCGCCCGCCCACGCTGTTGCTGGGGCCGCTTCCCAGCTGGGGAGCCGAGCTGGGGTGTCCCCGCGCGTGCCGCCCGCCCGCCCACGCCGTTGCTCGCGCCGCCGCTGGGGTCTTACGGGGGCAAGAGGGGGAAGACCCAGGGAAGCCTCTGCCCGGCGGGGAAACTCCACCATCTACGCATGCGTGGAAGGGCACGCATGCGTAGATGGTGGAGTTTACTTCCGGGTTGAAAACTCGCGAAATAGCCCTTTCGCGATCCTTGAGGACGCGAAACTCGAGGGTTCACTGTATTGTATATTGGACAAAGAATAAATAAATAAATAAATAAATAAAAAAAAGACAGAGTTAAAAGGATGCCACAGTAAGAGGAGACTCTATGGCAGGGGAAGTGGACTTCCAGTTTACTCATTCATTCATTCATTCATTCATTCATTCATTCATTCATTCATTCATTCATTCAAATGCCAACCAATTGCAAATGGACTCTGGGAGGTTGGCTCCAAAATTGAACAGGAGGCACCTGGTTAGGACCTTTGTGGCTCTTTCAGTGTTTAAGGTTGCCGACTGCTGCACTACAATAAATTTCTGAGGATTTTCCACACAGCTGATGGTTTGATTTCTCAAACTGAACCAATTCTTTAGGTTTGATTGTTTCTCCAAATGAAGCATTCTTAACAGAGTGGATGAATGTTTACCCCAATTGATCAGTGAACACAAGACCAGCAGGGTGATACTTCTGCAACAGAGGCAAATGTGTTTTTAGGCTGGTGGCAATATTCATTAATTTAGAAACATAGAAACATAAAAGATTGATGGCAGAAAAAGACCTCATGGTCCATCTAGTCTGCCCTTATACTATTTTCTGTATTTTATCTTAGGATGGATATATGTTTATCCCAGGCATGTTTAAATTCAGTTACTGTGGATTTATCTACCACGTCTGCTGGAAGTTTGTTCCAAGGATCTACTACTCTTTCAGTAAAATAATATTTTCTCATGTTGCTTTTGATCTTTCCCCCAACTAACTTCAGATTGTGTCCCCTTGTTCTTTTGTTCACTTTCCTATTAAAAACACTTTAGAATAATTTACAAATTCTCTCTCCAAGTAAACTTTGTCAGGTATTCCATTTCAGGTTTTCGTAGCAACTACACTGTGGCTTTTTTCATTAAGCTTTACTGCCATCACCCTGGCACATTGGTTACAGAATTCATATGTTCTAGAAAAGAAAGCAGAGGCTGCCAGGAATGAGATCTCAGATGGCCATTGAAGGGTCAGAGTCTAATTCTTTTACCTGTTTCCTCCATTGATTAAATTAAGTGGAATTACTCCCATGGAACCATTGATGGATGCCAATGTTGATCTGACTGTCAAACCACTACCCAACCATCAACGTTGTGACAGTACCAGTAAATTGCCCAATACAAAGCCCAGATGTGAAAAATGATCCTATCCTGAAACTCTCTGTTAGAAGAGACGGACTGGTCAGACTACCTAGCCATCAGCATCACTTATTATTGTTTTATTGTCAATAGTTTTTGTCCGTCATAGCATGGCTGTTGCACTATCCATTCAATTTTAATTCTTTGAAGTTAGTTCTTTATTTTGCCACATCATCCCAAATTCAAGTTTAGAATCAGTAAATTGTTGGTCTTTTTTCTGAAGTCACTAGAAGTGACACAGAACACAGGCAGCACCTGTTATTTTCTTCTCTTGAATCAACTACTTGCTGCATTTGCTCGAAGATCAGATGCACATGTGACCTGCACATATTCATTTTGTTACATGCAAAATTCTCTAAAAGTAACAATAATAAATGTTTGTAATTTACTATTGAAAGCAAATATCTTAGCTACAGTTCTTTGAGCTAAAAGAAGCAGTTACCCACTGAATCATATACCAGAAAGTGGGATGGGAGAAAAATAAATTTTAATTTCTATGTAAATAGACTTGAAATTGTGGTACTTAAAAAGGTCTATTATACGTATGTATGTATGTATGTATGTATGTATGTATGTATGTATGTATGTATGCATGTATTTGTGTGTGTGTCTGTTTGTCTATCTATCTGTCTATATGTCCCAAAGTAACTGCTCTAAAGCCCTTAATGATGGATCCATTCTTGCAAAATCACAAGGCATAACATTTCTACATCATCCTGTATTTGTATTGTATTTTTATTTATTAGATTTGTATGCCGCCCCTCTCCGAAGAGTCGGGGCGGCGAACAACAATATAAAAAGACAATGTAAACAAATCTAATATTAAAAAACAATCTAAAAAAAACCCAATTTAAAGAACCACTCATACATACAAGCATACCATGTATAAATTCTATAAGCCTAGGGGGAAGGGAAATTTCAATTCCCCCATGCCTGACGACAGAGGTGGGTTTTAAGGAGCTTGCGAAAGGCAAGGAGGGTGAGGGCAACTCTGATATCTGGGGGGAGCTGGTTCCAGAGGGTTGGGGCCGCCACAGAGAAGGCTCTTCTCCTAGGTCCCGCCAAACAACATTGCTTAGTCGACGGGACCCGGAGAAGGCCCACTCTGTGGGACCTAACTGGTCGCTGGGATTCGTGCGGCAGAAGGCGGTCCCGGAGATATTCTGGTCCGATGCCATGAAGGGCTTTATAGGTCATAACCAACACTTTGAATTGTGACCGGAAATTGATCGGCAACCAATGCAATACTGTTTATGTCTGACTTCATTTAGTGTTCTTTCTCTAGTACTAGATGTAGAGTTAAAAGGTGGGTGGTTTCAGAAGATGCCAAAAGTGGAGGAAAAGTTGAAAGACATTAGAATACTCAATAGGCAGAAGCAAAATATCAGATTGGAAATAGGATACAGATCAAATATCTAGGAGGCAGACTTCATAGGCCAGAACTAGCTTGAACAATTAGAAGATATCAAAAGGTAGGATTCTGGTTAAACATTAACTTAAATAACATGCTGACAAATACATTACCAAAGGGTCATGTAGTAGAATGGGGAATCAGGCAAATAGTCACACATTTACTAGAGATTGAGCCTATGAATTTCCTATAAAGAATGAGACTCTAAGGCTTACAACCTCTTCTCTAGCTGTTAGATTTTATGGTTCAATCTCAGTGAGTGCTGGCAGTCCTCTCTCTTGGACCCAGTAATAATCTTTAGCAACTAGCAAAATTTGGGGACTGTCAAGAGATTATTTTTGATTTTTTTTTCTTCACAGTGGGAGGACCATATTCTTCATGGCTGTCTTTCTTCAGTACTGCAGTGTAGGTTATTATCAATTATTGCAATGATATGCACACATATATTGCCAATAAAGCATTTCATTATTCTCAATTATTTAAAACATAAAAAATATACTCTCTATTGTTGTGGTTAGCTCTGGCCCAGCTCCTGCCCCAAGGAATGTGCAGGTGGATGTGGGGGAAACATCCACATGCTGCAGGCCTGTTTTGCTCCCGATGGAATCTGCCGACGAAGCCTCCTCTGACCAAGGAAGCGTGAGTGACAGGGAAGAGGGGAGTTTGACAGACAGCCCAGGAGGAAATCAGTCATCTGTATCATCCCTGGATTCTGAACAAGAATTAATGACACATCCATGCATGCGTAGAGTGATGCATAGGAGACAACAACTGAAGCATTATTACAAGAGAAAATGAGGCCACCTGTGGTTGGGTGGGGCTGCTGTAATTAGTGCTACAGATAAAAGTGCAGCCTGGTGTTTTAGCCTCATGCCAGTTTATCTGATTCATTGTTTCGTCAAGATCGTGGTTTTTGTGCTGTTCAAGATTGTGTGTGGACTCTCTGGACTTTAGAATTGGACTCAATTTCCCAGTTATTGGGTGAGCAATTGGATTGCATTTAACCTGTGCCTTGTGTTTACCAGAAAATCCCTTTGACATTTAAAAAGGTAGTTCTTCCTGTTTTTCTGTTTATAAAAACTTTTGGGTTTTCCCTTTATCGTGTGGTGTGTGTCTTCCTGGACTAATTACCCTGTAATTACGGGCGGTTGAAACACGCCGGCAGAACATCTATGTATCTAGGAAAAAAGTTACATGCTTATTCAGCTCTAGTTAAAAGGTCAAACCAACCATGATTGGATTAAGAACCTAAGTTAAAGCAACTCAACCCTTCTTGATTAGTTTAAGGAAATAATTATTTGGGGTTCTATTGACTTTAGGTAATTGAAATCCTTCTCTTTGTTTAGTTAATTAAGATGCTCTCCTGTTTATTTGGCAATCTTTGTATCCTGACAGGATTTGCCACATATTAACTATTTACATGTAACTAGGTTAGTTAAGAATTAAGGTTTTATATTTGTACGCGCAAGAAACTGGTTATAAAAGAATACATTTGCAAGTCGAAAAAGAGACAGCATCATCCCAGAGAGACAGAGAGTGCTTCTCAACATGACACAGCTCTGTTCAGCACAGAGAGATATTTCCAACCTGGATAAAGCATTCTAAAAATCATGTCTCAGTGTCTGTGATTTCTATACAGTGTTCCCTCGATTTTCGCGCGGGATGCGTTCCAAGACCGCCCGCGAAAGTCGAATTTCCGTGAAGTAGAAATGCGGAAGTAAATACACCATTTTTGGCTATGGACAGTATCACAAGCCACCCCTTAACACTTTAAACCCCTAAATTACCATTTCCCATTCCCTTAACAATAATTTACTCACCATTATTACCGGTACTCACCATTGAATAAGACACTTGGTGATCCTGATATTTATAAACATAATTATTTATTAACAATAATTATTTTTTTTGTTATTGATTTGCAAAAATTATTAGTTTGGCGATGACATAATGGCGTCATCAGGCGGGAAAAACCGTGGCATAGAGCAGTGGTCCCCAACGTTTTTTCCACCAGGGACCAGTTTCAGCAAGACAATTTTTCTATGGCCCAGTGGGGGCGGAAAGGGGTGTGGTTGGGGGCGGGATTAAGCATGGGGGTGCTGGTCCTCCCCGCCCCTCTTTCCCGCCATCGCCCTGTGGCCGGCAGAACCTGCCTCCCAAGCCCTCTTGCCCAGCGGGGGCTAAGCGCTGGAGATAGGGGGTCAGGCTGGCCCTCCTGCCTCCCCCCAGCCAAAAACGCAAAAGCGCCCCACGGCAGAAGCCAAAAGAGGCTTGAGCCTCTTGGTCCTTCCCACCCCTCTGTCCATCGTCCTGTGGCCGGCAGAACCTGCCTCCCGAGGCCTCTTGCCCGGCGGGAGGCGAAGCGCTGGAGGGAGGGGTGGCGGCATGAGGGCCGGCAGCTGCTGACTCCATGGACCGGTGCAACATGCCCCGCGGCCCGGTACTGGTCCGCGGCCCGGTGGTTGGGGACCCCTGGCATAGAGAAAAACCCGCGAAGTTTTTTTTAATTAATATTTTTTGAAAAACCGTGGTACTGTATAGGCTATTCGCGAAGTTCGAACCCGCGAAAATCGAGGGAACACTGTATCTCTACACTGCAACACTCATATAACTTTGCCAAATGGTCAAGTCCGGATGGCTTTTCAACATTTGGGAAATAAGGAGTTAAACACATGCATATGCTTAAAAGTTTCAAAGGCTTCTTTGGCTTATTTTCAACCCTGTGAAAAGTTCCTTAAATTCTTGAGAAGCAATGTTTCTATGCTGTCAGTTACCTTTCCTCTTCCCCTTTGCCACTTCTTTCAGCAGTGGAATAAAAGGGATTAGATAACACTGACTTAAGTCGATTTTTCTTACCTCCCAATCTGCACCGTTGGCTCAGTGGCATACACAGTTCCAGTGAACCCAGTATGTTCTGTGATGTAGGGCAAGGCCATCATGCAGTGATAATTGGAGATCAGGATCACATCTACTGTAGACAGGTCAATCAGTTCCATCTGAAAATAATATGACCCAGAAATCATTTGGAAAAATAGATTTTTGAACTTAGCCCTCTCCATGTTCCTTTCGTATATGTTTAAGTTTAAGTTTAAGTTTAATCAGATTTGTATGCCGCCCCTCTCCGCAGACTCGGGGCGGCTCACAGCAACAGCAACACAATGTACAACAAATCCAATATTTAAATTAATTTAAAAAACCCCACAAGTTAAAACCAATCATACACACTAGCGTACCATGCATACATTTTATAAGCCTAGGGAGAAGGAACATGTCAATTCCCCCATGCCTGACAACAGAGGTGGGTTTTAAGGAGCTTACGAAAGGCTAGGAGGGTGGGGGCAACTCTGATATCTGGGGGGAGTTGGTTCCAAAGGGTCGGGGCCACCACAGAGAAGGCTCTTCCCCTAGGCCCCGCCAACCGACATTGTTTAGTTGATGGGACCCGGAGAAGGCCAACTCTGTGGGACCTAACTGGTCGCTGGGATTCGTGCGGCAGAAGGCGGTCCCGGAGATATTCTGGTCCAGTGCCATATATACCATCCCTGCAAGCAATACTTAGATTAAAGAAATCTTGCCCGCCATTCATCTGAGAATTCTAATATAGACAGAATATGCCTTCAGATTATTGTTAACACACTGTTCTATATAAACAGTGAGAAATTATCTGGTTCTTCACCTTAATTTTATTTATATATAGCTCGGAACTGCAATATGTTGTTTGAGGGGCCAGGGAGCCTTCATAAACCTCCCTTGCTGTCCAATGAGTTCCTGGCCCATTTGACATTTTCATTAAAAAAGATTAAAAAGAGGAACTTGGCATCTTACAAAGAAAACCACTAGTCTGTGTATCCTCTTTATTTCTAAGAATGCCTCATAGCCACCAAAGAAAACAATAGAAAAAAGGTGAGTTTTCTTATAACAATTGAATAGCCACAAAGTAATGTCCATGGAACTAAAAAGCCTATATGTACAAATGTGTACAAAAGTACACACATCATGCCATTTGAAAGATATCAAATTAGTGTTCAGGAGGGAAGTGTTTTTAATAGAAAAAGTGAACACAAGAACAAGGGGGCACAATCTGAAGTTAGTTGGGGGAAAGATCAGAAGCAACGTGAGAAAATATTATTTTACTGAAAGAGTAGTAGTTGCTTGGAATAAACTTCCAGCAGATATGGTTGATAAACCCACAGTTACTGAATTTAAACATGCCTGAAATAAACATATATCCATCCTAAGATAAAATACAGAAAATAGTATAAGGACAGACTAGATGGACCATGAAGTCTTTTTCTGCTGTTAATCTTCTATTTTAATAGGATGGATAATCCATTCTCTGTAAACTTTCAAAGTTGAATACTTTGAGTTGCCTTTGAGACCTTTGAATGGAATGCATGAATGGCTAGACCAGAATAACCCAGGCAAAAAGTAATTCTAATTTTAAAATTGGGTGGCAATTTACTTAAATATGGCACATGTTCACTTAATTAACAACAGCAAATACGATAACTTTGTGTACTTAGTAATTTCCACATTTATATGTGTATGTGTATATGGGATAAACATATATTCATCCTAAGATAAAATACAGGAAATAGTATAAGGGCAAACTAGATGGACCATGAGGTCTTTTTCTGTCGTCAATCTTCTATGTTTCTATATATCGTATAAACATATATCCAGTCCCACACGTTTCTGAAGAATGCTGGTAATTTAGAGTCAATTCAGGTTTTATCTCAAAGTCTTAGAATTACCAAACATTAGAGGTTGCACCCATTTTGGAACTCACCAGTACCTTGGATTCAAGGAGAAAAGGTTGAAGCAGAGGTTTTCAACCTTAGCAACTTTAAGCCTGATGGACTTCAACTCCCAGAATTCCCCAACCAGTTGGCTGGGGTATTCTGGGAGTTGAAATCCACCAGGCTTAAAGTTGCCAAGATTGGAGACCTCTTCCCTGGAAGGTATGGGATGGGTGGGAATATAAAACCTCTCGGCAACTGCTTAAATCAAACACCCGTAAGATGAATTTATTTAAGAAGTTCCTAACAGGTAGAATAAGAATCCCCAAGCCATATGTTCCAAAAAAATATCTTTCTACCTAGAAATCTGAAATAGTGCACCATCTTGATATGCAGCAGACTTCCCCTAAGCAGTGCCCTTCTACTTTGCTGGCTTATAATTATTAAAAAAATTAATTCCACACTGAAGGAAAAGTAGGTCTACCGAAAATCCTCAGAAAATGAAGATTGCAGCTGAAAGACTGAACTTTCAGACGCTAGTTATGTTCTCTTCTCTATAGTGTCTGAAATTAATTCCTTTGTCTTCTTTTTGCTAGCTCTAAAACCTGTCCAATTTCAGGGTTGGGATGGAGTTTAATCGTTTTCAGGCTATTCTGTGAGTACAGGAATAGAATCAGATAAAATGGATTTGCAAGGCTGAAGGAAAAGATTTTGCTTCCTGTAATAAGAAATATTTACAGGTATGGCTGGGACATTGGTGGACTCAATCTGGAGAATTTACCAGAAGTTTAACCTCTAACTCAGTTATTATGGAGCAACTTACAACATTCAATAGTCATCAAGCAGAAAAATTATCCTTACACAAATCTAAACTTATTGATTTGAAGTTAATGGTGGAGAAATCAATCAAATTGGCTGTTTAAAAACCAAATGTCTCCTAATAACTAATTTCTGCCCTGGGGGGGATCCCTTTTCTATTGAGATTAAAATTGCACCCATGGATGATTGTTAAAATTAATACAGTGCAGAATCATGAATAGAATTGGAGAGATTTGTTAAAACAGGCATTAAAAAAGTTTCTCATAGAGAACAGTTGTTTGGTTCCCTTTAACATTAATGAGCTTGTGAAATCTGCCACTATAATAAAATAACGGGCACCAATTTTAGCCTTGGGAAAAATATTTAGATGTCACGATATGTCAATACTTACAAAAATTATTATTGTGCAAGCCATAATATTCCCTGTGACAATTGCCGATCAATTTCCGGTCACAATTCAAAGTGTTGGTTATGACCTATAAAGCCCTTCATGGCATCGGACCAGAATATCTCCGGGACCGCCTTCTGTCGCACGAATCCCAGCGACCGATTAGGTCCCACAGAGTTGGCCTTCTTCGGGTCCCGTCGACTAAATAATGTCGTTTGGCGGGTCCCAGGGGAAGAGCCTTCTCTGTGGTGGCCCCGACCCTCTGGAACCAGCTCCCTCCTGAGATTAGAACTGCCCCCACCCTCCTTGTATCGTATGTTGTGTGCATGTTTTTTAAATTATGGGTTTTTAGCTTCTTAATTATTGAATTTGTATTATATATTGTTTTCTGTTGCTGTGAGCCGCCCCGAGTCTGCGGAGAGGGGCGGCATACAAATTAAATTAAATTAAATTAAATTAAATTAAATTAAATTAAATTAAATTAAATTAAATTAAATTAAATTAAATTAAATTAAATTAAATTAAATTAAATTAAATTAAATTAAATTAAATTAAATTAAATTAAATTAAATTAAATTAAATTAAATTAAATTAAATTAAATTAAATTAAATTAAATTAAATTAAATTAAATTAAATTAAAATTAAATTAAATTAAATTAAATTAAATTAAATTAAATTAAATTAAATTAAATTAAATTTAAAAAAATAAAAAAAAATAAAAAAAATAAAAGTTCTAAATCAGTTTTTTCAAACCTTAGCAACTTTAAGACGCATGGATTTCCCAGAATTCTCCACCCAAACATGCTGGCTGGGGAATTCTGGGAGTTGAGGTTCACATATATTGAAAGTTGCCGAACCTGGGAAATCCTGCCCTAAATGTTTGAGGGGGGGGGGGAAAGGTAGCAATTCAGTAGGATCTTATGATGTATTCCTCTAGAAATACAGTATTTTCTCTCATGAAAAGTGAATATTCTAGGCTGCCCCTAACTCACAGATGCCACTTTGAATTGAATACAGAACTAGTAAGTGATCAAATTTCTCCGAGATTATACTGCAGTTCTGGCTGGAACTCCAATGTTTCCACTACTAACTGCCAAAGCACTAAGAGAAATATTTTGAATTGTGTTCAATAAGGAGACCCACCTCTGGCAAACAAAACTCAGGAACAGAATCCACAAAGACACGGCCAGAACAGTCTTTCAGCTCCTGGGAAATGGGGTAGAAAGAAACCACGATGACATTCAACACTGTGTAAACGGATAGTGTTAAAACATTTTAAAAGAAAATTACAAAATAATTCACCAGTCCGTCAGATGAGGTAAATAAATGGTAGGATATGCAGTTCCACTGGGCAAGTACCAATCCAATCTCCCTTCTTTCTTGGCATTACAGCAGAACAACACTGGACCTCAGCAAAGGATTAAAAGTCGACATATGGTCCATTTTTAACCAAGAAAGTTGTGTGGGCACAGTTTAAAATTACCCCAGTCTCCTTTTGGGTTTGTTTTATTTTTATTCCTTGGCTCTAGATTCTTTGCTTTTTCTACTAACTAAAGTCCCATTTTTCATTCACTTGGCTTTCAGGACTGAATTTGTGCTTTTAGTATGATCACATACATATTCTAGATTCTTTGCTTTCTGGTCAATTCAAGAGGTCTGTGCCCTTTTTCTTAACATCTCGATCACTAATTGAAGCACATACAAATAGGTCTGAAATGAAATAAAGGCCACAAATGGAAAACTACTAATTTTACCTCTGTACAAGTAGAGAAAAGTTGTGTTATTTCTCTTTATAATTCTAAAGAGAAGGGGATTTTTTTGGATGAGGGAATTCTCCATCTATGAAATCACAGCTTTGCCAAACACAATACAGTGGTACCTCGAGATACGAGTTTAATTCGTTCCGGACCTGGGCTCTTAAGTCGAGCAGCTCTTATCTCGAACGACTTTTCCCCATAGGAATTAATGTAAATAATTTTAATTGGTTCCAGCCCTCAAAAAACTCACAAAGTTAGTCTAAATTATGCAGAAAGACATGTTTTTAATGAAGAAATGTACATGTACATATAAATGAATAATGAAGTTTCTTTCACTTAACTTGTAAACTTTCTTAAACTTTTAAATTTACATATGTTCAACTTCTCTGCCACCCAATCCTGTAGGACAGAGGTCCCCAACCCTTTTTGCACCAGGGACCGGCTTTAAGCGATCAAGAGAGGAATGGGTGAATGAATGGACGGAGGGTGGGAAGGAAGGAAGGAAAGAAAGAGGGAAGGGACAGGAACAGAGGAAGGAAGCAAGGAAACTTATGAAAGGGGAGAGTAAGAGAGGAATGAGTGAAGGGAGGGAGGGAGGGAAGAAGGTGGGAAGGAGAAAGAAAAGAAGAAATAGAGGAAGGGAAGGTAAAAGAGAGAAAGAAAAAGAGCAAGAAAGAAAGAAAGAAAGAAAGAAAGAAAGAAAGAAAGAAAGAAAGGGGGAAGGGACAGGAACAGAGGAAGGAAGCAAGAAAACTTATGAAAGGGGAGAGTAAGAGAGGAATGAGTGAAGGGAGGGAGGGAGGGAAGAAGGTGGGAAGGAGAAAGAAAAGAAGAAATAGAGGAAGGGAAGGTAAAAGAGAGAAAGAAAAAGAGCAAGAAAGAAAGCTGCAAGCACCCCCCCGAGCCCCCCAGGCCGGCTGCAACCTTTTAAAACACGCGCGCCGCTTCGCAGCTGTCTCCTGAAGCCGAACGCGGAAGTTAGCGTTTGGCTTCAGGAGACAGCTCCTTGGCGCTTGTATCTCGAATTTGGGCTTGTAAGTAGAACAAAAATATCTCTCCCCTCCCAGCTCTTATCTCGAGTTGCTCTTAAGTAGAGCAGCTCTTATGTCGGGGTTCCACTGTATAGTGTATTTTTCAGAGTATAAGACACACCTTTTTCCTCCCTAAAAGAGGCTGAAAATTTGGGTCTTATATTCTGAATGTAGCTTTTTTCAAAGCTTTTTTCCCCCAGCCCTAACCAGGTGCTAACGAAGTTCCCAGCTCTTATCGGCTTGCAAGCTCTTTCATTGTTACTCTCTGCGAAGAACGTTTTCCAAATCCTATCTTTGTAGATTTTTCTCATTGCTCTACTTGCTCCGAATGTTTCTTTCCAGCCCCAACCAGGTGCTAACAATGTTCCCAGCTCCTACCTGCTTGCAAGCTCTTTATTTTTATTCTCTCCAAATAAGGTTTTTTTAAAAGCCCTAATCAGGGGATAAAATAATGTGCTGAAGCTGACCAGACTAATAATGCTAGTTAGATGAATACCTGGTAGGTAGATTCTTTTGCCTATTTTCCTCCCAAAAAACTAAGATGCGTCTATACTCTGGTGTTTCTTACACTCTGAAAAATATGATACTATCCTGCTTTTTCAAGTATCCAACATTAGGATTTGGGTTCAGTTCTTAAGAAACTCTCAACAACTTTGCCAAGTTATAGACATCAGCAATTGTATCTGACAGAAAGCCCCTAACCTTATCAAGAGAATTTAGAAGGTGAATAAATGGGAAAGCAAGGGGAATTTCAATGCCCCACTGAACACTGGATTTAAAATAGCTGCTTCAAAAATGCAGCAAAAACTAACATTCTCCTTACAAAAGAAAGTGCTCACTCCAACTCCATTCTGAGCAGAACTAGGGAAGTAATTTGTCACTCTAAGCAAATTAGATCCCTAGAATGGGCCCTATCTGGCCTAAATAAAATTGCTCTGAAATTCTTAATGTTAAACTTATTTGCCCCTCTGGATTCTCTCAAGGATCAGAGTCAATGGAAAGTCAGTCAGGTGTTATGATTAAGGTGATGAGCTAGTGCTGGGAAGACTCAATTTCAAGGTGAACTTCAGCCATGATAATTAAAGGGGTGACTTCCAGATCTTTAAGGGACGTATCTGTCAAGCCCATAGCAGTAACTGCACATTATAAAAGGTATGGTAGGAAAAACAGGGGTTTGCGTTACAGAAATGTTGCTTACTGCTGGTTATGTTTATTTCATGTCTTAAGTTAATTAGGGCAAAGATACTCTTTTGTCACCCATTATCCTAATAAAGGAGGAATATCTAGAGGTCCCAAAGTTAAAATATTCTGCAAAGCAACATCTTTTTCAAACTCTTGACAGGTTCATTGCATGATAGAGGAATCTTACAAAGTGCCTTCAAAACTTTTCAAAGACCATAAGGAATCTGCAGGGCAAAGGGGCTTGAAACAAATCTTCCAATACATGAGATCTGGCCATACAGGGAAGCTTGAGATGACTTCACTAGATTTTTCAAGGGCCATGTATGATAAAGTTTGAGCACTCCCCCTTAATACAAATACAATTTAAGCAACACCCTGGAAATAGACAAGGAACTGTAATTGTTCCAATGCTTTTTCATTCGTTATAAGACCAGGGAATATCAATCAAACAAAGTACAATTTTCAAGATAGCTAACTGACAAAAAAAGTATATTGTACTGTATTTTGTACAATACACACTTACTGTATATTGTACAAAATATACAAATATATTTTGTAATATACAGTATTTGATTTCCCAGCTCAAAATTGGACTTGAAAAATGCTACCACACTCATTTTGATGACAGATTTGTTTTTTTCACTGGGTAAATGGATTTTGCTTGGCCATGGTTTCATTGACTAATTAGTTAAATTCACTAAGATGCGTCTATACTCTGGTGTTTCTTACACTCTGAAAAATATGATACTATCCTGCTTTTTCAAGTATCCAACATTAGGAGTTGGGTTCAGTTCTTAAGAAACTCTCAACAACTTTGCCAAGTTATAGACATCAGCAATTGTATCTGACAGAAAGCCCCTAACCTTATCAAGAGAATTTAGAAGGTGAATAAATGGGAAAGCAAGGGGAATTTCAATGCCCCACTGAACACTGGATTTAATATAGCTGTTTCAAAAATGCAGCAAAAACTAACATTCTCCTTACAAAAGAAAGTGCTCACTCCAACTCCATTCTGAGCAGAACTAGGGAAGTAATTTGTCACTCTAAGCAAATTAGATCCCTAGAATGGGCCCTATCTGGCCTAAATGAAATTGCTCTGAAATTCTTAATGTTAAACTTATTTGCCCCTCTGGATTCTCTCAAGGATCAGAGTCAATGGAAAGTCAGTCAGGTGTTATGATTAAGGTGATGAGCTAGTGCTGGGAAGACTCAATTTCAAGGTGAACTTCAGCCATGATAATAAAAGGGGTGACTTCCAGATCTTTAAGGGACGTATCTGTCAAGCCCATAGCAGTAACTGCACATTATAAAAGGTATGGTAGGAAAAACAGGGGTTTGCGTTACAGAAATATTGCTTACTGCTGGTTATGTTTATTTCATGTCTTAAGTTAATTAGGGCAAAGATACTCTTTTGTCACCCATTATCCTAATAAAGGAGGAATATCTAGAGGTCCCAAAGTTAAAATATTCTGCAAAGCAACATCTTTTTCAAACTCTTGAGAGGTTCATTGCATGATAGAGGAATCTTAAAAAGTGCCTTCAAAACTTTTCAAAGACCATAAGGAATCTGCAGGGCAAAGGGGCTTGAAACAAATCTTCCAATACATGAGATCTGGCCATACAGGGAAGCTTGAGATGACTTCACTAGATTTTTCAAGGACCATGTATGATAAAGTTTGAGCACTCCCCCTTAATACAAATACAATTTAAGCAACACCCTGGAAATAGACAAGGAACTGTAATTGTTCCAATGCTTTTCCATTCGTTATAAGACCAGGGAATATCAATCAAACAAAGTACAATTTTCAAGATAGCTAACTGAAAAAAAATGTATATTGTACTGTATTTTGTACAATACACACTTACTGTATATTGTACAAAATATACAAATATATTTTGTAATATACAGTATTTGATTTCCCAGCTCAAAATTGGACTTGAAAAATGCTACCGCACTCATTTTGATGACAGATTTGTTTTTTTCACTGGGTAAATGGATTTTGCTTGGCCATGGTTTCATTGACTAATTAGTTAAATTCACTGAGAATCCTAATCCCATTGGTACATTACCTTGTCCAAGAAAATGCTTCCATCTTTTAAGATCCATCCTGGGAGCTTTGATAGCCTTGGACTGTAGGAAAGTAATAAACATTGTTTTAATCAGCACCCATTTTCCAAGATCTGCATATAAAACATTGATATTGTACACACTTCAAAATAATATTAAGTAAGCATCTAAGAAAATTTTGCTGTAACAGCAGTATGACTAAAAGCTAAAGATTTACTTCAATATTTTTCAAACTTGGCGAGTTTAAGACATGGAGACTTCAACTTCTAGTATTTTGTTTTAAGAGGACCAAACTTCTTCTTGAATAGGAATTATTTACTGGCTAAGTGTCATTGGACAAACAATTTCTCTTTGGTGCATATCCTCTCAGTGTAAAAGACAAGATACATTGCTCAAGAATCATAAGGTACAACTTAATGATAGTCGTCGGGTACAAATAAGCAATCAAATCATACTAGGAAACAATCAATATATATCTTAAGGATACAAACAAAAAGTTACAGTCATGCAGTCATTTGTGGGAGGAGATGGGTGATAGGAATGATGAGAAGATTAATAGTAACAGTAATGCAGACTTAGTGAATAGTTTGAACGTGTTGATGGAATTGTTAAGCAGAATTATGGTGTTTGGGGGGAAAATATTCTTGTGTGTAGTTGTTCTGGTGTGCAGTGCTCCACAGCATCCTTTTTGTTGTGGCCCAGCTCCTGCCCCAAGGAATGTGGAGGTGGATGTGGGGGAGACATCCACATGCCGCAGGCCTGTTTTGCTCCCAGTAGAATCTGCCGACAAAGTCTCCTCTGACCAAGGAAGCGTGAGTGACAGGGAAGAGGGGAGTTTGGCAGACAGCCCAGGAGGAGATCAGTCATCTGTATCATCCCTGGATTGTGAACAAGAATTAATGACACATCCACGCATGCGTAGAGTGATGCATAGGAGACAACAACTGAAGGATTATTACAAGAGAAATTGAGGCCACCTGTGGTTGGGTGGGGCTGCTATAATTAGTGCTAAAGATAAAAGCGCAGCCTGGTGTTTTAGCCTCATGGCAGTTTATCTGATTCATTCTTTCATCAAGATCGTGGGTTTTGCTCTTCAGGATTGTATGTGTGGACTCTCTGGACTTTAGAATTGGACTCAATTTCCCAGTTTTTGGGTGAGCAATTGGACTGCATTTAACCTGTGCCTTGTGTGTACCGTAAAATCCCTTTGACATTTAAAAAGGGAGCTGTTTCTGTTTTTCTGTTTATAAAAACTTTTGGGTTTTCCTTTTATTATGTGGTGTGTGTCTTCCTGGACTAATTACCCTGTAATTACGGGCAGTTGAGATATGCCGGCAGAAGAGTTTTGAAGATAGGAGTTGAAACAATTTATGTTCAGGATGCAAGGGGTCTATAAATATTTTCACAGCCCTCTTTTTGACTCGTGCAGTATATAGGTCCTCAATGGAAAGCAGATTAGTAGCAGGTTCTAATTATCCTCTGAAGTCTATGATTATCTTGTAAGGTTGCAGACAGTTATAGAGGTGCAGATGACAGACTCAATGATTTTTCTGTAGAACTGTATCAGCAGCTCCTTGGGCAGTTAAGAGTTTCCTGAGATGGTTCAGAAAGAACATTCTTTGTTGTGATTATTTGATGATGTTTTTGATGTTAGGTGTCCATTTTAGGAGCATTTTCATTCACTTTGAGGGATATGAATCTTGAAAGTACTGTCCTACCACCAGGCATTGGTGTTGCTACAATACTAAGGATACTGTAGCAATAGCAACATCTCCATGTCTCCTAAATTTAATGAGGATCAAGTTAGTAACAAGTGTCTTTGCTGTTCCTCCTGTGCAATCAATTAAAATTATTGAAGAAAGATTGCTTTGCAAGCACTTGCACACTGTCATATACTGTTCTTCGCTCATTATTCAATACTGACTCACTGTGTGGTATAAATTCCTGCTGTTTGTCTCTGTTGCATTGCAATTCATGCAATAATTCCTGATTGAGACCATTTTGATTGATTGTACTATTTGTCAATTTGAGCAAGTTACATTCAAAGGTTCTGTACAATTTCCTAAGTTTTTCTTGGAAATACAGAAGAACGTGTTCGTGATGCCTCTTATTGATCATGATAGTATTTATTTATTTATTGGATTTGTATGCCGCCCCTCTCCGTAGACTCGTAGTAGGACCATTAATATTTCTTCTCTCAATTTGGAGAAAATCTTCAAACAAGTCACTCTTGATCTGATTCCATATTGTTGTTTAGTTTTACTGTTTGATAGTAAGATGACAAACAAATTCTTGTTTTCAACATCTTGCACAAGCATCAGCTTGCAACAACCCTCTAGCTCTGCAGACAGTGATAAGGAGTTTGCAGAGTGATCCTTGAGTTATCAAGGACATGCACAGAGAAAACGTTGGATTGCAGTAGATATCCAGGAGATATGAGTAATTATCCAAACAAACACACAGATACATTAAAGTGCAATTAGTGTTGACTTTTAGAAATAGCACAATCAAGTTAAACAGTCCAGGTCATAGACATTCAAATCAGTCAATATCTCTCAATACAATAATCTTCTTACCGGTCTGTCTTTGTCTTATATGTCAAACATACATTAGAGCTTACAAATACATCAAGTTATCATAGAATAACACAGAGCTCACTATATCTATAACTAACCTCTACATTGACTACCGCTCTGATTGCATCAGGACCAAAACTCATAACACTCCTTTCATCTCCAAACCCACTGTCCCTCCTCAACCATCCCACACTTCTCCACCCACCATCCCTCATCTACAAATGGATCTCCCCAGCACTTCAAGCAATGAATAGGATAGCACGCCTCTTACTACCTCATTTCAATCTAATTTCAACTCAACTCAATCCAATCTCACCCTTGATCACAAACTCAATCTCAAATGTAAACTAATCAATGCAAGAAGCATAATCAACAAGTTGTCTGAATTCCTCGTCCTACTTGACACAAACATATTTGACTTAATCTTTGTTTGTGAAACATGGCTGAATTCTTCCTATCCTGACTCCATCATCACACAAAGTAAATAAAATAAATAAAATATCAGACAGAGTGCCAATAACGAACGAATCAGCAGAGAATCATGATCTCTATTGCCCTTTTATGGTAACTTGTAACACCACAGACAATCGGAACTCAGTAAAACATTTAAAGCTATATTACCTTAGTACATACAAACATGCATAGTTGACCTGTATGTATATTGCCAACCCAACTGTTTGTACAGAGTACTAACAGACATTTCTGAATAATGGAAGGATATGTTCATTTTGAGTCTTTGAGGATTTGAGAAATAGTAGCCCCTTTATGTCAGGAAGAAGCAAATTCAAGCAGTGGTGACCACTTTGTGGAAAACAGTATACACTCAACCAAGAACATTGGTTAGAAAAATTCCAGAAAACTCATTAATCCTTTCCTCTTCCTTCTTTCCCATCTTTTATTATACCAAGCATAGAACCTTGGGATATCCATTTAATTCAGCATTTTTGCAAATGGATCGTGTTTGCAAAGATGCACAAATTCTGTTAGTATGGCTCTTGCCATATCACTATTAAATACACAGCAGTATTGTTTCAAAAGAATAGTCAATGCTTTTGTGGAAGGTGTTGTTGGAGGCAAAAAATAGCCATTCCTGGGCATGAATCTGAAATCCAAATATTGATACAACAGGTTCAGAGGACCTAATGCATCTGCCTGTCAAGTGCTGTGTGATTTTTGTTTTCTCCGTTCAATGTGAAAACTGCCTGATTACTCCCCTTCCTGGTATACTTGATGTTGCATTTGATAGATTTGACAGATGAGCATATGAGCATACCATTGAGATGTCAGTTGGACAGCCTCAATAGTTGTGTATTCTGGAGTACCACCCATTGAGGAGTTTTAGGTCAACTCTGTCATCCTGGCTTGATGTACTTAAAATCCTCCTGTAGATAGGATATTAATAATCACTACAACTTGTATGCTGGTTGAATGGCTATTGCTAATGCTTACTGGATGCTATCATTTTCCCAACATCCTGAGCAACTGCTGCAAAATGGACTATGGATCATGTGCTTTAATAGCAATTTATGCAGCTCTGGGTGTTCATTTAGGTCTGGTATTTTGACTTGCACAAAAATATCACAGCTGTCTTGGCTTGAACGATTCACCAAGCTACAGCAAATGAGAGAAATCCTGCTTTTGGTATCCTTATTTATTTTAATTATTTATTATATTTGTATGCCGCCCCTCTCCGTAGACTCGGGGCGGCTCACAGCATACAATAAGACAATTCATAACAAATCTAATAAATTTAAAAAACATTAAAAAACCCCATTATTAAACCAGACATACACACAGACACACCATACATAAATTATATAGGCCCGGGAGGAGGGAGGGGGAATGCCTCAATTCCACCATGCCTGATGGCAGAGGTGAGTTTTAAGGAGTTTACGGAATGCAAGGAGGGTGGGGGAAGTTCTAATCTCTGGGGGGAGCTGGTTCCAGAGGGTTGGGGCTGCCACAGAGAAGGGTCTTCCCCTGGGACCCGCCAGACGACATTGTTTAGTCGAAGGGACTTGGAGAAGGCCCACTCTGTGGGACCTAATCGGTCGCTGGGATTCATGCAGCAGGAGGCGGTCTCGGAGATATTCTGGTCCAATGCCATGAAGGGCTTTATAGGTCATAACCAACACTTTGAATTGTGACCGGAAATTGATCAGCAACCAATGCAGACTGTGGAGCGTTGGAGTGACATGGGCATACCTGGGGAAGCCCATGATTGCTCTCGCAGCTGCATTCTGCACGATCTGAAGTTTCCGAACACTTTTCAAGGGTAGCCCCATGTAGAGAGCATTACAGTAGTTGAGCCTCAAGGTGATGAGGGCGATGATCCTTACTTAGAACATAACCTATCTACCAAAGAGATCATGTATTCCAGTGTGGTAGTTCAGGAATAGCTCACAATTAAATCCAGCTGATCACTTGGCTGCTGATTTTTAAAAAATGATGTGTATTTCTGCCCATTTTAAACTGCATGTCACTGTAATGAAAAATGAAGTATTGTATACTTCCGTATATATATATATATATCATGACATTTTGACATCATTTCATCATACATCTTGGTCCTCCCAACAAATGTTGCAGAGAGGGTGATGCAGTCTTCTGATGTTTCTAAAATCATCACCATCATTCATTCAATCAGTCAGACTGCTGTAGGTTGTTGTTCTCAAGATTGCTTGATTCATTTGGATGTAAGTCAGCCTCCTGCTTTCACTCTCAATAGTCATGTCAACCATGTATTGTTGTAATAGACATCCTCCTTTTAGAAGGTTATTAAACTCATTCTCATGGTTCAATATGCATAGTAATGTATCACCATTAGTTTCTTGCTGTCTTTCGTTTGAAGCTGATTATGCCAACCATAATCTCTAAGAGGAAACAAAAATATATACTGTAAGCTGTCATGGGAGCTTCTTGTTCTTTTAACATAAAAGTACCAGAGGGCTATGGCAGGACTAGTCTATCTGATCTCCAGGAGCTGATGGCAGGACTGGTCTTCCCAACCCTTGTGGAGGGCTAGGATAGGATCACTCTACTGAAGCTCCAGGCAGCAGCTTGGCAGTGCTGAAGTACTGAAGCAGCCCCAAACCTGCCAAATTTCAATCCCCATGGGAATCATAATGCTAATGCTTCATGACATACAGTCATTATTTTATTCATTTTAACTTTGTGGTACTCGTTTTTGTACTATAGGCAAAATTCCCTAGAGTAGGCAAAAATGTCATGAAAATTATAATAGCAATAGCAACAAAGCTCTCTTTTTGAAAAGCAGGCTGTTGAAAAATATTTGGGAAGAAAACGTGTTCTTCACATCACAAGTACAGTGGTACCTCATCATACGAACTTAATTGGTTCCAGGAGGAGGTTCGTAAGGTGAAACGTTCGTAAGATGAAACAATGTTTCCCATAGGAATTAATGTAAAAGCAATTAATGCGTGCAAATCCTTCAGGAAAATCCCAAACTTTAGAAGGGAGGCGAACAGAGGGCAGGGAGGAGCAGCTAAAGGGGGCGGGTGGAAGAAGCAAGGCTAGGCTAAAGGGTGAGTGGGAAGGCAGAAAGGCAAGGGGGGCGCCCCTCCCTTTTCTTTCTTCAAAAGACACCGTTTCAGTGCCTTTGCAAGCACATAGAAGAGAGCACGTTGTTCTCTGCAAAAATTTTCCTCCCCCAAGCTGCCCCTCCCTCCTCCCTTTTCTTTCTTAAAAAGACACCCTTTCAGTTCCTTTGAAAGCACCTTGTTCTCTGCAAAATGTTTCCTACTCCAAGCAGCCCCTCCCTTTTCTTTTTTCAAAAAAGGAGAAAAAAAAGAAACCCCTTCATCCCAGCAGCAGCTGCTTGGGTTCGTAAGGTGAAAATAGTTCGGAAGAAGAGGCAAAAAAATCTTAAACATCGGGTTCGTATCTTGAAAAGTTTGTTAGAAGAGGCGTTCGTAAGATGAGGTACCACTGTAAATGAATTACCTGGAGTTTAATGGTAAGAAACAGTTGAAAAAGGCAAAAAAGATGGACAAGGACTAAGGCGGCTGATGTCAACTTCAGACCGAACCCAACAGAAGCCATTTTGTTTGTTCTCAGTTGCCACAGAGTATGAGAGTGGGGAAGGAGGCTGGAATGCAGTGCCAGGCATAACACTGCTCTATCTCCTGGGAACCAAGGTCATCTCCACGGGTGTCATATGGAATGGAGAGGAGTGCCACTGCCTAGGGAGCCCACCAATGAACCTAATTGGACAATGTGACCTGTGACTCTTGTGGAGGGGATCATCATTGTTCCTGAATGTAGTTGCCCTGTTAGTCACAATTTCTCTTACTTAAAGGTTATGACAGCCAGGATTTTAGTGCTACAGGTAGTCCTTGATTTATGACCACAAGCAGGCCCCAAAAGTTTTTGCCACAGTTGTATTCAGTAAATCATGTGGTCATTAAACCAATCTGGTTTTCCCTCATTGACTTTGGAAGTCATCTGGGAAGGTTACAA
Source organism: Erythrolamprus reginae (assembly GCF_031021105.1). NCBI lineage: Eukaryota > Metazoa > Chordata > Lepidosauria > Squamata > Dipsadidae > Erythrolamprus > Erythrolamprus reginae. The sequence continues at coordinate 388,848,536 of NC_091950.1, read as the reverse complement.
ATGGTGATCACATGACCCTGAGATGCTGCAACTATTGGTTAATACATGCCGGTTGCCAATGCCCAAATTTGGATCATGTAAACATTTGGGATGCTGCAATGAGTTTAAGTGTAAAAACCAGTCACAAGTAACTTTCTTGATTGTGAGAAGCTGCATAGCAACTTGGAAGTAAAATCAGTCACAAGCCACAAGTCCCATTGGGATTGGGCGGCACAGAAGTCGAATTAAATACACTTTTTCAGTGCTGTTGTAACTTTGAACAGGCACAAATGTGTAATTTGAGTACTACCTCTATAGAGTCTCTTACAGACTACTGCACTCTATCACAATTCCTTGCAGTTTACAAGATTCTGATTAAAATGTAGGATATATAATGATAAACATAATTTCCCTGTGTTAATTCTCCAAGCAGTGTCTTCAGATTAAGAACTGTATGAAAAAGTGTCTGCCTAAATACAGCTCATCTATCTACAATCCACACCGCATTTCGGATATAATGTCCAGAGATACTTTACTAGAAGAGCTCTCCACTCGCAACAGAATGCCCTATGCAACTAGATTTACAATCCTAGGTTTAGAAAGCTTAGAACCAGTGATGGGCTCCTACGGGAACGGTCAGGAGTGCAGTTCCGGTAGCAAAATGTGGAGCTCCACCCCAGAGCACCCAATTTGCACTGAAAGATGTTGAAATAAAAGGCATAAGCCACGCCCATAGTGTGGTAGTAAAAATTTTGGTAGCCCATCACTGCTTAGAACTACGTCGTCTTAAACACGACCTAAGCATAGCCCATAAAATCATCTGCTACGACGTCCTTCCTATCAATGACTACTTCAGCTTCAACCACAACAACACATGAGCACACAACAGATACAAACTTAAAGTAAATTGCTCTAAACTTGACTGCAGGAAATACGACTTTAGTAACCGAGTAGTTGATGCATGGAACTCACTACCAGACTCTGTAGTATCTTTACCTAACCCCCAAAATTTTACCCTTAGACTATCCACTGTTGACCTCTCCCGATTCCTTCCGTCCCATCCTGATATTTCTTACTAGAATAATGCATATAAATATTATATCTTTGTATACCACCAATATGTACTTGACAAAGCAAAAAAATAAATAAAATAAAAAACTAGGCAGGAGGATGTCATTACAAATTACTGGAGTGGGCTATTCTAAAAGGATGAAGCCAGAGCAAGCCCCACTACCACAACATGCATTGTTTCCTGACCCCTCCCCAATCTTACATGGGAAGGAGACCCTCAACAATCTTTCAACAGAAACTCAATATTCAGGACATGTAGCCTGGATAGATAGGTTTTACCTGAAAGAGACAGTTTTAGATTTACAGCATTTGAATGTCGAGCCATGTAGATTTCATAGCTCCTGCCCCAAGGAATGTGGAGGTGAATGTGGAGGAGACATCCACATGCTGCAAGCCTGTTTTGCTCCCAGTAGAATCTGCCCACAAAGTCTCCTCTGACCAAGGAAGCGTGAGTGACAGGGAAGAGGGGAGTTTGGCAGACAGCCCAGGAGATCAGTCATCTGTATCATCCCTGGATTCTGAACAAGAATTAATGACACATCCACACATGCGTAGAGTGATGCATAGGAGACAACTGAAGGATTATTACAAGAGAAAATGAGGCCACCTGTGGTTGGGTGGGGCTGCTGTAATTAGTGCTACAGATAAAAGTGCAGTCTGGTGTTTTAGCCTCATGGCAGTTTATCTGATTCATTGTTTTGTCAAGATCGTGGTTTTTGCTCTTTAGGATTGTGTGTGTGGAATCTCTGGACTTTAGAATTGGACTCAATTTTCCAGTTATTGGGTGAGCAATTGGACTGCATTTAACCTGTGCCTTGTGTGTACCAAAAATCCCTTTGACATTTAAAAAGGGATGTTTCTGTTTTTCTGTTTATAAAAACTTTTGGGTTTTCCTTTTATCATGTAGTGTGTGTCTTCCTGGACTAATTACCCTGTAATTACGGGTGGTTGAGAACAATATTTATATGCCTCCCTCTCCCATAGGACGTAGGGCAGCTAACAATAATGGCAATTGAGAACAACAAGAAATATAATAAGAAAATGGTAGCTCTCATCTACCAATATGCAGGCTGCTACATTTTGAATCAGCTGCAGTTATTGGGTAGTCTGCACAAGTAAATAAAAAAGCAAAGTGCAGTTCTGTATTGTATTCTAGAGGTGATAAGGGAAGGATTCACAGCCTCTCCTTCCAGGAAGGGCCATAGCTAGCACATCAATCAAAGCTGGGCAAGATCCCACTAGCCATGCCCTCCACCTCATAGTTTCCGGGAGAAAACAAATGTAGAGACCGGCTCTTTCAAGGGAGTACAACTCTTAATACAGCATAAAGTGAGATAGATGATTTCCGGGGGGGGAAACTGGGAAGTCTGCCTTAACAGGGTTCAACTTCACCCAATTTCTTTCCATCCATCTCCTCGCAGCTTCCAAGAACCAGGTCAAGATTCCAACTGCATATTTAGCTCAGACCCGGTTAGAGCTGAATATGACCTGTATAACACGGTACTTCAGCCTCTAATGACAGATGACCTCTCCCTGTTAGTTTCAGATACTGTATATGTTAATGAAGAGAGGAGAGAGAACTGAACCCCATTAAGTAGCACAAGTAAGCAATAGATTCATTTCTCTTCTGCTGCTATAAACCAGTAACCCTCTCCCTCCAAAGCGATGTAAAATAATATCACGACTGACAGTATTTTTAAAAGGTCTAAAAGAAGCTGGAAGGCATTGAGAGCGGTCCGCGACCATCTCAGTTAGCCACAGTTTCCGAGGAGGATGAACCAGGTCCGCCTTGGTACCCTAAGCCAGTGTTCTTGACAACTGAGTCAGAGACTGAAAGTGAGGGAGAATTGGAATCTGAGAAACCTGAGGAACCTCCAGAGACTTTAGAAACCCCAGTGATGGTAATGTCTGACTCAGAGGAGGAGGGAGATTTTGGGGATCAGGAACCACTATCAGATGCGAGGATCAGAAGGTCACGAAGCAGACAGGAATATCTTTGCTGGAAAAGAGGTCCACAGAGTTGGCCTTCTCCGGGTCCCGTCGACTAAACAATGTCATTTGGCGGGCCCCAGGGGAAGAGCCTTCTCTGTGGCGGCCCCGGCCCTCTGGAATCAACTCCCCCCGGAGATTAGAACTGCCCCCACCCTCCTTGTCTTTCGTAAATTACTCAAGACCCACCTATACCACCAGGCATGGGGGAGTTGAGACACCTTTCTCCCAGGCTCTTTATATTTTATGTTTGGTATGTATGTGTTGTTTGATTTTTAAATATGATAGGGTTTTATATGCTTCTTTTTTAATATTAGATTTGTTTTGTTATAATCATTTTTTAAATTATTGTTGTGAGCCGCCCTGAGTCTTCAGAGAGGGACGGCATACAAATCTAATAAATTATTATTATTACTGTATTATTATTATTATTATTATTATTATTATTATTATTATTATTATTATTTCTAGAAGGTCACATTTCTATGAAAGAATGTCTAGACACAATATATTAAGGAAACAGTTGACCACACCCAGACAGTATATAAGTGAGGATTTATGCGTAAAAGAGGTGTGGAGTTCCAACGTTTGTAATGGTGGAGGTCCTAGATCTGGGGTTCCAGAAATGCTTCACTGGCAAACTGCTATTATTCTTTGAAATCTATCGAGCAGAGATGCAGCTGTCTGAGGGAAACCTGGAGACTCATAAGTGTGTGTGTGTTCGAAGAACATTACCTCACTGAGGAATGTTTAAATTAGCTTTGACTCCTGGTTGATTTACTAGATAAATGGTCAAAGCAATGGAAACTGCAGTTTAATGTTTCCAAATGTAAAATAATGCACTTGGGGAAAAGGAATCCTCAATCTGAGTATTGCTTTGGCAGTTCTGTGATAGCAAAAACTTCAGAAGAGAAGGATTTAGGGGTAGTGATTTCTGACAGTCTCAAAATGGGTAAGCAGTGTGGTCGGGCGGTAGGAAAAGCAAGTAGGATGCTTGGCTGCATAGCTAGAGGTATAACAAGCAGGAAGAGAGAGATTGTGATCCCCTTATATAGAGCGCTGGTGAGACCACATTTGGAATACTGTGTTCAGTTCTGGAGACCTCATCTACAAAAAGATATTGACAAAATTGAATGGCTCCAAAGACGGGCTACAAGAATGGTGGAAGGTCTTAAGCATAAAACGTATCAGGAAAGACTTAACGAACTCAATCTGTATAGTCTGGAGGACAGAAGGAAAAGGGGGGACATGATCAAAACATTTAAATGTGTTAAAGGGTTAAATAAAGTTCAGGAGGGAAGTGTTTTTAATAGGAAAGTGAACACAAGAACAAGGGGACACAATCTGAAGTTAGTTGGGGGAAAGATCAGAAGCAACATGAGAAAATATTATTTTACTGAAAGAGTAGTAGATCCTTGGAACAAACTTCCAGCAGACATGGTTGGTAAATCCACAGTAACTGAATTTAAACATGCCTGGGATAAACATATATCCATTGTAAGATAAAATACAGGAAATAGTATAAGGGCAGACTAGATGGACCATGAGGTCTTTTTCTGCCGTCAGTCTTCTATGTTTCTATGCTGCAGCCCGCTCCTTATCTCTTAGCCAATTTAATCAGGAAAGCTGCCAACATGGACTAAAAAACCCGACCTTGCTTGTACAAATCCTTTTTAAAATATAAATGTGTTTGATTTGAAATCTCTGCACGCAGATTCTACTTTGTTCCAATCCAAGTAGTCCCAGAGCAGAACAGAAGGGTTGCATTTATAGGGTTAATGTACTATAACTAAAGGATCTAAACTGAGCCTTTCTGTTGCTTTTTGATGTTCCTATTACAAAAAAGGCCTAGTCATAAAGGACAAAAAATCCAGCAAATCTTTCCTGAGAGAAATAAAAAGTTTGGTTGTACTATTGGTCTTGAGTTAATTACTCTCCTAAAACTGGTCCATGATGCATGACTGATGTGAGAAGACTGAAAGGCTAATTCCAAGTTTGCTGTCTTGGGACAAAGAATGAGATATAACTGAATTATATAGGATGCATTACATACCGGTAGGATAAAATAAAAAATTATACAGTAGTACCCCTAGATTCGAGCATAATTCGTTCCATAAGGGAGCTTGTATCTCAAGGCAACTCGTATCTGGAACAGGTTGTTTTTCCCCTCCGAGATAACCAAAAGCAAGGATTATTGCGCCACCTAGTGGACACTCGGCTCATATCCTGAATTTCAGCTCGGAACTAGAACAGAAATGTCTCTCCCCTCGTGGCTCGTATCTTGAAATACTCGCATGTAGAGCAGCTCGTATCTAGAGGTACTACTGTACATTATATTATATAGATACCATACCATATTTTAACAAAGAGGGGAATATGTTTTAGGGGTGGCTTCAATAATTTTATGTTCCATATTTATAAGTGCAAGGTGTTTCCAACTGATTAGCGAATCTAAATGAGCAGTGGAAAAGAGCTTCATTTCCTATGATATTGAAGCTCTTTACCAGAAGCTATCAAAATAAAACAATTCTCACTGATGGACTGCTGACATTATAATGAAATGATTGATTAATTCCAAATAGTTCAACCTATCTCATAAATAAAACAAGCAGCTGTGTGATTGATTGATGGACTGATTATGTGCCATCAAGTCATTGTTGACTCAGTTACCAACATAGATAAATTTTCTCCGTGACGTTCTGTCTCCAACCTAGTGCTTCAGATCTTCCAAGGTGCTATGCAGCTTCTCACAATCAAGAAAGTTGAACAGTCTTCCTGAAATACTTATTTGTATTTCAAGTAAGCTTGTGGGCCTAATTCAAAGCGGTCATTACCACTTTAAAAGTTCTTTAAACTGCAGCACTGGGATACATTAGACAATGATTTGACAGAATTAAATCTTCCCATCTGGACCAGTTGTTTAGGGAAAACCTATTGGGAATACTACCCCTCATTAGAACCAAGGGAAGAGGTACCAGGTTTTCTCCTACCATTCTTGCATTTAATAAAAAAATTACATTCAGCCCTAGGTGATTTGATGGAAAAGATCTATTGCAAATATTTTGATCATCGTTTTTTGCTTTGCTTTTGTAATTACAGTGTTCCCTCGTTTTTCGCGGGGGATGCGTTCCGAGACCCCCCCGCGAATTTCCGCGAAGTAGAGATGCGGAAGTAAATACAGAGATACCTCGTCTTACAAACGCCTCATCATACAAACTTTTCGAGATACAAACCCTGGGTTTAAGATTTTTTTGCCTCTTCTTACAAACTATTTTCACCTTACAAACCCACCGCCACCGCTGGGAGGCCCCGCCTCCGGGCTTCTGTTGGCAGCGAAGCACCCGTTTTTGCACTGCTAGGATTCCCCTGAGGCTCCCCTCCATGGGAAACCCCACCTCCGGACTTCCGTGTTTTTGTGATGCTGCAGGGGAATCCCAGCAGAGGAATCCCAGCAGCGCAAAAAAGGGCACTTCGCTGGCAATGGAAGTCCAGAGGTGGGGTTTCCCAGCGAGGGGAGCCTCAGTGAAATAGCAGCATTACAAAAACACAGAGGTCCGGAGGAGGACTTCGGGAGCTTCAGGGGAATCCCAACAGTGCAAAAATGGGCACTTTGGCTGGCAAAAGGGGTGAATTTTGGGTTTGCACGCATAAATTGCTTTTCCATTGATTCCTATGGGAAACATTGTTTCGTCTTACAAACTTTTCACCTTAAGAACCTGGTCCCGGAACCAATTAAGTTTGTAAGACAAGGTATCACTGTACACTATTTTTGGCTATGAACAGTATCACAAGCCTTCCTTCAACACTTTAAACCCCTAAATTGCAATTTTCCATTCCCTTAGCAACCATTCAGATTATTACTCACCATGTTTATTTATTAAAGTTTATTAAAAAAAAATATCTATTAAAGGCAGACGAAAGTTTGGCGATGACATATGACGTCATCAGGTGGGAAAAACCATGGTATAGGGAAAAAACCCGCGAAGTATTTTTTAATTAATATTTTTGAAAAACCGTGGTATAGACTTTTCGTGAAGTTTGAACCTGCGAAAATCGAGGGAACACTGTACTGTTAATAAGGGATGGGTTCTACTTAACCTTCCCTGCCGGTTCGCATCGCGACAGAAGTGCACATTTTGCGTGTCCCTTCCCAGAAATTTTATTTATTTATTTGTTGGATTTATATGCCGCCCCTCTCCAAAGACTCAGGGCTGCTTACAACATATAAAAAACAATAAATCATCACCTCGAGGTTCGACTACTGTAATGCTCTCTACATGGGGCTACCTTTGAAAAGTGTTCGGAAACTTCAGATCGTGCAGAATGCAGCTGCGAGAGCAGTCATGGGCTTACCTAGGTATGCCCATGTTTCACCATCACTCCGCAGTCTGCATTGGCTGACGATCAGTTTCCGGTCACAATTCAAAGTGTTGGTTATGACCTTTAAAGCCCTTCATGGCATTGGACCAGAATATCTCCGAGACCGCCTCCTGCCGCAGAATCCCAGCGACCGATTAGGTCCCACAGAGTGGGCCTTCTCCGGGTCCCGTCAACTAAACAATGTCGGTTGGCGGGCCCCAGGGGAAGAGCCTTCTCTGTGGCGGCACCGGCCCTCTGGAACCAACTTCCCCCGGAGATTAGAACTGTCCCTACTCTTCCTGCCTTCCGTAAACTCCTTAAAACCCACCTTTGCCGTCAGGCATGGGGGAACTGAAACATCTTCCCCTGGGCATGTTTAATTTATATATGGTATGCTTGTGTGTATGTCTGTTAGTATATGGGGTCTTTTTAAAATCTTTAATATTTTAAATTGTCAGATTATTTATGATTTGTTTCCACGTGTTGTGAGCCGCCCCGAGTCTTCGGAGAGGGGCGGCATACAAATCTAAGTAATAAATAAATAAATAATAAATAAATAAATAAATAAATATCCTGAATCCAATAAAAATTAAATTAACTAATCTAAATGTTAAAAATCATTCTCATTTGAACAATCAAGCATACATACCATTCATCGGACAGGGTCTGATATCCAGTGGTCCCAGGCCTGTTGGCACAAATAGGTCTTCAAGTTCTTATGAAAGGGGAGGAGGGTGGGGGAAGTACAAATCTCCAGGGGGAGCTGATTCCAGAGGGCCAGGGCCACCACGGAGAAGGCCCTTCCCCTAGGCCCCGTCAAGTGACATTGTCTAGTTCAGTGTTTCACAACTTTGGCAATTTGAAGCTATTTGGACATCAACTCCCAGAATTCCCCAGCCAGCATTTGCTGGCTGGGGAATTCTGGGAGTTGAAGTCCAGATAGCTTCAAGTTGCCAAGGTTGGGAAACACTGGTCTAGTTGACGGGACCTGGAGAAGGCTAGCTCTGTGGAACCTAACCGGTCACTGAGACTCATGTAGCAGAAGGCAGTCCCACAAGTAATCTGGTCCGATGACTGTGGGAATCAAATTGGAGTAGGGAGTGCTGTGTAGGTCATCTTGGTAGAGAGTCGGAATTTAAATGCAACAGTAATAAAAATAAGAAACAAACATGACAGCCCTTTTAAAAACTCTTGAAAGAGTGTTACATAGAAGGTCAAGATGAAAGCTTGTATCAGAAGGCAGAACACGGAGGCTGAATGTTATTACATCCAGCTCAATATAAAGCGCAGAACTGCTAACGGTAAATTTTAATGTTTCGAGAATAAAAAATATTTGACAGTGAAACCGATAATGTACTCCGGCATACAGAGCTGAGTCCTGAGGAACAGATGAGAAAGATAGAAACATAGAAACATAGAAGACTGACGGCAGAAAAAAACCACATGATCCATCTAGTCTGCCCTTATACTATTTCCTGTATTTTATCTTACAATGGATATATGTTTATCCCAGGCATGTTTAAATTCAGTTACTGTGGATTTACCAACCACGTCTGCTGGAAGTTTGTTCCAAGGATCTACTACTCTTTCAGTAAAATAATATTTTCTCACGTTGCTTCTGATCTTTCCCCAACTAACTTCAGATTGTGTCCCCTTGTTCTTGTGTTCTCTTTCCTATTAAAAACACTTCCCTCCTGGACCTTATTTAACACTTTAACATATTTAAATGTTTCGATCATGTCCTCCCTTTCCCTTCTGTCCTCCAGACTATACAGATTGAGTTCATTAAGTCTTTCCTGATATGTTTTATGCTTAAGACCTTCCACCATTCTTGTAGCCCGTCTTTGGACCCGTTCAATTTTCAGATGGTGAAAGAAGGGCAGTTTCAGATGCTGTAGTTTTACAACTTCAGGAAAACATTCGGGGACAAACTGGTAACATTTATAACATAAGATATGGTAACTTTTTGAGCAAGTTTGGTAAACTTTTCAGCATAGTGCTGTATTGTCTCTCTATTTTTTTGATAGGTAGCCAGAGAAAGTAATAGAGGCTATGATTTAAGAAGGTCAGATGGAGGCTGGTGTATCTATTGGCTTGAGCTGGTAAGTACGGTATATCTGGAATTACAGGTCACAAGCATTTTCATAAGGGGATGAAAATGAGGGAATTTTATTATTTATTTATTTTATTAATAGGATTTGTATGCCGCCCCTCTCCGTAGACTCGGGGCGGCTAACAACAGTGATAAAAAACAGCATGTAACAATCCAATATTAAAACAACTAAAATAACCCTTATTATAAAACCAAACATACATACAAACATACCATGCATAAATTTTAAAGGCCTAGGGGGAAAGAGTATCTCAGTTCCCCCATGCCTGATGGCAAAGGTGGGTTTTAAGAAGCTTACGAAAGGCGAGGAGGGTGGGGGCAATTCTAATCTCTGGGGGGAGTTGGTTCCAGAGGGCCGGGGCCACCACAGAGAAGGCTCTTCCCCTGGGTCCCGCCAAACGACATTGTTTAGTTGATGGGACCCGGAGAAGGCCCACTCTGTGGGACCTAACTGGTCGCTGGGATTCGTGCGGCAGAAGGCGGTCCCGGAGATAATCTGGTCCGGTGCCATGAAGGGCTTTATAGGTCATAACCAATACTTTGAATTGTGACCGGAAACTGATCGGCAACCAATGCAGACTGTGGAGTGTTACAACATGAGTAGACAAGCAAATGTTTTCCCTGTATTTTCTCCCCCAGCCTGCTCTCCAGGCCACAATCCATTACTCTTGACAAAACACTAAACTGCAGGCACTTACAATATTTTTCTTTTTTAGAATATTAGGTGAAGGCATCCTTTAAAAAGAACATCAGTGAAAAAATTGTGTCGCATCCTTTTAAAATAAAGAAGATGCTAGAAGTTTGGAGTTCACAATATTAAAAAAAATATTTTCTTTAAAAAGTCAGATGGGGAAGGAAGGCTAGTTGAAGGTTGTAAATATTTGGGGGTCAACAGGTAGTATAGCATTGGGTGTCGATGTGTAGTAGTATACATTTATTAAAAAATGTATCTCTTGCTTCTTCTTCTCCATTAGAGACCACTAGAGACTGGACAGCCATTTGTCCAGAATATTTTAGGGCAGAGGTCTTCAAATTTGGCAACTTTTAAGACTTGTGGACTTCAACTTCAATTCTGGGAGTTGAAGTCCACAAGCCTTAAAGTTGCCAAGTTTGGGGACCCCTGTTAGGGTCTATTTGACCAAAGAGTTGGATTAGAAGATCTCCAAGTTTCCTTCCTTTCTCTGTTATTAAGACAAAGACCCATTTGGATGAAGTTTCCTTATTGAAAAAGTCTTCCAATGCTGTGCAAAACTTACAAAAAATAATACTCTGGAACACAAGGGGGCGCAAATATAACATCTGTCTGCAACTCCTGAAGCAGCTGCTTCTCTTCCGGGGATCACTTGCCGAGTCTTCGGAGAGGGGCGGCATACAAATCTAATAAATTATTATTATTATTATTATTATTATTATTATTATTATTATTATTATACCGCCAGGCATGGGGGAGTTGAGACACTTTCCCCCCAGGCTTTTTATACTTTGCTTTATGTTTGGTATGCATGTTGCTGTTCGGTTTTTAAATAATGATAGGGTTTTATATGTTTTTAATATTAGATTTGTTCCACTGTTATATTGTTTTTATTGCTGTTGTGAGCTGCCCCGAGTCTTCGGAGAGGGGCGGCATACAAATCTAATTAATAAATTAATAAATATATGTCTGGCACACTTATACTTCACCTTTCTCATTTGTCTCCTCTTGCATGAAGAAGCCAGAGAGAGAGAGAGAGGACAATTCTGTGACCTCACTTGTGCTGAGCTGCTACTGCAATATTTTAGTGAAGCTTAGAATAAATTATCTGGAAACCAAATCAATAAATCCATAAAATGCTTTCCATCTACTAAGCCAAAGGATGTTATTTTGATAAAGGGAATTTTTAAGTGGGCAAACTCTTTATGCTATCAGATGATGTTGCATGTTCATTTCAAACTCCTTTCCTATAACTGATCCCAGGCCTTCTCCAACAATGCTTCGTTCCTGCATTTAATTAGTCCCTTCTTCCCCTAAAAGTGTATCAAGTACAGAGTAAAACTGGAGCGGGGAAAACCCAGAGAAACACACAAGAATGCAGTGTACCTCTGGGCCAAAGGCAGCGGGAGGAAGTTGAGAGCTGAGGTCATATCGAGCCCACAGTCCAACATGATAGTGGTAGATTTGAACTTGAGTACGTTGCATGGTAAAGTCGGATGCCCAGACAAGCAGTACTAAAAAAAATCAGATTAAATATCTAGCATTAGGAAAAGATAACAGTACATTCAGAAAACAGAAAGTAGACCTGATAATAATAATAATAATAATAATAATAATAATAATAATAATAATAATAATAATAATTTATTAGATTTGTATGCCGCCCCTCTCCGAAGACTCGGGGCAGCTCACAACGATACTATCCAAGGATACTATCCAAGAATCCTTACCATGGTTTAAATACCATTTTAATACAGTATTTTAATACTATTTAAAGATTATTAGGTGATAATAATTCTTAACCCATTCTTTTGGATACATACAAAAATAATTGTTACTATTGTGCAGTGTTTCGACTTTGGTTCACTCTTGTTTGAGAGGAGAAAAGCAATCTAGAATTAAGAATAAATTTCCTGATAGTTAAAACAATGAATCACTGGAACGACTTGCCTCCAGAAGTTGGGAATGATCCAACACTGGAAGTTTTTAAGAAGTACCTGGACAACCATTTGTTTGAAATAGTACAGGGTTTCCTGTCTGAGCTGGGGGTTGGATTAGGACTAGAAAGAAAACACCAGGAGCCACAAAAGCTGGATGGGCATGGCCAACTCACGTCACTCACTCCCATCCATTCACATGACCTTCCAGCCACACTTACCGAGGTTTTGTGGCTCCTGGTATTTTCTTTTATCTGGGAAACAGATATCTTTCTTTCTCTCTGTCCTTCCCTCTCTCTCTCTCTCTTTCTCATCTATTGTGTGTATGAGTGGGTGTGTTCCCTCTTGAACCATTTCCAAAAACAGTCAAGGGTTGGTTTTTCCCCCCTGATATTGTTCTTTCTTAGAAACATAGAAACATAGAAGACTGACGGCAGAAAAAGACCTCATGGTCCATCTAGTCTGCCCTTATACTGTTTCCTGTATTTTATCTTACAATGGATATATGTTTATCCCAGGCATGTTTAAATTCAGTTACTGTGGATTTACCAACCACGTCTGCTGGAAGTTTGTTCCAAGGATCTACTACTCTTTCAGTAAAATAATATTTTCTCATGTTGCTTTTGATCTTTCCCCCAACTAACTTCAGATTGTGTCCCCTTGTTCTTGTGTTCACTTTCCTATTAAAAACACTTCCCTCCTGAACCTTATTTAACCCTTTAACATATTTAAATGTTTCGATCATGTCCCCCCTTTTCCTTCTGTCCTCCAGACTATACAGATTGAGTTCCTTAAGTCTGTCCTGATATGTTTTATGCTTAAGACCTTCCACCATTCTTGTAGCCCGTCTTTGGACCCGTTCAATTTTGTCAATATCTTTTTGTAGGTGAGGTCTCCAGAACTGAACACAGTATTCCAAATGTGGTCTCACCAGGGCTCTATATAAGGGGATCACAATCTCCCTCTTCTTCTTTGGGTGCTTTTTACCATATGATTTAAATCAATAGTCATTTCAGGTTCCCATATAAATGAAGTTCTTTCATCCCTCTTGGCTTCTTGTCAACTGAACCTACCACTGGTTGGCTCACCCCTTGCCCTCCCAGTCACTCTTCTCCTGCCTTGAGAAGGTAAGAGCAATGACCGCGGGTGGAGACTTGCTCCATGTTCCAGAGCAGGACAGAAGCACCTCTGTACTTGCCTCTTCTTTGGGTCCTTGTTGGTGCTGTGCACACCTCGGTTGCTTGTGGAGATGCGCCCAAGATACTGGCCCAACCTGGTTGCAGCTGATGCTCTGCATCGTAATGGGCTCCAGGAGGAGGAGAGAGACGCTGTCTCTCCCATTGTGAAAGGTGCTAAATTTAAGTGAGCTGTGGAAGGCAACGAGCAGGCCATGGAAGTGGCGAGAGTAGTGGTGTCAGCCGCAGCTGGGCCAGGCCAGTGTCTCAGGGTAGAAAGCAAGTTGAGCATCTCCCCGAGTGTTGACGTGTGAGCAGCATGAACAAGGGCTGTAAGAAGAGGCAAGTACAGAGCTCTTCTCTCCCACTCTGGAATATGGAGCGAGTCTCCATCAGCTACAATCGCCCTTATCTGGACCGGGACTCACTGCTCACAGTCACTCATGCCCTCAACACCTCGAAGCTCGATTACTGTAACGCTCTCTACATGAGGCGACCTTTGAAAAGTGTTCGGAAACTTCAGATCGTGCAGAATGCAGCTGCGAGAGCAATCATGGGCTTCCCCAGGTATGCCCATGTCACACCAACACTCCGCAGTCTGCATTGGTTGCCGATCAATTTCCGGTCACAATTCAAAGTGTTGGTTATGACCTATAAAGTCCTTCATGGCATCAGACCAGAATATCTCCAGGACCGCCTTCTGCCATACGAATCCCAGCGACTGGTTAGGTCCCACAGAGTGGGCCTTCTCTGGGTCCTGTCGACTAAACAATGTCATTTGGTGGGACCCGGGGGAAGAACCTTCTCTGTGGCGGCCCCGGCCCTTTGGAACCAACTCCCCCCAGAGATCAGAATTGCCCCCACCCTTCTTGCCTTTCGTAAACTTCTCAAAACCCACCTCTGCCGTCAGGCATGGGGGAATTGAAATATCTTCCCCAGGCCAATATAATTTATGTATGGTGTGTTGTGTGCATGTTTATTAAATTATGGGTTTTTAACTTCGTACTATTAGATTTGTATTGTACATTGTTTCTATCACTGCTGTGAACCGCCCCGAGTCTATGGAGAGGGGCGGCATACAAATTTAATAAATAAAATAATAAATAAAATAATAAATAAATAAATAAATAAATAAATAAATAAATAAATAAATCTCCTCAGGGCAGGCAAGGAGTGACTGGGAGGGGAGGGCGAGGCCAGACAGTGGTGGGATCACCCAACAGGAATCCACAGCAGAGGGCCCAAAAAGCCCCATCTGGCTCTAGAGCAGTGGGTTCGCATCAATTTGACTTCTTACACCTAGTTTCATTTTCAGTTCTAGCACATGGCTTGCCTGTGCTTGAATCACCTGTGTGTCGGGAGTATTAAACTCACTTGCTTATGCTAATCAGGATCTGCACTTTTTGCTGCAAGGAGATAAATTGCTGGGAGGCAGAGACCAAAGGGTGGGGGTGGCTGGGTGAGGCTATATTGGGTGTATAAAATGCACCCAAGTTTTTACCCTGTTTTTTGACAAAATTGAACGGGTCCAAAGACGGGCTACAAGAATGGTGGAAGGTCTTAAGCATAAAACGTATCAGGAAAGACTTAGTGAACTCAATCTGTATAGTCTGGAGGACAGAAGGAAAAGGGGGGACATGATCGAAACATTTAAATATATTAAAGGGTTAAATAAGGTCCAGGAGGGAAGTGTTTTTAATAGGAAAGTGAACACAAGAACAAGGGGACACAATCTGAAGTTAGTTGGGGGAAAGATCAGAAGCAACATGAGAAAATATTATTTTACTGAAAGAGTAGTAGATCCTTGGAACAAACTTCCAGCAGACGTGGTAGATAAATCCACAGTAACTGAATTTAAACATGCCTGGGATAAATATATATCCATCCTAAGATAAAATACAGAAAATAGTATAAGGGCAGACTAGATGGACCATGAGGTCTTTTTCTGCCGTCAGACTTCTATGTTTCTATGTTTCTATGTAAAAAGGTGTGTCTTATAAGCCAGTTTTTAGGTTAAATCAGTTTCAGATAAAAGGTAGTACCCAAACAATTAACAAGTTAATGGGAGGAAAAAACCCTTTCGCCCTTTTCTGATCTGTTATAAGTTATGGAATTTTTGAACAATAAAAAACAATACTGTAATACTATTTATCATTCCCATATTAAACAGATACACTAGTTACCATTTGGTTTCTGGACACCACTGATGGTGTGAAATAGGTGTGTCTAGACTCATGTGCCTTTAAGCCAATTACCTATAGGTTTTATAGGTTGCAGATACAATTAACATCTATAATGTAGCTAACTCTGCTTTTTCTGTAGAAAAAACAACTCATTGTGAAGTTTATAGACTGCTGCACTTAGAGGTCGGCTTCTAGCATCTTTCTACCAAGGTCTTTTAGTTTAGATATTGTTATGCTGGCAATATTTCAATGGTTTTAATCACTATATTGAATTTTAAATTGGATTTTAGATATTCATAAGCCACTAAGAACCACAAAATGGGAGCAGTCATATATTACATTTCAAATAAGTAGCACATGGAAAGGCATAATATGTTTACCCTCGCAGGCTTAAAATGCAGCCACTAAAACTGATGCAACATTTAAGCTGAAATCCTGGGCATATTCGGGATTGGAAGCAAGTCCTATTTAAAGCAATGAGAAGTAAATCAAAATGAACGAAAAGTATACATTTCATGAACCAGTGCCTTGTTCTTCATTTTCCCCCTTCCTTCTTCCTCTGTCCTCTGATGGAGAAGACTTTTTTCCTCAGGTGCTGAAAGAGCGTGGGCGCGCACTATCGCGCATGCATGAGTGCCCACACCCATAATTCAATGCCCGGGGAGGGCAGAAAAAGCTTCTTCCACCCCCTGGAGGCCCTCTGGATGCTAGAAACAGCCCGTTTCCCAACTTCTGGTGGGCCCAGTAGGCTAGTGTTTCACCCTCCGCAGGCTCCAAAGGCTTCCCTGGAGCTGGGGGAGGGCAAAAACATCCTCCCCCATTCCCCCGGAGACTCTCTGGAAGCCAAAAACACCCTCCCAGAGCCTCTGTGTGAGCCAAAAATCAGGTGGCCTGCACACATGCACGTTAGAGCTGAGATAGGGCAACGGCTCACGTGTCAGCAGATATGACTTTGCGTGCCACCTGTGGTACTCATGCCATAGGTTCGCCATCACTGCTCTATCCTTTTCCTGGTGTCTATAAGCTTGCCAAGAAGCTTGTCAACAAAAGAATTACCATAAATAAATACTATAAGACTATCGGGGATGTCAAACTGGCGGCTCGCGGGTAGATGCGTCACTCACAGGCTACACTCATCGCAGCTCCATGAAGAGGAGAAACATCACAAAACATCACATGACAGCAATGTGATGTGGTGAGTTTGACACCTATGCTATAAGTGAACAGCCTATTCATGAGCCAAAGTGTAATATGCTAGTCTCTTTAAAATGCAATGAATGTTATGTGTTGGTCTCCATTTCCCTAAAAGGTTCTACTTTGCTAAAAAGGAATGAAAATGATGCAATCAAGAAATATTTTGTTAAAAATGTTTACATTTTCCCAAAAAGTAAACCTGACTTTTAAGTTTTTTATCATCTGATCTGACACTTCAACACGTCAGTTTATTATTAAATAAAAATAAAATAAATGATAAAATAAAGCAAAACAAAATAAATACAATATGAGATGCAAGTAACCGGCTAAAAGTTTCTTCTCTTACCCAGAAACCTTACATAACAGATTTTCCTTACACTGATATCTTCAGATGACTGCTGCATCCTTGAGATAACATATATTGGCTGCGGATATTAAGAATTCTAATCCAAGATATTTGGAAGGTACAAATTAAAGAAAGATGTTCATATTGTAAGAATGTGCTTTGTCCAGCTTTGAATAACGTTATTTTACTATTACTAAAATGACAACTGTTTGATTCTTTTTAATATCAAATGAAAAATGAAGGGCATGTTATATTATGATAGTGTTCAGTATTTGTAGTGTTATTTCTATAACACTATTTGCATTATTTATACAAAATAATTTGTATTATTTATACAATGCAGGAAGCAAAGATGTTCCTAATGATCTCAGCATCAGGTTTTGTTTATAGTAAGAAAGTATACTTGATTTAAAAATAAATCTGATATGCAATTAATAAAAAAGATGTGACATCAAAACCAGAAAGCCAGAGCCTTTGCAATCTTGCTGGCAAGGAAGCCAGTACAGTATAGAAACTAAATGTAGATCTGAACCAGGGGCACCAAGTTTCAAATCTCCACTCATCCGTAGATCTAACTAGCTGATTTTGGACTATCACTCTTTGTTAGTCCAACCCATATCACTGAGTTGTTTATGTAGTGTTCTCTCCTGCTGGAGAATCTTATGTACTTGGAGCTTTCAAGAAGGAAAAATGTTATATAAAGCTGCTCCAAGTCTTCGGAGAGAGGTGGCATACAAATCTAATAAATTATTTATTTATTTATTTTTATTTATTTATTTTGTCCGATACACAATAATACACAATGAAGGTAATAGTGGACACCTTCGAAGAAATAGAATTAGAGAAAGAATAGAAGAGAGAATATAGGATAAAATAAACCGATGAGAGAATAGAAGAAAGATATAGGGATAGAAGAGAAGATATATGGGATATAGGAGAGACAATAGGACAGGGGTCGGAAGGCACTCTAGTGCACTCATGCACGCCCCTAACTGACATCTTAGGAATCTGGAGAGGTCAACCGTGGACAGTCTAAGGGTAAAATGTTGGGGGTTAGGGGATGATACTACGGTAATGAGTTCCATGCTTCAACAACTCTATTACTAAAGTCGTATATTTTACAATCAAGTTTGGAGTGGTTAATATGTCCAATGTCATTATTAATAATGATATTGGACATCTAACAGGTGACAGCCAATGTAGCTGGTATTTGATAGTGCACTTTTCTATTGTGTGGCAGTTTATTTTAAATTGTAGACTGCAACTCTTACAGGGGAGATAGGAAGATGCAGACACTCATGCAACTGCTGAATGCTGCACAACCTCTATAAATTTTAGCATTTAATTCAATATGTCATAATATGAGGAAGAGTAATCAAAGATAATTTTTCAGGTATCTATCATTTATTTTTACTTATATATCATTATTTCTCCCAGAAATATCCAAAGAGTTTCCATAGGTGGGTGGGGGGCAGGAGTTGAAAATAAAACTAACCAACGTAACAATACTTAAAATCAATACATTATAGTTGGCTGGAAAACAAACGCACAACTGAGACGCATCAAATTAAAGCTTCCCTAACAAAATGGATCTTTCAGAATTGCACTACAGGAGAGAGAAATTAGGTGGCCCCTCGTGTCCGTCTTTAGATCTCCTTCATCAAAACCCACCAATAGTACATCCAACTCACCAGCTTCATGCTTTACCCGGCTCTATATACGGCGGACCATGCTTCTCTTTCCTGGTCTAAACCTCTTGCATTGCATCCTGGGAAATGTAGTTTTAGTTCTGGAGCCCGCCCTCCTAATCACTCCGCCCACCGCAAAATGATGTCACGAGCAGCCATAATCTCCGCCCACCTGAAGAGCAGGATGGGAATCGTAGTTTTTTTCTCGCCCTGATCATCACTCTCCCGTTTACTGTCAGCCATTGGTGAGGCAGTTCCAGCGCAGGTCTCTGGGAGTCGTAGTCCTAGACGGCTCACATTATCTCCGTCCCCTTGGGAAGAAGGAACTACAAGTCCCAGGGTCTCACAGCGGCAGCAGGTGGGAGCTTGGATGTTGATATCAACATGGCGCTTGTCAGACAGACAAAGGCAGTCAGTCTGGTCTGATTGAGCCCAAAAGGGAGCAGGAAGAAGTGGGAGGGGTTTTTTTCCTTTCCTTGGGGGGGGGTTCAAAGGAAGCAGAGCTCGGGAGTCCGAAGCAATCTCCCCCCTGGAGCTCCTCTCTATTTTATTTTGCAGGATCTCCTAAAAAAAAGAAAAGAAATCTTTCCCCTTTTCTTATTTGGGAGCCACCCCCCAACTTCTGCTTTCTAAATGGTCAAGTGGAGAAAAAAGTAGCCAGAACCAAAACGTGAGTATCCTTTGGACGGCGAAGGGCACGATCGGGGCTGTTCGGGGAGCGAAGGGCGATCGTGCAAAGGAAGAGGAGGAGGAGGAGGAGAAGAAGAAAAAGGCTCTTCTTGTCTTTGCCTTTTGTTTTGATCGGGCTAGTGGTCTTTATTTTATTTAGGGGATGAGCACAGCCTTTCTTTTCGGAAGGCATCCCGAAGTGACTTTGTGAGATCTTGAGAATTTTAATAAGAGTGGAGACAGGACGAAAAGGAAGGAAAAAATGTGGATTTTTTTTTCATCTTCTTTCCCTTTTTTGCAGCTGAAGGAGAAGAGCCAGTTTAAAACAAGCTCTTTTCAATTCTTATTTAGACGATCAGAACTTTTGAGGGTACAGTAGCCAGTTCTTTACCTTGTTTGACCAGCTATCACAGATTTGTTATCTTGTTACCCCACTTTAGCTACTCTTTCTGAAGAGGCAGAGAGATAGGATTGGATGGAGGCATTTGCAATCTTTTTTTTAAGTAATAAGGGGTTTTGATCTGAGCTCTAGAAGGGATGGGTTTTGGGGTTTTTTGGAAATTATTACAAACAATAATAATGGTTCTCCTGGGGAAAAGGAGGGAGTGATAACATCTCTATGTTGTGTTGTTTTATTTTGTTCCTTTTGGATTTCCCCAAGCTTCTGAGAAATCTTGGGCTACTGTTACAGCACCTTGCAAAAATCTAGGCAGGGTTACTCTCATCCGATGCAATGTTTTCCCGACAAATCTGCTTTTTGCATAGGTCAGGGTGATGGTTTTCCAAGGCATGTAAAAAGGTCAAAGCGGGATACGCTGAGATTTGTAAGTCTCCACATTCCATGCAAATGATATGGACGAGAAATCCTGGATCCGTATGATACGTGGGATGATGGTGGTGGGCTTTGCTTCCTACTTTACTGAGATTTGGAGGGCTGTATTAAAATCATATAAGAAACTATTGTCTGAGATGTTAACGGGAAGGAGAATGGTTTTTAAAATGATCTTGGAGAGGAGTATTTCTTTTTTGTTTGGGTGGTTAATTGGAATGGATATTAACAAAAGTGAAATAATTCTGAGCTGAATGAGAGACATTTGGCTTTATTGTTAAGTTTTTCTGGAGAGTTGAGTCTACTATGGTATTTAACGGGGCACTTGATGTTCAGATTATTTAAGCATCTTTAGTCATAGCTTCGTAAGATGAAGTGCTTGCTTTTAATTAAACTTTAATAACATTGTTGACTCCAGGACCACTGAAATTAGTTGAAGATTTCAGGTGTAGATTATGTGCGCAAAACATTAATGTTTATACCTCTTGTTTAGCCAAAGAAGTATTTGTTCATGGGTTTAACAGGGTTTTAAGTGAGAAAATATTAACAACTTTAGTGTGCAAAATATGCACAGGTTGGAAAGGGAGACTTCTGTCTTCACGAAATGAGAGGCTAGTGTAGAGGGAGTAGTCGCTGGAGACACTGGGGTGTGCCAGCTATTGCGGGATGAGGAAGGGAAGATCTTCTTGCAAACAGAAAAGCATGACAAGTCAAATGTTGTCAGCTGTTGCTGCATTCAGCTCTTTGCAGGTGTGGAATATGATGTGGGAATATTGATTCAAACTAGAAAGGTTACTATTTAAGTTACTTGAGTTCCCCCATGGTTTCTTTAAGTTAATGTGTGCTGATTCAAATTGGTTATGAGCATCATCCAAGGCCATGTTATGTATTTTCTCGTTCTGTGTTTGGAGGCAGTTTTAATAGCTTAGGTTTCCTCCCTCCAAAAAAGTTTATGAAATTGTTTGAACCCTTTTGAAATCATTTTTCTTTCCAACACTAATTCTTAGAAAATTAATAGTTATGAGCTGTATTTTGAAGCATCTTTAAAGCATTATTTAAGAGTTCTATGCTTAAAGTACCATGTTGGACTTCAGATGTTTGATTTTAAACCTTACTTAGATGCTGTGAATTCATTGTGCAAGTTAATGTGAGCTGATGCAGCATGGTGCTGGAGAAATTATGCTGTGGAGTGGGAAGTCCTCTAGTTCCCATTCTATCTTAGCTGTGAAATCATTAACAGCACATTCCTATTCAGCTGTATTCAAGTAATTCATATAGGATTACAGCATAAGTGGCTTCATGCAAACTACCTTTTCTCAGTCTCAGCGTTTCTCATATGAAATATAGTGATAAATTGATATTGCTCCTTTTCAAGGTTATTCATAAAGCCTTATGCATGTGGAATGCTATAAATATTCAGAAGCTCTGTATGAGTACTAATTTATCATATTGTTTTTTAGACTATGCGTAAAATGAAATTGAGAGCGGTTCTCATCTATTGATAATCTAAATAAATAATATTTGTGAATCCTCTATCTGCCTGAAGACATTGAAAACTATAGAATGCAAGTCTATCTCAGAACTTTCCTTCCTTCCTTCCTTCCTTCCTTCCTTTTTTCCTTTTTTCCTTCCTTCTTCCTTTCTTCCTTCCTCATAATAAAAGGAGCATTTTGCAAAAGAGCTCCATGTAAGAAAGCCAAAGATTAATTAAGAGGGATATACAATAACTGACCTGACAAAGCATAAGCAGTATTGTGATTCTATTGACTCAATGTGCACTTATCCAAATGGTTGAGACTTATTTGGTAAACCGCAATAAATTACAACATGACTTAGTACAATTTACAAGTTTAGGCAGAGAATATTATGAACAAAGATGGAGCTTTAAATTGTCACAGAAGCAGTAAGAAATTAGAGGGGTAGCATTTTTGGTGGAGGGTATGTAACATAATTTTGCTATATCAGTACAAAGACTGGCTGATACAAAGTTAGTCTTATGCCTTAGCATCTGCTGATTAATAGATAAAGAATTGTATTGGTTGATTGATTGCTGTCTGGGGTATTTTAACTAGTGATTTGAGATATTGAACAAGTTACATCTGCAGGCAGATCCTATACTCAGTCCTAGGGAACATTGATCATCTCTCTGTGAAAAATAATGTTAATATCTATTATTTTTATTGAGCATGGAGTGATACGTAAAACACAGGTCTTCTCACCTGATCTGAAATGTTTTGCTAATGCTTTTGGAGAAAACATTGAATATATTTGAGATGAATACCTAACCTCCAATGATTAATGTTGATATTTGCAAATTGTTATAGTTCAAATCTCTCTGCATCTTCTGTTTTCTCCGCTGCCACTCCTGGAATAAAAGGCTAGTTTCTTTAAAAGTTGTACATTTTGTCATAGTGAAGTGTGCTTCATTTTTCACAAAGCCCAAATCATGATGTTCAGCCAACAATCTTTAAACCAAAGTAAAATCTACAAATCAGACATAATCATATTTAAGAAATTGTTCCTTTGAAGCCTTTTGGGATTTTAAACACATGTTTACTACTGACAATGAATTAGCTTTACGTTTTATAGAGGTATACTTTTCTCTCTCCTATAGTTAGGATTGTCACTTCTTTCTTTACCATTTTTTTGGAAGATTTTTTTTAATACTCTCCTGTCTGATCCTTTACTCCTTTGTGAAATGATGGGACAAGATATAGTATTTAATCCTCTGTTTTCCTCTGTTATCCTTCCCTTTTCTGTTAAAATTTTCTTGTATTCTATTGCTATGTGACCATTTTGGACCAAAGGTCCCGTCATTCTTGTTTCTTAAAAATTCTATGTATTTATAACTTACGTATTAATAAATATGACTCTTCATTGAAAAATGTACAAAGAATGCTGCTGGATCTGATGAAAAGTCCAGCTAATGCAGCACCTTTTTAATTTCCAGTTTATCAGGTTACCTTTCACGGTAATTAACTAGAGATACAAAAAGTATAAATGGTCCTTCTGAAATGCAAGTCATAAATGCAAGGCTCTCTAGTGTAGTGTGTCCTTTTCCGTAGAACACTGAATATCCTTTTCCTTCAATATAACGATAGATATAAAAATTAGAGTAAGGAAGGATTAAAGAAAGGAAGACTATGGGACATGCAATATGGTAGGTTTTCAAGAAACACTGCAGAGCGACAGTCCATTGATCAGGCATATATTAGATATGAATATCTGGTGCATCTGTACAGATGTCTTCTTGAAGTCACTCTATATGGATTAATATATTATGTGGAAAATATAGGTGGCCTGACACTAATATTCTTATGTATAATTGAATTGAACAAATACAAGTGAATTGAACAAATACAAATGCAAATGAATATATTGACTGTGTGGGTGCTTTATTTTGCTATAACGTCCACTACAGAGAATTGTACTCATTCCATGGTAAGTATCTCTAGGATTGTGACCATAGAACATGACCTTTGGCAAGCTATAAAAATCACTCAGCTGCAGGTTAGTTACTCTTTTAGCATCCTTTATACTTTGTTTGTTTTGTACTTTCTAGCAGAAAAGTGGACTATCCCCATGTACTACTTTTGATGCTTGCTTGTGGGGGATTTTAATCCATGTTTTATGACGGTGCGTATTGAACTAGATGATATCATCACTTCAGGTTAATTAGCACAGAATGGAAGGTTATGCTTTTTGTGGATGCAGCATTGGATCATGTGTTTCTGGACAATATTTTTTTTTTTGGTAGCTGCATTGCAAAAGAGGCTATTTAAAAAGTGGTGCATCCTGCACAAATTGGAGGAAGGAAGGGCATTTATTTTATTTTATTTTTAATTGTCCCACTTCTCTTTGAAAATAAATCTGTAAGAAAGGTTCCAGAGGATGTTTTACTGTGTATGAAAGATGTGGCATAATATTAAACTTGCTTTAAAAAAAACCCACAGCACTTGTGAAAAGAAAGGAGGAGAGAAAGTGCTGGCTCATAGGCTCATATCACTGCGGAGGGCTTGGCTCAGTATTCTGAATGCTGTTTCTTTCCTATGATGGCGGAGCCATCAGATTCTTTTCTCCTTCCCATAAAGGCTGAAAGTGAGCAGTTTTATCTTGGGGGAGTTATAATCAAGGAGCTTGATTCCATCTCATTTAGCCAAGGAATCTATTCAATGTTCACATACAAATATTAAACTCTGATAATGGAAGAGGCCGTATGCCAGTGATGGCAATCCTAAGGCACGGGTTCCACAGGTGGCATGCGGCGCCATATCTGCTGGCACGGGAGCCATTGCCCTAGCTCAGCTCCAGCGTGCATGTGTGTGCCAGCCAGCTGATTTTTGACTCGCACAGAGGCTCTTGAAGGGTGTTTTTGGCTTCCAGAGAACCTCCAGGGGGATAAGGGAAGTCATTTTTACCCTCCCCCAGCTCCAGGAAAGCCTTTGGAGCCTGAGGAGGGAGAAACTTAAGCCTATTGGCCCACCACAAGTTGGGAAACAGGCCATTTTCAGCCTCCAGAGGGCCTCTGGGATGCGGGGGAAGCGGTTTTCGGCCCTTCCCAGGCATTGAATTATGGGTGTGGGCACTTGTACATGCGTGATAGTGATAGCTCTTTGGGTACCCGAGGAAAACAAGGTTTGCCATCACTGCTGTATGCTATGCTACAAATGAGGCCAGCTATGTCCACAAAAGTTTGACATCTGAACTGAAGGGTCATCCAGGAGATGAAATTTGTTATGCCCCACCCATTAGCAATAGCACTTAGACTTATATACTGCCTTACGGTCAACCTTGAGCCAGACAGGATCAAACTCCTGGCTGTGGGCAGAATTGGTTTGCCATGCAGCATTTTAAATCATTGCACCACTATGGCTCCTCGTTACTTATTCAGCCTTTCTAGAAAAAAATTGTATTGACCTATTTCATAGCTTTCATAATTTGCAAGAAGCCACACTTTATCCTCATAACAGAAAATGTGCTGAACCTAGCCCCCAACACCTTTCTCTATCCCTTTTGAACACATCTTTATGGGATGGAGTGGGGAACCAACAATGTTTGTGTTGTAGGTCCCACTTTGCAAACTCAAGGCAGTTACCAGCAATCCTTGTGTTGGTGGAATTCAACTCCACCTGGTTGCTAATCGTTGGCTTCTCTTAATCCAGAACTTCTGCATAAGGAAGAACAAGAATGTAGTCCCACACATTTGGAAGATGTAATTTAAATTGTTGCCTGTCTTAAATACCTTTATATTTAACAGGGCAGATTGATTTGTTGAATTAACAAACATGTTAGCTGCTTTGTGAAGTCCTACTCTTGGAAATAGATATCTTTATAATAAAGATCAACATTTAACTGTGTATGTGTAGCAATAGCTGGATATTTCTTGTAAGATTTCCTTTTCTACCACTGTAGCTCTTTTTCCAGGTATTACTTATTTTTTTTATAAAGTACTAAATGTTCAATTAAAACAAGATAAATAAACAATAGTATGGTAAGACTTCAAAAGAGCAAACCAATTATAGTTGATATAAAATATAAAGCATAAAGTAGCCCTTAGCAGGTGCAAAAAGCCATGAATATTTTCTAGGGTGCTACATTCTATAGATAGGCTTCATAATAAAAAGTTTTCTATTTTTTCCCCCTTAGAGACACTTAAATATGGCACCTGATAGGGTAGAACATAATTTTTAAAGTATGTGGTCCTCAAAATAGTTGTCTCCAGGCAGCTGTTAGTACTCTAAAATTACAATTTAATTTTCTTAATTAAAACAATTAAAATATCCAGCGTATAACAATGAAAACATAAACAGCACATAGAAATGGCTGAAAGGTTCTGAATTTTAAGAATTTAAAATATTAGAAATACAACAAGTTACTTTTATTTGGCTCAGGAAAGATGAATAAACTAGGTATGCTTTGGGGAAGGCATTCTAAAGCAGAGGTCTTCAAACTTGGCAACTTTAAGACTTGTTGACTTTTAACTCTCAGAATTCTCCAGCCAGCTAAGTCCACAAGTCTTAAAGTTGCCAAGTTTAGGGACTCCTGTTCTAGAGTTTAGGAGACTATTAGTACTGAGAAAGTAATTCCCTAGAAACTACACTGCTCAAAAAAAAATAAAGGGAACACTTGAACAACACAATATAACTCCAAGTAAATCAAACTTCTGTGAAATCAAATTGTCCTGGTTGTCACTGATTGACAATCAATTTCACATGCTGTTGTGCACATTCAACTTTGTACACTACAAAGTATTCAATGAGAATGTTTCATTCATTCAGATCTAGGATGTGTTATTTGAGTGTTCCCTTTATTTTTTTGAGCAGTATATTTATTACACTTCAGTATGGGAGGATGTCCAGAGCAGTGCTTCTAAGAATGACCATAATACAGGTGGGGAAATTTGGGAAGAAACAAACTTTCAAATGCTGTGATTGAAGACAATTAAAAAGCACTAGTACTTTGCATCGTGCTCAGCCATGGGTTTGCAATTGGTCAAGTTATTACTGAACAGGCATGAGTTATTCATAAAGTTGTCTAAAAAACATGCTTCTGCAAGTGGAATTTTCTAAAAAGCCTTCCAAAGCTGATGGACATCAACACATT
Source organism: Erythrolamprus reginae (assembly GCF_031021105.1). NCBI lineage: Eukaryota > Metazoa > Chordata > Lepidosauria > Squamata > Dipsadidae > Erythrolamprus > Erythrolamprus reginae. The sequence goes on along the minus strand of NC_091950.1, from coordinate 388,821,710 downwards.
AAGTAATACAATCTAAGGATTACTTGAGATTGATTTATTTGGATAAATTTTCAGGAATATAGATTAAGCTGGCTGTATCAGTATGAGATATTGTCCTGTTCAGCAAAATGCTATTGCTCGTGACTAGCAGAGCTCTTCAGAATGTCATGTGAAGGTCATTTCCATACCTGATAACGGAGATCTCTTTTAACTTGAGTGCCAGAAAGTCTTTTGTATGCAAAGTATATGCTATACTGCCAAGCTGTTGTCTTAAAATACAGACGTGATGAGGTCCCTATTGGAGGATTATTCATATGAGAGACAATTACAAACAACAGAATGCCTTTCTAGGGCCTGAAGAGAAGAATTCTGCAATCTACCGCAACCTATGTGAATGTATAAGTGTACCTGTATGATGCTGTTCTATGGTGCCTTCTGCACCTGGGGCCACGCTGAAAGCTATTTGATACTCAAGCTGGACCATTATAACTTCTCAACCACTCTCTTCCTCTAAGAATTCATTAGTATCGTCCATCCATCTTTGTAGTTTTTCAGTCTAGAAATGTAGCTTTCTTAAAATAAAAGCTGAAATTTTCAAACAGTTGGACTTACTTTCAGCATTCATTGAAGAGAAGAGCAGCACTCTCAGAGTCTTCAGAGAGGGGCAGCATACAAATCTAACAAATAAATAAATAAATTTTGGTGTATGTTTTGATTGGATTGTGTGATTATTTTATTATAAGGGTTTTCAACTGTATTTTTTAATAATTGGATTTGTACACTGTGTTGTTGTGAGCCGCCCCGAGTCTTTGGAGAGGGGTGGCATACAAATCTAATAAATTTTTATTATTAATTATGAAATCATTCTTAAATAAATTAATAAAAATACTGTAAACAAATAAAATAAGCTGGATTCAATATCTGCCCAATTTAATTCCATTGTAAGGATGGCTGTTGTTTTATAATTAAAGTCATTCTGGGTTTTCAATTATCTCTTTGAAATTTTAAATGGTAAGACATGTTTAAGGGCTGAATATATATTGACTTTCAGATGACACTCTTGGGCAAAGAAACCACCCTGAACCCCCTCTCCCCTAGGAGCTCCATATAGTTTTTATTAAAATATAAAATTTTGGAGGAACATTGTATCTAGGGATTTATCTTTGCAAACAGAAATGTAAAAATACAGGACACACATTAAACTTCCAGAATCAAGATCACATGAAGTGTTAATGCCACTTTATAATGCCTTGGTAAGACCACACTTGGAATACTGCATTCAGTTTTGATCGCTACGATGCAAAAAGGATGTTGAGACTCTAGAAAGAGTACAGCGAAGAGTAACAAAGATAATTAGGGGACTGGAGGCTAAAACATATGAAGAACAGCTGCAGGAACTAGGTATGTCTAATTAAATTAAAAGAAGGACCAGGGGAGACATGATAGCAGTGTTCCAATATCTCAGGGGTTGCCACAAAAAAGAGGGACTCAACCAATTCTATAACAAGAAGCAATGGATGGAAACTAAACAAGGAGAGAAGCAACTTAGAACTAAGGAGAAACTTGCTGACAGTTAGAACAATTAATCAGTGGAACAGTTTGCCTCCAGAAGTTGTGAATGCTCCAACACTGGAAGTTTTAAAGAAGATTTTGGATAACCATCTGTCTGAAATAGGGTTTCCTGCCTAATCAGGGGGTTGGACTAGAAGACCTCCAAGGTCCCTTCCAACTCTGTTGTTGTTGTTGATTTGATTGATTGATTTTATTGGATTTGCATGCCGCCCCTCTCCGTAGACTCGGGGCGGCTAACAACATTGTTGTTGTTGTTGTTGTTGTTGTTGTTATTGACACATTAGTTCCATGGGAGGGGTATCTATGAATAGAAAAAAATCTGTATATTAGGCAGAGACAGAAGTGACTCCAGAAAGATCTTTGTTATTACGAGAGTCTTCTGGTTGACTGACCAAAGTCCTTTAGTTCAAAAGATAAGTTAATGGGTTAGCATATATCGTTGATACATCTAGCACTGGTGTTAGTACTGGTAGTATTTCTTTAAGTTAGCTGACATTGAATAGTTCTCTGAGTCAGAAATCCTCAAACTTTATAGTAGTACAACCTGATCAAATGATGAATTTATTGGACCCTACCGCATAAATAAACTAATAATAAATGGTTTAAAATTGGGAAGAAATAAATACAGCAGCATTTATACATATTTTAAGTTATCTTTCACAGACCTTCTCACAGTTTGAAGTACAATACTATCCAGTGTGAGTTTGGACAGCACATAAGGAACTAAGCCCAGAGTGAATTATAGCAGTTGTCCAATTTAATCTGTACAAGTCTGATCAGTTTTTTCAAAAACAATTGTAATCCTCTAACCCACAATATGACCTACTCCACCTTCCACAATTGCAACAATTCTGCTTGTGTATATACCTATCAATTTTGGGGGTTTAAGGCAGGATAAATCTTACCATATTCTTTAAAATGCTGGACAAGCATTAGCATTGTCAATCATCAGAAATTATTTCCTGTCTTAAGGTATTAAATCAAACATGCAGAATAAGACAGCAACCTTTGCCACAGGGAAGTTTGATTCACAGCACTATACTATAGAAGGCCCACTAGAACCTTGCTATCACTGCCAGCTAATGTATAAGACACATCCACTAGCAAAATGATTGCTAGACTTGGAGTTCCTAGGAAATATCAGCAGGGATATAACGCTGTGTGATAAGGTTCCTCCTAAGTTATCCTGTTCTCTTTATTCATTTATAAAGCTTACCTACCTGCAGTGCAATGAGTCCAAATTTGAAAAAAAATTGGCCTATTAGACTCTTTCTTCTGAAGCTTTGGAAAAATGTAGATGGCAAATGCTCAAGTAGATGCCGTTCTCTCTGCAGTAGGTAAATTCTGGCAGTTTTAGAATGATCAGTGTTTGAACATTTTGATGGTTATTTCTGAACGATGTGCTCTGAACTCTACCTACAGTTCGGTAATCTGTAGGTAGCTAGAAGAGAAAGCTAAATGCTAGAGAGCTAGTGGAAAGGGAATAAGTTGTAGGTATCCTTTTGCACCACAGGTAAATGAAGATGTGCGTACTGCAGGTATGTGAGAATCCGGCTCAGGAGAATTGAGAAATATTGCCATTGTTATCAGATGTTTCTACGTTGATTGATGAATGCATATACAGTGATACCTTGTCTTACAAACGCCTCGTCATACAAACTTTTTGAGATACAAACCCGGGGTTTAAGATTTTTTTGCCTCTTCTTACAAACTATTTTCACCTTACAAGCCCACCACCGCCCCTGGGATGCCCCGCCTCCGGACTTCCGTTGCCAGCGAAGCACGCTTTTTTGCACTGCTGGGATTCCCCTGAGGCTCCCCTCGCTGGGAAACCCCGCCTCTAGACTTCCGTTGCCAGCGAACCACCCATTTTTGTGCTGCTGGGATTCCCACACGGAAGTCTGGAGGTGGGGTTTCCCATGGAGGGGAGCTCAGGGGAATCCCAGCAGCGCAAAAACGGGCGCTTCGGCTGGCAAATTGTGGGCTTGTACGCATTAATCACTTTTCCATTGATTCCTATGGGAAACATTGTTTCGTCTTACAAACTTTTCACCTTAAGAACCTCGTCCGGAACCAATTAAGTTTGTAAGACAAGGTATCACTGTATTGGAGATTTATGTCCTTTTGTCTGAGGAAAAAAATAAGATTATAGCCTTTTGCAGTGTAAAAAGGGTATCACGAATCATCATCTGAAACTTTGAAATTAAGATGTCTGAGCCAGAAGAAGAGGCTTGGTGGCGCATGGGTTAGAGTGCTGTTCTGCAGGCCTCTTCTGCCGTCTATGAGCCACCTTCAATTTGGCAGTTCAAATCTCACCAGGCTCAAGGTTGACTTAGCCTTCCATCCTTCCGAGGTGGGTAAATGAGGACCTAAATTGTTAGGGGCAATGTGCTGATTCTGTAAAACGCTTTGAGAGGGATTTAAAGCACTATAAAGCAGTATATATGTCTCAGTGCTAAGTGCTGTTGCTATCTGCAACTCAATCTTAGCTGATAATGGTGAAAAGCAGCTTCGTATGTTAAAGCTGTTTCTTAAAGGGGAAGCAGCAGAGGTGGGTGCCTCCTGGTTCTCACCAGTTCTATAGAACCAGTTGTAAACCTGTGATGATGTCATGGAGGCAGTTCTGGTCTGTGGACGCCGCCATATTTTTTTGGAATTTTTTCCAATGGGGGGGTGCTTGTTTCCTGGCTTTTCTCCTGGTTTTCCTGAGTTTTTGGCACTGTGCATGCCCAAAGCGCATGCCCATGCAGTGCAGCTATGTGCGCAATACACATACAGCCACATGGCCCAGGAGGAAGTGAACCAGCAGCGAGGTAAGTTAGAACCAGCGAAGGCCTGCTGTCTTTGGCACTACCGGTGCACCCTGTGCGCCCATCATGGGCACACACATGCCCAGTGGGTGCTCGTGGGCCCATCGGTGTGAGATTTTGCTCCTGCGCATGAGCAGCAAGCAAAATCTTATGTGAAGATGTTCGCGTGAGCAAGATTTTGATGATTTTCACTGATATGTGCATGCGCCAAAGCAAAAATTTGGAAAAAATTGCCAAAATCTCATTTGCGCAAGCATCTTCAGGTGAGATTTCTCTTGCTGTGCATGTGCAGAAACAAAATCTTGTGAGGGGTCATGTGGGCATGATTTTGGTGATTTTCACTGATATTTATAGTGCCGTGCATGCGCCGAAGCAAAAAGTTGAAAAAAAATTGCTGAAATCTCACTCACGCGAGTGTCTTCACATGAGATTTTTCTTGCTGTGCATGCGCAGAAACAAAATCTTGTTCAGGGGCGTCGGGCGTGCAGCTGCACACGTATCCCCAAAATTGCTACCGGAATGTAGCACCTTTCCATTCCAGTAGCAGGCCATCACTGATTAGAACCCACCCCTGGAAGCAGTATTCAATTTTGTGTCATGGGGTTGAGCACATTTCCCAGACCTTTGGCTTAGGATAACAGGATTAACATGACACATAAGGAAACGAGGAAGGAAGAAAGAGGAACACAAAATTTCCCAAAGAATTGACCTTTGGATTTGTTCTTTTTTTACCCACAAAAGTATTTGTAATTCGTTATCTATTCTGTTAGGCACTATGACAGAGTAGCAGAACAAACTGTTGTTTCTTTATTTTTTTTGTTAATGAATTGATTTTTATTTATTTTTTAAGAATTATATCTTGCCTTTTATCCAGGTCCTTAAGGAAACTTCACTGATGAGTTTGCTAACATTTACCATCCCTTCTATTGTTAATATTTCATGCTGGGACAAAATTTTGCAATAACATGTAGAAGGCCAATTGGTGACTGTCTTTACACTGCTCAAATATCTGACTGTTGAAATCTGGCAAGGATATACTTAAGGAAGATTAATATAAAGTATACTTATACAGTGGGTTGATCAATTTCTGGATATTAAAAAGTTTGTTTTTAATTTCTGGAGTACTTATTTGAGACTGAGTATAAGGATTGAATTGGAAGCAGAATAGAAGGTGCATAGAGCACCTTAATGAAATATAATAATAATAATAATAATAATAATAATAATAATAATAATAATACTAATAATATAATAACAACAACAACAACAACAACAATAATAATAATAATAATAATAATAATAATAATAATAATAATAAGTTACTAGACTTTGTTGTGGTTAGCTCTGGCCCAGCTCCTGCCCCAAGTACTGTGGATGTGGGGGAGACATCCACATGCTGCAGGCCTGTTTTGCCCCCCCCCCCCCGGTGGAATCTGCTGATGAAGGTTCCTCTGACCAAGAAGACATGAGTGACAGGGAGGAGGAGAGTGTGGCAGACAGCTCAGAAGGAGATCAATTATCTAGCTCCTCCTTGGATTCAGAACAAGAGTTAATGATACAGCCATGCAGAGAGCGATGCATAGGCAACAACAACTGAGAGATTATTATCAAAGAAAATGAGGCCACCTGTGGTTGGGCGGGGTTGTGGTAATTAGTGAGGCTGCTATAAATAGCAGCCTGTGGGTTTGGCCATTGTGGAGGATTATCTGATCCTTGTGTTTCCTGACTGCTTTACTGACTTTGACCTTTTGTGTGCTGATTTTTCCCTGCTTTGAAACTAAACCAGAGCAAAGTGTGTTTCGCTTTGTGAAAGAAGAAGGACTGTGAATTGCCTCACAGCTGCAAGCTAAGTATCACAGAACTGATAAGGGACTTGTACAAATTACCAGTTTGTTTGGAGACGAGTGCTCTTTGCTATACCAAAAGAGGGCTTAGTTTAAGTGAATTTTCATTATAAAGAACATTGTTTTGAATTTTCAAACGTGTGGGTGTCTGAAATTTTTACCTGTGAATTTTTGGGGGGAGTCTACCAGAGAGCCCGACAGAACAGACTTGTATGCCACCCTTTTCCGAAGACTAATAATGGGCACAGCAAGAAAATGTATGCATTTTATCATTGTTGCCTCCAAATATTAAAATACTGTTCCTATGGAAAAATTTAATATATACTTCTTATATGATTACATTATTAACTCTGATCTCAGCGAAGTTTATAACCATTAACAAGCTTTTTGCTTTGTCAAATTGTTGTAGAACTGATATGATGAATTCTATGAATACAGTACTGAATGGTAGACATCAAATGAACTATACTGCTCAAAAAAAATAACGGGAGCACTTAAACAACACAATATAACTCCAAATAAATCAAACTTCTGTGAAATCAAATTGTCCTGGTTGTCACTGATTGACCATCAATTTCACATGCTGTTGTGCACATTCAACTTTGTACAGAACAAAGTATTCAATGAGAATATTTCATTCAGATCTAGGATGCGTTATTTGAGTTTTCCCTTTATTTTTTTGAGCAGTATACAGTGATACCTTGTCTTGCAAACTTAATTGGTTCCGGGACGAGGTTCTTAAGGTGAAAAGTTTGTAAGACGAAACAATGTTTCCCAAAGGAATCAATGGAAAAGCGATTAATGCGTGCAAGCCCAAAATTCACCCCTTTTGCCAGCCGAAGCTCCCGTTTTTGTGCTGCTGGGATTCCCCTGAGGCTCCCTTCCATGGGAAACCCCACCTCCAGACTTCTGTGTTTTTGCGATGCTGCAGGGGAATCCCAGCAGGGGAATCCCGGCATCACAAAAACGAGCGCTTCCCTGGCAACAGAACTCCGGAGATGGGGTTTCCCAGCAAAAGGAGCATCAATGAAATCGCAGCATCGCAAAAACACCGAAGTCCTCAAAACCCCACCTCTGGACCTCTGTGTTTTTGCGATGCTGAGATTTCATGAGGCTCCCAGCAATGCAAAAACAGGTGCTTCGCTGGCAACGGAAGTCCGGAAGTGGGGCATCCCAGCGGCGGCGCAATGGGTTTGTAAGGTGAAAATAGTTTGTAAGAAGAGGCAAAAAAATCTTAAACCCCGGGTTTGTATCTCGAAAAGTTTGTATGACGAGGCGTTTGTAAGACGAGGTATCACTGTAGTTTTGATTTTTTTTAAAAAGCCCTTTATAACGGGTGGCTTGGCAGAGAAAATAATACGAACTGTTTGAGAAAGACATTGTAAGAAATATGTTATGACTAGCAGTTATTGGTAATCTAATCATCCATTAATTTCTCTAAACTGTAACAGTAACTAAATGGCAGCTAGTGCCATCGAATCAAGCAAATGTGGTTCAAAAGTGCAGTTCTATGGATCTAGTTTGAAGTTATTGATGGAAAAACTTTTTAAGTGCTTCAATATCTTGTTGCCTTTCTGGAAGCTCTAACCTGTGGGAACTGGAGGAGACAATACCATTTTCATAATCAGATAAGAAGTGTTGCAGATGAAAAGTCCTAGCTTTGCAACGTTGCTGGCAATAACCAGGTAGATGTTTATGAAAAATAGACAGGAAGCTGTCAGCTTTTTTAAAAAAAATTACATCTATTGAGATGTTGAACTCTGAAGGTTTCCCAGAAAAATGAGAGCAACAGTAGTGTTCTCCAAAACTCTCAAGTGCAATTTCAGGCAGTTCCAGTTTAAAAGAGTTTAGCTCTGAGAATATGTCTAGAGTGGTTTAAAAGAAATGTTACGGAATGCTTTCTTTCTTTCTTTCTTTCTTTCTTTCTTTCTTTCTTTCTTTCTTTCTTTCTTTCTTTCTTTCTTTCTTTATTCATTCATTCATTCATTCATTCATTCATTCATTCATTTATTTATTTATTTGTTAGATTTGTATGCCGCCCCTCTCCGTAGACTCGGGGCGGCTCACAACACAATAAAACAGTTCATGACAAATCTAATAAGTTACAATTTAAAATATTTAAAACCCCCCATTATTAAGCAGACATACATACAAACATACCATACATAAATTGTATATCTCAGTTCCCCCATGCCTGATAAGAAAGGTGGGTTTTGAGGAGTTTACGAAAGGCAAGGAGGGTAGGGGCAGTTCTAATATTTGGGGGGGGCTGGTTCCAGAGAGTTGGGGGGGACCCGGAGAAGGCCCACTCTGTGGGACCTAATCGGTCGCTGGGATTCGTGCAGCAGAAGGCAGTACTTCTCAATTTTCCTAATCCCATGACTCTTTAACATAGTTCCTCATGTTGTGGTGACCCCCAACCATAAAATAATAAAATTATTAGGAAATTCAGGGGTGGGTTCTAACTTATTTCGCTGCCGGTTCACTTCTTCCTGCGCTGCGTGGTCGTGCTGAATTTTTTAAAAAAGATTGCCCAAAAAAAAGGGCAAAAACAATATGGTAATGCATGCTCAGTGCCTGAAATTTGGCTTCTGCGTATGCTCAGAGGTTTCCGTGCTACAGGTATATTTTTTGCAGTAGCCTATTTGCATGTGGGTGGACCCGCCTGAAGACAAACAGAAGCAGTGTCTCAGTTGCTAAGACCATTGGAAAGGATCATTTGACCCCCCCCCAAGTAGTCGCGACCCACAAGTTGAGAACCGCTGCCTTAGAGCATGGGTATCAAACCTGATTTCATTGAAGGCCACATCAGGCTTGTGTTTGACTTTGAGGAGCTGGGATGGGCATGGCCAGCTCAACGTCACTCCTGTCGGGGGCGCCTGTGGCGGCCTGAGTGCTCTGCCAATGAAAACGGGCTCTTGAGCTCCATTTTTGGCTGCCATGGCCTTCTGCCAGTGAAAATGAAGCCCTCCCAAGCTCCATTTCTACTGACAGAGGATTGCAGGAGGCCATGGCAGCCGAAAATGGAGCTCGGAAGCCCATTTTGTCTGGCAAAAGCACTGTGGGCGGTCCTTTGCTTTTTCCAGGGTGGCCTTGCAGACCAGGGCTGGATCCTGTCTCCAGGCCTTGAATTTGACACCCCTGCATTAGAGCAAAAGGATAAGCATTTCTTTAAAGCAGCTCCCCCCTCCCCGCCCCCCAAGAATAATGATTGGAAGCCTAATAAAAGAAACAATTACTAGAAATGGATGCTATGCTTGCACTCGCATGTATTCAGAAACATTGGGATCATTTAGAAACATTCATAGTCATAATTTAGAGGAGCACCCATTCTGTACCCAAAATCCTAGATAAAACCTGGACATGGTACAGAAGCACCTGCATGTATTTCATAAGGAAAGCCTGTTATCAGTAGGTTTATCTAACCATTAAAAAGAAAGAGAAATTTAAGTTAGATATTATTATTATTATTATTATTATTATTATTATTATTATTAATTAGATTTGTATGCCGCCCCTCTCCGCAGACTCGGGGCGGCTCACAACAGTGATAAAGAACAATATGTATTGACAAATCGAATAATTTAAAATCTAAAATAGCAATTGTACATTTTAAAAATCTAAAAACAAGGAACCCCAATATAAAAAAGACATACAGTGATCCCTCGATTTTCACGGGAGTTACGTTCCAAGACCTCCCACGAAAATCGATTTTCCGCGATGTAAAAACACCATTTTTGGCTGCCCCCCGCCCGCCCGATCTTCCTCCGCCCGGCTGGGGAGGTGGATTCGCCGCCCCCACCAGCCCGATCTCCCTCCGGTGGCTGGGGACGCGGATCCAACGCCCTCGCCAGCCCGATCTCCCTCCGGTGGCTGGGGACGTGGATCCACTGCAGGGGGGGGGGGGGCGAACCGACGATCGGGGGCTGTCCGTCCCTGTTGGGTGGCGCAGGGCAGGCACAGGGAGGGAGGGAGAGAAAGGAAAGAGAGAGAAAGGGAGGGAGAGAAAATTGAATGAAGGAGGGAGAGAAAGAAAGAGTAAGAGGTAGAAAGGATAGAGAAAAAGGAAGAGAAAGGGAGGGGGAGCACTTTCGTCCCAGCTATCAGCGAGCGGGCTGCAGGAGAGGTGGGGGCAGGCGTTCTCACAGAGAGGGAGAGGGAGAAAGAGAGAGGGAGAAAGAGGGGGGAGAGTGGAAGGTAGAGAGAGAGAGAAAAATGATAGAAAAAGGGAGAAAAAAGAGAAATGAGAAAATGACTGAAGCAGAGAATGACAGGAAAGAAAGAGAAAGAGAGAGAGAAGTGACTCTTGGTGATGACGTATGACATCATCGGGTGGGAAAAACCGTGGTATAGGAAAAAAAATGTGGAGTATTTTTTAATTAATATTTTTTGAAAAACCGTGGTATAGTGTTACGCGAAGTTTGAAGCCGCGAAAATCGAGGGACCACTGTACATACAGTCATATCATGCACTAAAACTACATAGGCAGGGGGAGATGTCTTAGTTCCCCCACACTTGATGACAGAGGTGGGTTTTGAGGAGTTTACGAAAGGCAAGGAGGGTAGGGGCAGTTCTAATCTTTGGAGGGAGCTGATTCCAGAGGGTCGGAGCCACCACAGAGAAGGCTCTTTCCCTGGGTCCCGCCAGATGACATTGTTTAGTCGACGGGACCCGGAGAAGGCCATAACCATTGCCTGCCAGATTTTGTGATGCATTCCTTCCACCCTCAGTGATACAAGCCCTTGATTGTGTGTCGTCGTCCCCCCCCCCATTCCTTTCCCAGTTTTCAGTTATTCTAGCGGATGAAGAGATGCTCTTCACTGAGTGAAGCTTATTTGGATTTCGGGCAGCCTACTGTGATGTGGAATGGGCCCATGTGGAATGGACTTCGTCATTGGCTCAAATACCATTCCATGGTGTGACTTAATTGGATTTGTCTTAGCATCTTTTGTGAATATAATCATTGTGATTTATAAATTGTATTTTCTGGCTTAACATTCAGGGTGTGAAGCCAGCCACTTTGGCTTATTCACAAAAAATGATTATGTAAAATTTGGCTTTGTGCAATATGTACAAATCTAGTTGCTATAAATGATGTGAAGCTGTTTCTGTCTCCTTTCGCCTTTGGAAATGCTGTCAATAGCATAGAGCTTATGGTAAGGTGGTCCTATATGAGATGCAAAAATCCAGATGACCTCTAGATGGCGGCAAAGAGAGGTAGAATATTCTACTACAGTGGCACCTCTACCTAAGAACGTCTCTACTTAAGAACTTTTCTACATAAGAACCGGGTGTTCAAGATTTTTTTGCCTCTTCTTAAGAACCATTTTCTAGTTAAGAACCTGAGCACGGAAACATTTCCCAGGAAATTTGAGAGCAGCACGAAGGCCCGGCCAGTTTCCTGCCATTTCCCCTTTTATCCTGGCCATCTCGGGCTTTTCTGGGCTGCCAGAGGAGCCTTTCGGTGGCGCTTAAGGAGGCTTTGGCAGCCCAGAGCGAACGGACGGAGGCACGTGCTCCTCCTAACCATCTCAGAGTCCCCCTTTTTTTTTCTTTTAAGCCTTAAAGTTTGGGATTTTTTTTTATTCCCCTCATCTCACCTTCTTCCTTCGGCAGCGACTATCCTCCTCCTCTTCTTCCTCCTCCCACCCAAATTCTGAGCTTTTATTTCTTTCCTAATGGGTTATCACACATTATTTTCTTTTACATTGATTCCTATGGGAAAAATTGTTTCTTCTTACAAACTTTTCTATTTAACAACCTGGTCACAGAACAAATTAAGTTCTTAAGTAGAGGTACCACTGTATTTTGCATTCCTCTTCTGGTCATTTAGATTTTTGCAACCCAAATATGAGAGGTCCAGCTGGTATATGCTTGTATAAGCTTGAGTGATTGAATATTTCTTGGTGTCCTTATATGTTGACATTTTTGTAATCATACACTTTGGGAGAGCTATCATCTGGCATTGTTTCAGTACTTATGATACTAGGTGAACAGGAAGGATGTCTGCTTAAATATTTGAAACAATCTTTTGTGGATTTTAGTCCATGTAGCACGGTGCTGTTTTTTCTCTCAGATCTCAACTGAAAATGGCAGATTGACGTGTCAGTGAAAAATGACTGTACTAGTTCACACTGCAGGTAAGTGAGACATTTTAATGAAAAAAATCCCCATTGCATTATGTAAACTCATTGCAATTAGAAAATAAGCATAGCAAAGATCAAGGACATAGACCAGTGATGACTAATCTTTTTGTTGTCGACCCATAATGCAGTGCGCCATCCCCATGCCTACATGCGCAATCCCCTGCGTGCCCCTGACCCTCACGCATGTGCACACAACCCTCCATGCGTCCCTGCATGTGAATTGCACATTTATTTATTTATTAGATTTTTATGCACGCACTCCCTGCCCATGTGAGCCCTGCACTCCCTTTGCACATGTGCACATGACCCCGCGAATTCACATGCAATTCTCTGTGCATGCACAGATGTTTCCAGCATATGCCCTGCATGGCAGAGACCCCAAAACTAGCTGGCTGGCGGGAGGCACATGCGCGAATGCACAGTGGAGCTGAGCTGATGGCTCACATGCCCACAGAGAGGGGTTTGTGTGCCACCTGTGGCATGCATACCATAGGTTTCCCCATCACGCACATAGACAGTTTCTTCCTGCCTCGTTAGTTATAATAAATGGTTCACTCCAAAGTGGTGTTTTAAAAATGACAGTAGAATACCTGAAACTTTAGGAGCAGTTCTCTCCTACCTCTTTCAGACTGGACCACCTTATTCTAGTTGATGGCAAGATTAGGCTTTCCTGCACTACAAAGTAAAATAATACCAGAGTTCAAGCATATGCATATATCTGATACACAATACTTTAAAATTGTGATGTAGTAGATGTAGATCCTCAATCTGAGTATTGTATTTGCAGTTTTGTGTTAGCAAAATCTTCAGAAGAGAAGGATTTGGGGTAGTGATTTCTGACAGTCTCAAAATGGGTGAGCAGTGCGGTTAGGCCAGTGATGGCGAACCTATGGCACGGGTGCCAGAGGTGGCACGCGGAGCCATATCTGCTGGCATGTGAACCATTGCCGTAGCTCAGCTCCAATGTGCATGTGTGTGCCAACCAGCTCCCCCTGGAGATTAGAATTGCCCCCACCCTCCTTGCCTTTCGTAAACTTCTTAAAACCCACCTCTGCCATCAGGCTTGAGGGAATTGAGACACCTCCCCTGGGCCTATACAGTTTATGCATGGTATGTTTGTGTGTATGTTTTTTGCTTTTTAATAAGGGTTTTTTAGTCATTTTAAATTATTAGATTTGTTATACATTGTTTTATTGTTGTAAGCCGCCCCGCCCCCGCCCTGGACAGCATACAAATCTAATAAATAATAATAATAATAATAATAATAATAATAATAATAATAATAATAAGGAGGGCACTTTTACCCTCTCCCAGCTCCAGGGAAGTATTTGGAGGCTGAGGAGGGTGAAACATTAGGCGACTGGGCCCACCAGAAGTTGGGAAACAGGCTGTTTCCACCCTCTAGAGTGCTCTGGGGGGCAGGGAAGCTTAGATTAGCTGTTTTTGCCCTCCACAGGCATTGAATTATGGGTGTGAGCACGCATACGCTCTTTTGGCACCCAGGGGAAGAAAGGTTCACCATCACTGGGTTAGGCGCTAGGGAAAGCAAGTAGAATGCTTGGCTGCATAGCTAGTGGTATAACAAACAGGAAGAGGGAGACCGTGATCCCGTGGTATAGAGCGTTGGTGAGACCCCATTTGGAATACTGTGTTCAGTTCTGGAGACCTCACCTACAAAAAGATATTGATAAAATTGAACGGGTCCAAAGACTGGCTACAAAAATGGTGGAAGGTCTTAAGCATAAAACTTATCAGGAAAGACTTATAGTCTGAAGGACAGAAGGGAAAGGGGGGACATGATCAAAACATTTAAATAGATTAAAGGGTTAAAGGGTTAATAGGAAAGTGAACACAAGAACAAGGGGGCACAATCTGAGATTAGTTGGCGGAAAGATCAGAAGCAACGCGAGAAAACATTATTTTACTGAAAGAGTAGTAGATGCTTGGAACAAACTTCAAGCAGACGTTGTTGGTAAATCCGCAATAAGTGAATTTAAACATGCCTGGGATAAACATATATCCATCCTAAGATAAAATACAGGAAATAGTATAAGGGCAGACTAGATGGACCATGAGGTTTTTTTTCTGCGGTCAATCTTCTATGTTTCTAGGGAGGAAAAAGAATCAGTTTCTATCTGGTGTAGCTTACACCACTTTCTTTGGACGCTATCATTTTCTTATCACCTTACAACCAAGGGATAGTTAAATTTATGGCTGGTACAACTAAGAAATAGCCTTGCAAAAGAAGCGGACCATTTTCCCTCCTGGTGATATCTGAGCTTGTTTTCATACCATCATCTTTTGTTTGGAGCATGACTTCCTAAATTAATGCATCCCGAAATAGTTTTCTTGTGAGCAAGATGGGGTTTTTTTTCTTACTTTCTTTAGTAGTGTGAGAAGTTCTTTTGATTAAACACTAAAGGAAAGATTCGAGCGTGTTCGCAAATAGATGCAATTTAAGTATAAGATTAGCACATATAAATATCAAATCGCTTTCTCACTATAAAACAGCCTTCCAGCTTCGAGAGTGGGAAATCATTCTTCAAATAATGGGTTGGCTGAAATTCTCAGTGTAACTGTGAAATGCACACTTTATTTTTATCTTGTGTCTGCCTTTTTTAAAATGCTAATGCGAAGTTCTGATATTTATATAAAATCTGTTTTCTGCCAGAACCGTTCTGTACTACCTAGGCCCTTCCTAACACAAGCTGCAGAAGAATTTGGCATCCTGGAAATAAAAAACAGCAACAAAATAAAGAAAGTTGCCAATTTTTATGGTGCGAAGAACAGCTTGGATGCATGTGGGCAGACAAGGAATTGACTCTGTGATCAATTGTGGGCAGGTGGGAAATAATACTGGTGTTTGGGAGGCATCTGGATCACCTAGCTTTTTACTAGATGAGTTTCAAGGTCTAAAAAGTTGCAAGTAAATCTGAAGAAATCATAGCAAAAACTTCAGAAGAAAAGGATTTAGGGGTAGTGATTTCTGACAGTCTCAAAATGGGTGAACAGTGCAGTCAGGCGGTAGGGAAAGCAAGTAGGATGCTTGGCTGCATAGCTAGAGGTATAACAAGCAGGAAGAGGGAGATTATGATCCCGCTATATAGAATGCTGGTGAGACCACATTTGGAATACTGTGTTCAGTTCTGGAGATCTCACCTACAAAAAGACATTGACAAAATTGAACGGGTCCAAAGACAGGCTACAAGAATGGTGGAAGGTCTTAAGCATAAAACGTATCAGGAAAGACTTAATGAACTCAATCTGTATAGTCTGGAGGACAGAAGGAAAAGGGGGGACATGATCGAAACATTTAAATATATTAAAGGGTTAAATAAGGTCCAGGAGGGAAGTGTTTTTAATAGGAAAGTGAACACAAGAACAAGGGGACACAATCTGAAGTTAGTTGGGGGAAAGATCAAAAGCAACATGAGAAAATATTATTTTACTGAAAGAGTAGTAGATCCTTGGAACAAACTTCCAGCAGACGTGGCAGATAAATCCACAGTAACTGAATTTAAACATGCCTGGGATAAACATATATCCATCCTAAGATAAAATACAGAAAATAGTATAAGGGCAGACTAGATGGACCAGGAGGTCTTTTTCTGCCGTCAGACTTCTATGTTTCTATGTTATGTAGAAGGTTAACACTTGAAGTTAAATTACACTCAGCAGAAAAGCAAGGTGCATGTATTAATTCTTGCATTGATAACATTTTAAGAGTTAACATTTTAAGAGGCCAAAGTTCATATAGTTAAAAACAAAGAAATATTTAAAAAAAAACCAAAGAAAATCAACCGTTTTGTTGCCTGTATAAATTTTTCAGAGCCTCGGAATCGGGGAAATATTTCTGCCCTCATTGCCCAAAGAGACAGCTAAGGCAAGAGAGCAAGGCAGGAGTCTGTGGAGAGGGGCGGCATACAAATCTAAATAATAAAATAATAAATAAAATAAACAGGTAAATCAGTGAAACAATAAGCCAACCTGAGGTGCAACCGATGGCTTCATACTCACAGTTAAATGGTGCCATGACCCAAACTTTTCAAGATTCTAATTTTAAAGCTAATCCTTTGCATGGTTTGTTTAGCTTTCTCTCTTTTTAAAAAAACATTTTATTTTTTTTAACTCTACATCCATCCATATATCAATGCATATGCCTTAAAAGACAAAATATCAATAGCATATTTAATTATATAATTCTATCTAATCTCTTGTATTACAATATGTACAGCTATATCATGCTGATTGCTTATCAATCTATATACCTGTTTGCCCTCTCACTCCCTTCCCACTCTCTCCAATTCTTCCTTTAACCTTCTTTCCCTTCTCTCCTCCCTTCCTTCCTCTTTCCATCCCTCCTCCTCTCTCTAAACTACTTCCTCTTTCTCCTTCTAAGCCTTCCTTTGAGTGATTTCAGTTATAGTAGCTATAATATTCAACAGACTGATAATATATTACTAAATATTTATAACCCTTTGGTGTCTCTTCCCCTTTTTAATATTTTTATAACATGTTTATAATCGTTATCCTTTAATTATAGGTATACACTTTAAAATTAGCGCTACCTTCTTACATTCTAATTTTGTCATCTGGGTTACTTCATTTCTTTATCACTCCTAGTCTCGTAACTTTGTGATCATTCTGTTTCATTTTTTAGCTATATTCATTTTCTTTCCAATTATAAAATTTCATCCAAACACTGTAATATTCAGGTTCTTCTCTGTCTTTAAGTTTCATTATCATTCTGTTCATTTCAGCACAATTCAATTTTTTTGAGTATGTCTCTTAATGTAACATATGAATCTAGCCTTTGTGATTTATAAACCACACTATGTAGTTTAGTTGCTGTCCAAACCTAGCCGTGAATCTACTCCCACTTTAAAACAATCTGATGTAAAGCAGTTGGTAATTGCAGAAATTTGCTTTTGAGTGTATGGGGGGGAGAGTAGTTGTTTGCTCTGAACTTCAGCTTCCTCCTTGTCTTGTGATTATAAATCAGTTTCTCCTATCTTGATGCTGTCTAGATGCACTGGACTACAATTGAAAGGATTTCCCAAAAGCATAGAAAGAATAAAAAATCTGGTAGATCTCCGATACAGAACAATTTCAGAGAGTTGTTATTTAAAAATTAGCATTAAAAAAGTAACATAAATGGAAAGAGAAATTCACAACTCCGAAGGGGTTATTTAGTAGTTATTTTTGGTTGAGCAAGGACTAAGAAGCTAATGAAAAGCTTAATTATCTGCAAGCTGAAAAAATATTCCAGGGGTAGGTAGTTCAAATTTTTTGGGAATCCTACCTTAGCTGAATTGTTTTGCTGTTTACATTTTTATTTAAAAGATTACGCTTCTGGTTATCAGATTTATAAACTTTGTTGAATCTCTAGCTGCTGGTTGCCATCTAGTTCCAGAACTAATGGGCTTTTTGAACTCCTCCATTATACCAATTATTATGCTCAAGTAACTGAGAAGATGCCTGTGTCCACCAGAGCTTTATCTATAACACAGAGAAAAGCTGTGGTCCTTTGTCTATTGAACAAGTCCAAGAATCTCAAATTTACAGAGCTATTGAGAGATAATTTAGTAACATCTGGAAGGCCATACATTCCATGCCTCTGTAGGGAAAGGTAAAATGAGGAGTTGCATTATTTGAAATCAGACATTATGAATGCATTTATTTATTTATTGGCTATATACCATGCGTTTCTGCCAATGAATGGCACTCAGTGTTTCTAAGAATAAGAATAAAAACAATATTGAATAATTCAGGGACCATTAAGAACACAATAATAAACAACTGTACCACCAACTCAACTCAGCAACCAAAACCCACTTATACACAAAAGAACTACATAAATAAAAACATATTGTGTGCCAGCAGAAAGGTGATTGAAAGGCAAACAGCCTGATCTTTTGGGCAGAGAATTTCAATCCTGGGAGCAGCCACCAGGAAAGTCCTCTCTTTTGTTTTCATCAGACATCCCCGAGAACTCTTCCTTTGCATGTCTGTTGTTGTACTGGAAAAGTGCAGAATTTTTTCTCTGACTTGAAATTTTGGAAGGAATTCAAGTTTCTGAAAGTACAAGTCCTTCCCAAGAAGTAAGATTTTGCAATCGTTCCAATAGAAACAAAAATGTCTATATGTACTTGGCCTACATATCAAAAGGTAGCTGATAAATGGCACTCAGACAAAAGCAGAAGGACTCCAGGAAACCCAAATTGTTGACTGCTGATACCTCAGTGGCTGATGTTATTGGACAGTGGAATGTATGGAAGAAGGAGGTGGCAAATTTGGTCCTAGCAGACATCAATTTGTCTGAAGAAGACCAAAAAGAGAAGTCCGAGAAGAGAATGATGTGGGACGACCAGGGAAAAAGCTGAATCATTTTAGGGCTAATACTGTAGAGGGAAAAATCAGTCAGCTGAGATCTGTGCACAAACAAAGGAGAAACAGTCTGCAGACTGACATGGAGTTATTCATCTGAAATCTCTAGGAGAAAGAGAGCCGCAAATCTAAAATATGAGTGAATAGGCTAAGAAAATACTGCATAAAGAGAAAATGAATGCAGTTCAGAGAGAAGGAAAAGAAACAGCCCTCAAGGAATATAAACAGTATTATTTGGAGTCAGGCCTTTAAGAGGCAACACAGAGAGTTCTATAGAAAGCTTAAAGGGTTTGCATTAAAGTAAATGGAGAAAATAAATCAGGCATAAGTGTTGACTTATGTTAGAAAAATCTCAGTGCTGTCTATGTATCCCTGAAGCAGCAGAATTCTTTAAGGGTGAGGCTTTTCGTACTTTCCTGAATCATCCAAAATTTATTTATTTATTTATTTATTTATTTATTTATTTATTTGTTAAATTTGTATGCCGCCCCTCTCTGCAGACTCGGGGCGGCTCACAACAGTAACAGAAAACAATATATAATACAAATTCAATAATTAGAAAGCTAAAAACCCATAGTTTTAAAAAAACATGCACACAACATACCATACATAAACAGTATAGGCCTGGGGAAGATACTTTAGTTCCCCCATGCCTGACGGCATAGGTGGGTTTTAAGGAGTTTACGGAAGGCAAGGAGGGTGGGGGCAGTTCTAATCTCAGGGAGGAGCTGGTTCCAGAGGGTCGGTGCCGCCACAGAGAAGGCTCTTCCCCTGGGACCCGCCAAACGACATTGTTTAGTCGACGGGACCCAGAGAAGGCCAACTCTGTGGGACCTAACCGGTCGCTGGGATTCGTGCGGCAGAAGGCGGTCCCGGCGATATTCTGGTCCGATGCCA
This sequence comes from Erythrolamprus reginae, assembly GCF_031021105.1. Classification (NCBI taxonomy): domain Eukaryota; kingdom Metazoa; phylum Chordata; class Lepidosauria; order Squamata; family Dipsadidae; genus Erythrolamprus; species Erythrolamprus reginae. The sequence goes on along the minus strand of NC_091950.1, from coordinate 388,802,075 downwards.
TGAAGGGCTTTATAGGTCAAGACCAACACTTTGAATTGTGACCGGAAATTGATCGGCAACCAATGCAGACTAACTGCATGGACCGAGGACAGTGGGATCAGGAAAAGGTGGTTCTGCAGGATCAGAAAACTGATTTTTAAGCTGGAAGACTGTCCAAAATTTTCTCCAAAAATGTAATAAAATTCTTTCCCTTTCCTATCTCATGTAAATGAAGCTTTCTCCAAACTAAACATTGTTCCTGTTGTCACAGCTGTACATCTTGGGCAGATGAAGTATTCTGTTTACAGCGATGGGTCGTCAGGTCCTTCAGGAAACCCACAAGGGAGCATGGAAAAAGTGGTCCCTTTTGCAGTTAGTATGCCGGGGATGAGCATAGTTCTATGTTTTTGTTTTATTGTGGATGACAGAGGACCCAAAGGATTAAGCTGCAACTAAGTGGCCATCACCACATCTTGCAATATTGAGTTCTGTTAATAATGTCTATGTTTTGTGAAGAAATTCTTCTCTGGCCTCTTGTCACAAAGAACCATTTCATCCCTGTCCATCCCTGTCTTGTTGCCAGAAACAAGGGAGCATTTTTTTACTGATCGATTTCTAAAGAGTTGGAGGCAAGACTTACAGTATTTTCAGACTATAAGATGCACTGGTGTATAAGACGCACCAAGATTTTAAAGAGATTAGGAAATAAAGATTTTGTCCACACCGCCCCCCCCTGGGGCCACTCTGCACGCCTCAGTGTGAAAAATGGGCCTGTTTTTGCAAAAAATGGGGTGTGCAGAGGGTTTGGGAGGCCTGCAGAGTACTTCTGGGGGTGTGGGGGAAAGCAAAAATGCATTTTTTGCAAAAAAATTGCCGTTTTTCGCAAAAACTGTGTAGCACTCTGCAGACCTCCCAAATCTTCTGCATGCCCCATTTATCCAAAAAATGGGATGTGGGGACGGGGCTTCGGGGAGGCCAAAAATAACTGTATTCAGTGTATAAGATGCACCAACATTTACACCCTCTTTTTTGGGGGGGGGAATTTGTCTTATACTCTGGAAAATATGGTACTTGCTTCCCCCACTCTTGCTTTTTAGAAAGTGAAAACACATCAGTGAACTCTTATCAGTGATTGCATCAGTTGTTGCTCTTGAAGTGCAGTGAGAAAGTCCCAGCTTCATGCTTCTGAACTTAGTGTTTAAGTCCTACGAGCTTGAACAGTTTCAAGAAGAATTCTAGGAAGTAGGCAGGTTTTTCCAAGGATCCTGAACAGAAATAATGTTGCACCATGGTGCATGGTGCTGCTAACCATGGTTTACTTCCTTAAAGGGATGAACTTGTGAATGACCTATATAGGAGATAACACTTGTAAAAAAGCAAAAGTAAGCCATGAAATTTTGCATAACGTAGACAAGAGGAAGAGGATGAAAGCATCTTGTTCCCAATGTTTTAAAATGACTAGAATAATCTACCTTAGTTCATACATAACCCAAAGTCATAATATGGCTTATTGGTTATTGGTTTATGGCAGTGCTGGGCAGCCTTTGCACAATCAGTGACTTCTTTTACATTTGAAGGGAATTTACAGCCTTAACAATCTAATTATAAGATGAATAAACATATGTCATGAATATGGGAATAACTAAGATCTCCATCTCCTATTTTTCAAGGGAATTTAAAAAAAATCTGTTAAGCCTATTTTGGAGCTTATAGAATAGTTTTTGTGTATTTTCTATATCATGCTAGTGAGAAAATGTGCTGTGAAATAGACCCACAAGTTTGTCAGTATCTCATTTAATGTGATAGGTAACCTACATTTTGGATTACATTTATATGTGAACCATGGCATAATATCAGTACAACGATTAATATAAATTCTGATTAGGGATTAACAACTACTGTATCTATTACAGGGGGTTCCAAACCCCTGGTCTGCAGCCTGGTACTGGGTTATGGCCCATTGGGAACTGGGCTGCACAAGCAACAAAGCTTCATTTGTGCAGTTGGCGAGCACATACGTAAAATCATGCCCTATCTCCCACGACGCCACCAGTGCCAGTCCACAGAACCGGAAAAGTTGGGTACCACCGATCTATTAGATATAGGCACCATCTTATTCCAAAACAACATTCAGCAGTTTGTGATACCACACAACAAAACAAAACTACACTGCTATATCATATCAGTAAATGGAATGGAATCAGACCACTTAATATGCAATATGTACAAAGACTCATCCAAAGTGGAGGGGTGGTTATCTCTATCTTAACTTTAGCTAAGCCAATATCTGGCTTCCTATTTATAATATTACTAGCTGATTACTGGCACTGTCTGGGTATTTATTTATCCCAATCTTGTATTAGACAAGAAAAGGAATGAATTGTATCTATAGTGTCAAGTCAAAGCAATTTTACTTACTTGTTGTGAGCCGCTCCAAGTCTTTGGAGAGGGCCGGCATGCAAATCTAATTATTATCATTATCATTATTATTATTATTATTATGATTATTATTATTAATAATAATAAAAATAACAACAACAAAACAACAGCTATTATTATTATTATCATTATTATCATTATTATTATTATCATCATCATCATTATTATTATTATTATTGTAATTATTATTATTATTATTATTATTACTACAGGGTTTTAAATGTATAAGGACATTGTTCAAATCCCAGCTATGGAACCTGTGGACAGCTGGGGGATTTAGAAGCGCCAACCCCCTGCCTCTGCCACCACCCATTTCCACAAATTGGGCCTGTTCTGTCTGGGTTTTCCCAGACCTCCACACCCACTGAAAAAACAGCCAGACACTCTGGTAAAATCCAAAAGTATTTTATAGCAGGAAAAAATAAGCACAAAGGAAAACCTGTCTTCACAGCAGACAGGTTACAATACGTTACAACAGGGTCCTGATGTCCAGTCAATTTCACAAGCTTCTTGCTGGCACCCCCCCCCAAGGTTTCAATAGTCCAAGGCACAAACCAGGATTGTAGCCACCAAAGTTCACAGACAGATCTCACGAATCTCCAAGATAAAACTCCACAAGCCAGGAAGGGTGGGGCCGCCTTTTATCCTTTCCCAAGCACCACACCCAAACCCAGCTGTGACCTCTAATGCTGGAAATACCTAGCCAATTGAGTTCGTCTCTGATTAGCTCTCCTGTGTCGCATATCTATGATGTCATGAGCATCTTCCCCCAGGGAATCCAGGCTGCTTGCTGGGGAGAGCTCCCCCTGGTGGAACTCTGGCTGTCCTTCTTCTTCAGCCTGGGATTCCGCTTCCTCGTCAGTCTGCACCTCCTGGTCCTCAGCCTCTCCCTCTGAGCTGGAAGCCGACAGCAAATCAGCCATTCCCGGAGGGGTCCCAGGCTGAACCACAACACCATTCCCCCGCGGAAGGCCCCTCCCCACCTGCCAGCGGAGAGGACGCGGTTTCTGAGGGAACTGGGCGTGAAAAGCCCGAAGAAGATCGGGAGCGTCCAACAACGCCGCTTCCACCCAGGAGCAATCATCCGGATCCCCCTCTACCCATTGCACCTTGTACTGGAAACACCCATCCACCCAACGGGAATCCACAACGTCATGTACCATAGCTTCAGGGAGGTGATCACGAACACACGGGGCAGGCAACACGGGAACATTGGGACGGAGCGGACAATCGGGAGGGACAGGGACTAGCAGCGAACGGTGAAACACAGGGTGAACCCGCAAGTTGTCCGGCAGGGTGAGCCGGTAAGCCACCGGATTAATCACCCGCTCAACGGGAAAAGGACCCAGGAACCGGGGATCTAGTTTGTGCCGGGGTAATTCAGAGGCTACATATTTCGTGGACAACCACACCTGATCCCCCACCACCAAGGGGGGCACATCCCATCTGGAGCGATCAGCCACCCTCTTGTAGTCCTCCTTGGCTTTATTCAGGTATCTCTTCACCATCTCGTGAACCGCCTGCAGCTCTGAGAGAAAGTCCTCAGCAGCAGGCACCGGGGAATCTAGGAGGGTCAAGGGAAAGAAGCGAGGGTGAAATCCATAATTTGCGAAAAAGGGCGTGAGCCGGGTCGATGAGTGACGGGAATTGTTGAAAGCGAACTCCGCTACAGGGATAAACCGGGACCAATCCGTCTGACGATCCGCCACTACACACCGCAGGTATTGTTCCAATATCCCGATCACTTTTTCTGTACCGCCATCGGTCTGGGGGTGCTGCGTCGAGGCGAGGCACACGGACACATTCAGGGCCGACATCAATTCCCGCCAAAACCGGGCTGTGAATTGTGTGCCCCTATCAGAGACCACTCGATCCGGAAGCCCATGTAACCGAAACACGTGACTAATAAACATTTGAGCCGTGAGTTGGGCAGTGGGCACCCTAGTGCAAGGGACAAAATGCACCATCTTGGTGAGCATGTCCATCACCACCATGACTACCGTGAAACGAGCAGAGGAAGGCAAATGAGTGACAAAGTCAATGGACACGGCACCCCAGGGTCTCTCAGGCGTGGGCAAAGGTTGCCGTAATCCCGGTGGGGCTCCAGTCACCCCCTTGGCCGTACGACACTGGACACAGGTGGCCACATAGGAACGCACATCGTCTTGGAGGCGTGGCCACCAGAATGTCCGAGAGACTAGCTCCAATGTTTTAAACAGACCAAAATGCCCCGCCACTGGACAGTCATGACACTGGGTCATAATCAACCCTCTCACTGGGCCGGCGGGAACATACAGCTGCCCCCGGTACCGAAGCAGACCGTCTTGAAACGTCCATGGGGAATTGGGTGTTAACTCCCGCACTCTTTGCGCTACAAACCCATCCTCACGCTGCGCCTCCCGTAAACGGTGACGCAAGTCTACTGGGTCCTGAGTGGCAGCCAAAGCTGCAGGGGGTAACACTGTCTGCAGAGGGGCCAGCTCCTTCGGGTGCGTGTATTCTGGCTTGCGCGACAAGGCATCCGCTCGGGGGTTCTGGGCACTGGGAGTGTACCTGATGCGGAAATTGAACCGCGCGAAAAAGAAAGACCAGCGGATCTGTCTCTGGTTTAATTTCCGGGCCGTCTGCAAATACTCAAGGTTCCGGTGATCCGTCCGTACCTCGATTTGATGACGGGCCCCCTCCAGGTAATGCCGCCAATGCTCAAAGGCGGCCTTCACCGCTAAAAGTTCCTTCTCCCAAATAGTATAGTTCCTTTCCGAGGGAGACAGCTTCCGGGAGAAGTAGGCACACGGAAACAACATGTCACCGGGCCGATAGGCTTGGAGAAGCACTGCGCCAACCGCTACATCTGAAGCGTCGGTTTCTAACACAAACGGCTGAGCGGGATCAGGATGGCGCAGAAGCGGTCCCGCCATGAACGCCGCTTTCAGGGCATCAAAAGCCCGCTGTTCCGCCTCCCCCCAACCAAATGGGACTTGTTTTTGTAACAACCGAGTCAAGGGCGTGGTTAACGTGGCATACCCCGGAACAAAAGCCCGATAGTAGTTTGCAAACCCCAAAAGACGTTGTACGTCTTTCACCCGTCGTGGAGGTGCCAAGACTGAAGTGCGGCCACTTTGTTCGGGTCCATGGAAATGCCACCTGGAGATAAAATGTGCCCCAGGAATTCGACGGTAGTCTGGAAGAATTGGCACTTCTCCAGCTTGGCATACAACTGCTGCTCCCGCAACCGGAGCAGGACCCGGCGCAAATGGGTCAAATGCAAGGCATGGTTCGGGGAATACACTAAAATGTCATCAAGGTAAATCACCACAAATTGGTCCAACATGTCCCGGAACACGTCGTTCATCAGATGTTGAAACACGGCCGGGGCGTTGGTGAGGCCAAATGGCATCACTGTATATTCAAAGTGGCCGTAACGCGTGCCAAACGCTGTCTTCCACTCATCCCCGGCCCGCATCCGGACCAAATTATACGCACTGCGCAAATCGATTTTGGTGAATACCGTTGCCGTCCGCAACCGGTCCATGAGTTCAGGGATCAAGGGCAAGGGGTACCTATTCCGCACTGTGATGGCGTTAAGGCGGCGATAGTCACAGCAGAGGCGAAGATCGCCTGTTTTCTTTTTCACGAACAAAACAGGGGCAGACAAAGGGGACTTGGATGGCCGAATAAATCCCTTGGCCAGATTCTTTTCCACAAACTCCTTGAGAGCCACAAGCTCCGGCTCGGACATGGAGTACAAACGACCAGCCGGGAGCTTGGCGTCAGGGAGCAGGTCAATGGCACAGTCATACGTCCGATGTGGTGGTAGCTGATCCGCCTCTTTTTCGTTGAACACATCGGCGAATTCCTCGAGGCAACGGGGTAATTGAATCGCGGGAACTACTGGGCCGTGGGCTGCGCACACATGTCGGTGATGGTCCACGCACTGCAAACTGGAGAAGGTGACCAAGTTCTGAGACCACACCACCTGTGGGTCATGTGCACGCAGCCATGACAACCCCAACACGAGGGGAAAATGAAGCCCCTTGGTAACATAAAACTGTAGGGCCTCCTCATGAGTTCCGATGCACATCCGCACCGGCAGGGTCTGGAAACGGATGGGACCAGCCAACAAAACCCGCCCATCGATAGTCTCCACAGTTAATGGCGGGGTAACAGGACAAAGGGGCAAGGAATGACGTTGGGCAAAGGCTTCGTCTAAGAAGTTCGTCGTCGCCCCCGAATCCACAAGGGCCAACGCGGGGTAAGTCCGAGTCCGTTGCGCGATATGCAAGGTCACCGCAAGCGTCAGGTGTCGAGACGGTCCAAATTCGGGAGTCGTGGAGTCAGACGAAAGTGGGATCCCCGCCCGACCTAGTGTTGCCACCAAGCCGGGCCCCCCTCGTTTCCCGATCGTTCCGGCGACGGAGGACATCCAGACGAAGGCCCCGCCATCGGAGAGTTCAGGGCAGGAACGGGGACACCAGGGGTTGTCTCCTGTAACTGCACAGGGGACGCCATGGGAAGCACGGGAGGGCTGTAAGGTACAGGAACGACAGCAGCCACGGTGCTCCGCCTCTTGTGGGGACAAACGACAGCAAAATGTCCCGGGGCCCCACAATAGAAGCACAACCCAGCTGCCCGCCGACGCCCTCATTCCTCCGGGGTCTGTCGGGGTCGGGCGTAACTTACGTCCATCGGCTCCCCAGCAGCAACACGATCCATCAAGCGTGGAGGCAGCGCTGGTGAAAAACGTCGGGGCGCAGGGACCGGAGCCGGGGTGCTTACGGTTGACAACCCCCGCCGCGAAACAGGTGTCGGCGGGACGCCTGATGCACGGGGGTTGGACCGTCCCGCTCGACGGACTTCCCTGGCCAACAGCCTGGCCTCTATTGCCAAGCAATGCCGCTCCAAACCGTCCAACGTGCCGGGCATCACCTCATGCACTAAGGCGTCCAACATCGTGTCGGATAGTCCATCTTGAAAGGCCTCGATCAGGGCAGCCTCATTCCACTGGACTTGCCCGGCCAGAGACCTAAAGTCAGCCATATAGTCCACCAGGGGGCGCGAACCCTGGCATAATTGCTTCAGCGCCCGCGTGGCCGTTTGTTCCTGCACCGGGTCCGCAAATTGGTGACGCAGCAAGTCACAAAAAGCATTGTAGTCCTGGAGTAGCGGATCATCCCGGGCCAGGTAAGGTGCCACCCACGACGCTGCAGGGCCAGCCAATAAACTGCACAGAAATGCCACCTTGTGGTCATCCCCTGGGAAGTGCATCATCTGCGCGTTGATAAAAAGCTGCACCTGGCTCTGGAACGCAGAAAACAGCCGCCGGTCCCCCCAGAACTTTTCCGGCATCGCCACAAAACATTTCCTTCTGGGCAAAGGTGCTGGAGGTGGTACCACAGGTGCCGCCTGGGGTGGGGCCGCCTGGGACAAAACCTCCACTTGACGTTGTAATAACAAGACTGTCTGGGTCAAGTGAGCAATGTCCCCTCGCAACTCTGCAAAGACAGCCTGCATGTCAGCTGCAGAAACATCCATGGTGACAGGCAAAAACAGGAAGCCGACAAACAAAAGAAGTCCAACCAGGAACCAGCAGCAAAGAGCAAGGAACAAAACAACCAAACCACCCCTCCAAAATGAGCACCAGGTGTCTGGTGGTTGGTGGAGTTTTATTCTGTTCTGTCTGGGTTTTCCCAGACCTCCACACCCACTGAAAAAACAGCCAGACACTCTGGTAAAATCCAAAAGTATTTTATAGCAGGAAAAAATAAGCACAAAGGAAAACCTGTCTTCACAGCAGACAGGTTACAATACGTTACAACAGGGTCCTGATGTCCAGTCAATTTCACAAGCTTCTTGCTGGCACACCCCCCCCAAGGTTTCAATAGTCCAAGGCACAAACCAGGATTGTAGCCACCAAAGTTCACAGACAGATCTCACGAATCTCCAAGATAAAACTCCACAAGCCAGGAAGGGTGGGGCCGCCTTTTATCCTTTCCCAAGCACCACACCCAAACCCAGCTGTGACCTCTAATGCTGGAAATACCTAGCCAATTGAGTTCGTCTCTGATTAGCTCTCCTGTGTCGCATATCTATGATGTCATGAGCATCTTCCCCCAGGGAATCCAGGCTGCTTGCTGGGGAGAGCTCCCCCTGGTGGAACTCTGGCTGTCCTTCTTCTTCAGCCTGGGATTCCGCTTCCTCGTCAGTCTGCACCTCCTGGTCCTCAGCCTCTCCCTCTGAGCTGGAAGCCGACAGCAAATCAGCCATTCCCGGAGGGGTCCCAGGCTGAACCACAACAGGGCCTAAGCCTGAAATATAAATCCCTGAGCTGGCCTGTGCTGCATGTCCTTCACCCTTAAAATAGGCTGGGTCTCTTCTCTGGCTTGCATACCTGTTTCGCCTCAGTTAGGGTGGTTCCGTTCTTCAAGTGATGAGTTGGGGCAAAGGGTGATCCTGGGAACATGGGATGAAGCAGTGAGGTGAAAGTGGACGATCAGCTTAGGCCGTGGCATGCTCAATCAAAGGCCTCTACTGACCTAATCAGGCTCCCTTCACTTCATAGGACTACTGTGTGAGCGAGGCCTAGGCCTGAGTTGAGGTGAAGGACGATCCTGGGAACACAGGCCAAAGGTATTCCCTGTGACATTGGGACACCACAGTGAAGTGCGGGTGGGTGATCCGCTTAGGTTATAGCACACTTACTCAAAGCCCTCTATACTGCCCTAATCCACCCTTGGTACGTTCAATCAAAGGATTATGTACTGGCCTAATCATAGGCCCCGTTCCCAGGCCTACTATGTGGGGAGGCTTAAACCTCTTCAGAAAAATGTTGAGCTAGGCTCAGTGTACAGAACACGACTGTTGTTCCAAAAGGCCAAACCGAGGGATGCTAGGGTTACCTCCCACAGTATTTTTTGCCACATAGTAAGTCATATGTGTACAAAGTTTTGTTGAAATTACTCAAGGCGTTCCAGAGTCAGTGTACACAACACGACCACTGTTCTGAAAGGCCACCTCTAGGGATGCTAAGGGTGTCTTACCTCCACAGTATTTTTCACCACATGGTAAGTCATATGTGTGCCAAGTTTGGTTGAAATTGCTTGAGGCATTCCAGAGTTATGTTGATACATACATACATACAGGCATACATACAGGCATACATACAGGCATACATACATACATACATACAGTGAAGGGCTACCAAATTTTTTACTACCACACTGTGGGCGTGGCTTATGAAGGACACCCTGCATTTTCTTTCGACATCTTTCAGTGCAAATTGGGTGCCCTCTAGTTTTGCTACCCCACTTTGTTTCCCACCACCCCCGTCCAGGCAGTAGCCTATCCCTGCATACCTACATACATACATACATACAGCCATTTATATATAGATAGATAGAAGAGAAGATATAGATATAGATACTATCCTAGCCAGTATAGGTTATATGCCATTGTTTTGGATTATGTATGTTGTTATGTCGGGGACTCTGGTAGAATCCTCCCGAAAATTCATAGGTACAAATTTCAGACACACACAATGTTCTTTATAATGAAAATTCACTTAAACTAAGCCCTCTTTTTATATAGCAAAGAGCACTCATCTCCAAACAAACTGGTAATTTGTACAAGTCCCTTATCAGTTCTGTGATACTTAGCTTGCAGCTGTGAGGCAGTTCACAGTCCTTCTTCTTTCACAAAGTGAAACACACTTTGCTCTGGTTTAGTTTCAAAATCGGGAAAAATCAGCACACAAAGGTCAAAGTCAGCAAAGTAGGCACGAAACACAATGATCAGATAATCCTCCACAATGGCCAAACCCACAGGCTGCTATTTATAGCAGCCTCACTAATTACCACAGCCCCACCCAACCACAGGTGGCCTCATTTCCTTTGATAATAATCTCTCAGTTGTTGTTGCCTATGCATTGCTCTCCTCATGGGTGGCTGTATCATTAACTCTTGTTCCGAATCCAACGAGGATCTAGATAATTATCTCCTTCTGAGCTGTCTGGCACACTCTCCTCCTCCCTGTCACTCATGTCTTCTTGGTCAGAGGAGCCTTCATCAGCAGATTCCACCGGGAGCAAAACAGGCCTGCAGCATGTGGATGTCTCCCCCACATCTACAGTCCTTGGGGCAGGAGCTGGGCCAGAGCTAACCAAGAAGACATGACTGACAGGGAGTATGTTGTATGAAGCAAATCACTGGTAACTTATTCAACAAGCCATGATTAAGCAGCCCAAACTTAGTTTTTGTGTAAATTCAGCCTCTGTTTGAATGAGGGACTGCTTTAATTAGGCTTTCTGAAGCAGTTGTCTTTGAATGTTGTAGGTCTTTAGCTTCCAAAATTCCTTACCAGCAGGAATCATTGGGGTCATTTGAAATGTAATCAAAGCTCTCTCCAGGACCTATTTCCTTAGTGCAATCAGTATTCAGCTCACAAATAGATTGGCACATCTGGCAGCTAATACATATACAAAATTCTGTGCGTGTAGGATATTTTTGGTAATATGAGAGAATTATAATGACTCCAAGCATCAGCTTGGTATTGACTCTGTCTGAGAAGAGTCTAACAGGAGACATTGTAATGGTGGCACAGAAAAATCTTTACAGATTGCTGCTGAGTTTGCTCATGAATTACCCTTCCTGGGTTCATTTCCTGGAGATAATTCGGACAAATTTCAGTGTCACTCTGGTCACACTTGACTATACTCAGTTTTATCTATACCCATCCGCCTTCTTAATTGCATCACACAATGAAGCTCCTGGAGGTTACTTGTTGTTGGCAGTTGTGGGACAGCGGTGACCTGAAACAAAAGGGGAGAAAAACCTTTCTTGCCTGGTTTATGTATTCTTCCCTTACATGGAAGAAATTGTTCTTTTGCTACGGGTGGCCAGACAGTGGGCCATTTGGTACAGTGGTACCTCTATCTAAGAACACCTCTACTTACAAACTATTCTAGATAAGAACCAGGTGTTCAAGATTTTTTTTGCCTCTTCTCAAGAACCATTTTCCACTTACAAACCCGAGCCTCCGAAACTGTAACAGGAAAGGGCAGGGAGAATTATTATTATTATTTATTAGATTTGTATGCCGCCCCTCTCCGAAGACTCGATGCAGCTCACAACAGTAATAGAAACAATATAACAGTGAAACAAATCTAATATTAAAATAAAACATATCTAAGAAGCCTCCATGGGGCCTCTTTAGGAATCTCCTGGGAGGAAACAGGGCTGGAAAAGGCGTGGAGAAGCCTCTGTGGGGCCTCTCTAGAAATCTGGGAGGAAACAGGACTGGAAAAGGCGGAGAGAAGCCTCCATGGGGCTCTCTAGGAATCTCCTGGGAGGAAACAGGGCCTCCACCCTCTCTGTGGCTTCCCCAGTTGCACACGTTATTTGCTTTTGCATTGATTCCTAATGGGAAAAAATCCTTCTTCTTACAAACTTTTCTACTTAAGAACCTGGTCACGGAATGAATGAAGTTCGTAAGTAGAGGTACCACTGTATATGTAAAATCAAGCGGAGCATTGATTGAATATTCTGTGCAACATAATACCACAGATAGGCTAAGTCTTGTTTACTGTTGATGACATAGCTGCTTTTTGTGCAGTTAGGAAAACTATCCTGTGGTTTCCAGCACACATTTTACCCACTCCAGTTTTAGCCTGTCCCCATATCACACAAAATATTTGAAGCTGACCTTCAGTTGTCTTCCCTGCAGCTCAAAATGTAAAGTATAGATGGCATTTTTCAGGATCGCATTAACTATGTTGGTAGGTAGATTTGAAGATACGTGTGAGATACGTGTGTGGAAAGAATAAGTTGGTTCCTTAAGCTTGAGGCTGGGATAGGATATGAACTTTTAAAATAAGACTTATGAAATAGACTGCAAGGCATAAGATCAGTTCTTTACAAAGTAGCCTTCCTTTTTGTTCAGCATAGCTACTGTAGGTTCCAGCAGATGTTGGGAAGGATTTGCTTAGTATCAGACCTTTAATGCAGGGAAAAGCGAGAGCAAAGCTTGTACAGAAACAAATTCTGTCCAAGTTAAGCAATGCCAACAATAGAAAAGTAATTTATTTATTTATTGGATTTGTATGCCGCCCCTCTCCGGAGACTCGGGGCGGCTAACAGCAACAATAAAACAGTGTACAATAGTAGTCTGATGTTAGAAACAATTAAAAACCCATTAATATAAAAAACTAAACATACATACATACATACCATGCATAGAATTGTAAAGGCCTAGGGGAAAGAGGATCTCAATTCCCCCATGCCTGACGGCAGAGGTGGGTTTTAAGCAGCTTACGAAGGGCAAGGAGGGTGGGAGCAATTCTAATCTTTGGGGGGAGTTGGTTCCAGAGGGCCGGGGCCGCCACAGAGAAGGCTCTTCCCCTGGGTCCCGCCAAGCGACATTCTTTAGTTGATGGGACCCGGAGAAGATCCACTCTGTGGGACCTAACTGGTCGCTGGGATTCGTGCAGCAGAAGGCGGTCCCTGAGATAATGCTACTTTGCTCCAAATTGAGCCAGAAGAACTCTTAACAGAGTCCCCTCAGTTGAGCCACCTTAATGAAATGGGTTGATCCAGAGATAATGCGAGAATGTTTATACTAGTGATGGCGAACCTTTTTCCCCTTGGGTGCTGAAAGAGCATGGGCACATTTTATCGGAGAGCCCACACCCATAATTCAATGCCTGGGGAGGGTGAAAACAGCTTTCCCCACCCCTCCAGAGGTCCTCTGGAGGCCGGAAGCAGCCTGTTTCCCAACTTCTGGTGGGCCCAGTAGGCTCTTGTTTTGCTCTCCCCAGGCTCCAAAGGCTTCCCCTGGAGCCGGGGGACGGTAAAAATGCCCTCCCTCATCCTCCCGGAGGCTGTCCAGAAGCCAAAAATGCCCTCCAGAGCCTCTGTGCAAGCCAAAAATCCGCTGGCTGGCACACACATGTATGTTGGAGCTGAACTAGGGCAACAGCTTAGGTGCCAGCAGATATGGCTCCGCTTTCCACCTGTTGCACCGGTGCCATAGGTTCGCCATCACTGGTTTATACAGTAAAGGGGCATAAAGAGTTTTTAGAAAGTGACAACATGGGTCCATCATCCAGTGCAGAGCACTTATTTTGCACGATAACGCTCCGGGTGCAACTCCAATCATCTCAAAATGAATATGGGAAAGTCACAGCTCTCATCATGTTGTTATGGGAATTAAATCAGGAGGTACCCTCGTGTACATTTGGCTTAGGAGAAAAGGGTAGAATATTTGTATTAGAAAATGCATACACACGTGTCTGAAATTCTCAAGGCCCAATTCCAGTCAGTGTGGATGTTACTGAGATAGCTGAACCAGTGATTTTATTTAGAGTGAAGCACTGTAGCTTCCTGTGTTTGTATACTTTTCGGTTTTGCTGACACCTGATAACCATGCATTATGTGGTTGCATTTTTCTCTTTTGCTGAATTTATTGCGCTGTGACCTTGGGATTCTGCTACTGTAGTGTAATGCCACAACTCACATCTTTACTCTGATACAATGCCCCTCTCAACCAGTCCTATTCATTGCTCATGTTACATTGTTACCAATGGGCTGTGAATAATAAATGTAATTGATTATCTATTTTCCTAAATAATGTAAGAGTCCTTCTAGCACATCCAGTGGTTGCCAGCCAGCTATCTCTGGGAAGGTCAACAGAGGATAAAGACAGTATTCTTCCATAGCGTATGTGGAGCTGTGATGTCCTTAAACATGGAGGCTCTATTTAGCTATTGTAAACCCTCTTTTCCTATGGGGCAGTTGACTTTTCTGTAACATTTGCAAAATTAGCATACATCCAAGAGTGTGTGTACTGTATTTCTGTATTTTACTGGTGTGTTCTACAAAAATATACCTTATTTCAATCTCTGTATTGAGTAATGTATAACTCTGCCCTTTTGTCAATCGGTCTTTTGGTTAATCCTTAATCCTGACTTGTTTAAGTCAAGTTAATAAAATTCAATATCTCACCTCACTTTGCTGATTTGCTGTCATTTCCTCTTAAGGTTGTCTGCTACTGTGACAATTGCAACCCAAGCTACCAAAATATCTTTCTGAGCAACTCGGAAAGGAGGTTTGTCCAATTACTCCATAGCTGTTGGTTTGATACAATTAGGCTTCCTGATTCTATCTCTCCTTTTGGGGCAAGACAATGATATGTTTGTAATATCGTATCTCCCTAGTTCAGTTTAGCTGCACGTTTCTGTCAGGCTTTATTTCTTCAGATCCCTTCACTTTGTCAAATTTCTTTAAATGTTCTTGTCTCTTTTTTATTATTATTATTATTTATTGGATTTGTATGCCGCCCCTCTCCGCAGACTCGGGGCGGCTAACAACAGTAACAAAACAGTATAATCCAATACTAAAAACAGTTAAAACCCATTATATAAAAAACAATCATACATACAGACATACCATGCATAAAATTTTAAAGGCCTAGGGGGAAAGTCTATCTCAATTCCCCCATGCCTGGTGGCAGAGGTGGGTTTTAAGCAGCTTACGAAAGGCAAGGAGGGTGGGGGCAATTCTAATCTCTGGGGGAAGTTGGTTCCAGAGGGCCGGGGCCGCCACAGAGAAGGCTCTTCCCCTGGGTCTCGCCAAACGACATTGTTTGGTTGACGGGACCTGGAGAAGACCCACTCTGTGGGACCTAACTGGTTGCTGGGATTCGTGCAGCAGAAGGCGGTCCCTGAGGTAATCTGGTCCGGTGCCATGAAGGGCTTTATAGGTCATAACCAACACTTTGAATTGTGACCGGAAACTGATCGGCAACCAATGCAGACTGCGGAGTGTTGGTGTGACATGGGCATATTTGGGAAAGCCCATGATTGCTCTCGCAGCTGCATTCTGCACGATCTGAAGTTTCCGAACACTTTTCAAAGGTAGCCCCATGTAGAGAGCATTACAGTAGTCAAGCCTCTCTCTCTCTCTCTCTATTTCACCTCATTTATGATAATATTTATCTGTTATTAACTATATGCTATATGTCTTTCCTTTTGTTTGGACCATCATAATTCTGTTTCCTGCTTTCCCAACTCTTTTCTTTAAGCTTCATTCTATTTTAATTTGCTTCTTTTGCATTCTATCTTCCCATTTCCTTAAATCACATCAGTCTTCAATCTGTGCCTGCCCAGTCAAAAGGTCTAATCCCAGCAAAATGGACAATTCCTCTTGCCCATAGATACTGGGTCTGAAACATTCCAACATCAGTTGGACTCCTGGGGACAATGGGTACATCAATGCAGCTTTCTTGGTAACTGCAGACATGGCTTGCTACTGCTTTTTGCAAGTTACCGTATGTTTTATTTCCCAGGCTAGCTGCTTCTCTAAAAACCAGTAGCACGGATTGTGTCTGCTTTCCTCATGTGATTGCAACTGTGGATACTGTATATGAATGGGATTTTCCATCATTTCAAACACTGGTATGATTGGATGTATTGTATAACATGCCTGTTATATGTTTAAACAGTTGTAGGAAAAAGTTGATTTGCTGGGTAGAAAAGTTAAATCTGACGTCTTCTCGTAATATGGACGGTTAACTGCAGTCTGTTTGAACTGGTTAATCTCTAACGTTCATGTTCAGATCTTTTACCAAAGTAATAACTTCTATACCCAATACAGTACTGTACTGCTTACCTGGTAGCAGTTTAAACTCCCGCCCCCCGAATGTTCCCAGATATTTGCAATTTAATATATAACTACAAATGCTTATGTCATAGAAGTTTGACCTGGGAGATTTTGAACAGTGACGATACTTTCTACACATACTTTTGATTGGAGTCTGTTGTATGGCTACAATCGTGTTCTCTAATATGTCACCTTCAGTTTAATACTTTAGCTCTGTACTTTCTTTCTTTCTTTCTTTCTTTCTTTCTTTCTTTCTTTCTTTCTTTCTTTCTTTCTTTCTTACTTACTTACTTACTTACTTACTTACTTACTTACTTACTTACTTACTTATTAGATTTGTATGCCGCCCCTCTCCGCAGACTCGGGGCGGCTCACAACAATAACAAAACAATATACAGAGAACAAAACTAGTATTTAAAATCTAAAAAACCATTATTTAAAAGAATATACAACACAAGCATACCATGCATAAAACTATATAGGCCTGGAGGGAGATGTCTCAATTCCCCCATGCCTGACGGCAGAGGTGGGTTTTAAGGAGTTTGCGAAAGGCAAGGGGGGTGGGGGCAATCCTAATCTCCGGGGGGGAGCTGGTTCCAGAGGGTCGGGGCCGCCACAGAGAAGGCTCTTCCCCTGGGTCCCGCCAGACGACATTGTTTAGTCAAGATTTTCAAATTACAACTTTCAAAATTTCCTACCAGCATGGTTAGAGAACTTGCATGTTCTTTTTTGTGATAGGATTCACTTTCAGGATGATAAAGAAGCAAGACATAAATTGTTTTAATTATAATTTGTAGGAAGATGCAATGCTTTGTAGTTAAGTTGGAGAGAAACAGGGGATCTGGATCTGAGTCATCGAAGCAGGCAGGTCTTGATTTCAGGATTTTTCTCCTGCATTCAAAACCCCCTTTCCAAATCAGCCTTAATAATCTACATGAGAACTCAACATAATCAATGATCATGCAGACATCTCACTCTACAGGATGTGATCTTTGGCCTGTAATTTTTCTTAAGGATCAGGTTTGAAGTATTTTCAGGCGGTGAGAAGGAAGGGGATTTGTTCCGAGAGCTATGATTTCACTTCCACTTAACTGAAGGCAACCTTCATTAAATTCAGCAGGATTTCCAGGTAGAAATGGGTGGGGATTATCCTGTCTGCATCAAGATTACACACTTTAAGTTGTTTTCCAATTCCTTTTATCGGGAAATTAACAAAAAAAAGACCTAATTTAGAACTGGATGCAGACTGTTGGATTTGGCTCCAAATATCTACAATGGAAAGTGATCTTTCTCTCTTTGAGTCTCCAAAGAAACATAGAAACATAGAAGACTGACGGCAGAAAAAGACCTCATGGTCCTTCTAGTCTGCCCTTATACTATTTCCTGTATTTTATCTTACAATGGATATATGTTTATCCCAGGCATGTTTAAATTCAGTTACTGTGGATTTACCAACCACATTTGCTGGAAGTTTGTTCCAAGGATCTACTACTCTTTCAGTGAAATAATATTTTCTCACGTTGCTTTTGATCTTTCCCCCAACTAAATTCAGATTGTGTCCCCTTGTTCTTGTGTTCACTTTCCTATTAAAAACACTTCCCTCCTGGACCTTATTTAACCCTTTGACATATTTAAATGTTTCGATCATGTCCCCCCTTTTCCTTCTGTCCTCCAGACTATACAGATTGAGTTCATTAAATCTTTCCTAATACGTTTTATGCTTAAGACCTTCCACCATTCTTGTAGCCCGTCTTTGGACCCGTTCAATTTTGTCAATATCTTTTTGTAGGTGAGGTCTCCAGAACTGAACACAGTATTCCAAATGTGGTCTCACCAGCGCTCTATATAAAGGGATCACAATCTCCCTCTTCCTGCTTGTTATACCTCTAGCTATGCAGCCAAGCATCCTACTTGCTTTTCCTACTGCCCGACCACACTGCTCACCCATTTTGAGACTGTCAGAAATCACTACCCCTAAATCCTTCTCTTCTGAAGTTTTTGCTAACACAGAACTGCCAATGCAATACTCAGATTGAGGATTCCTTTTCCCCAAGTGCATTATTTTACATTTGGAAACATTAAACTGCAGTTTCCATTGCTTTGACCATTTATCTAGTAAAGCTAAATCATTTACCATATTACAGACCCCTCCAGGCAATATTAAAAAGAATAGGACCCAGAACAGACCCTTATGGCACACCGCTTGTAACCTGTCTCTGCTCAGAATACTCGCCATTAACAATAACTCTCTGAGCTATTGCCAGTAAAAAAAAACAGTGTTGGGCATACATGAATCTGGTGTAAGCTGGCTTTCTTTTTTCCTGACAATAGGACCCATGTCCCAGTGGAAGTGTTCTTGAAAATGATTACCGATAGAGTTGGTAGTGACAGCTGATTAAGCATGGAAATGTTTAACCTTTGTTAGTAACAATTCAGATATCACAGACCATTCATTTTCAGCCTCTGTTTGCAGTGTCCTAGCCTTTGCTGGATAATGTTGTCTTCCTCCCAAAGGTTTTCTTTCTGAATTCAGGTAGATCAGTTTGCATGTAGTTGCACTGTCCATCTGATTAATTAAGAGGCTACCCCTTTTCCTGTATTATTTTTCTGAAAAGGAAAAAAACCCGTTGCTCCTTGAATCATATCTGGAGCCCTTCACAAACTGTCCTTTATATTTAGAATATAGTTTTAATGATGGACGTACACAGTACTTTTATTAGGTCCTTGGACCATTGGTAAATAATATATATTTATTAATTTTCTTTTTATGCTGCTGCAATCGAAATGACCTTTGGTGAGTCACATAACAAAAATATAATATAAACCAAATGCATATTTTAAGAAAAACAACAACAATAGGAATAGAGCCAGAAGGTCTAAAACATCAGCAATGTAATAATACAAAGAGAATAAGAAGATGGCAGGGGAACACTCTCTGAAGCAGAAAGGTCTTCAAAAGCTTCAAGAAAAATCAACAGAGTCTTTTAAAAATCAGTTCACCATTTGAATGTTTTCCTTTGTATGTGAAGAATATTTTTCTCAGTGTGAAAACACACATCTATATTGCATGAAGTGGCAATATAGTGATGTGCCGGTGCCTGGAGGCTGTTGGGGTGTGGATGGGTGTCAACAGACTCAAGCTCAACCCGGATAAGACGGAGTGGCTGTGGGTTTTGCCTCCCAAGGACAATTCCATCTGTCCGTCCATCACCCTGGGGGGGGAGTCACTAATCCCCTCAGAGAGGGTTCGCAACTTGGGCGTCCTCCTCGATCCACAGCTCACATTAGAGAAACATCTTTCAGCTGTGGCGAGGGGGACGTTTGCCCAGATTCGTCTGGTGCACCAGTTGCGGCCCTATTTGGACCGGGAGTCATTGCTCACAATCACTCATGCCCTCATCACCTCGAGGCTCGACTACTGTAATGCTCTCTACATGGGGCTACCTTTGAAAAGTGTTCGGAAACTTCAGATCGTGCAGAATGCAGCTGCGAGAGCAGTCATGGGCTTTCCTAAATATGCCCATGTCACACCAACACTCCGCAGTCTGCATTGGTTGCCGATCAGTTTCCGGTCACAATTCAAAGTGTTGGTTATGACCTATAAAGCCCTTCATGGCACTGGACCAGAATATCTCCGGGACCGCCTTCTGCCGCACGAATCCCAGCGACCAGTTAAGTCCCACAGAGTTGGCCTTCTCCGGGTCCCGTCAACTAAACAATGTCGTTTGGCGGGACCCAGGGGAAGAGCCTTCTCTGTGGCGGCCCCCACCCTTTGGAACCAACTCCCCCCAGATATCAGAGTTGCCCCCACCCTTCTAGCCTTTCGTAAGCTCCTTAAAACCCACCTCTGTCGTCAGGCATGGGGGAATTGACATGTTCCCTCCCCCTAGACTTATAAAATTTATGCATGGTACGCTAGTATATATGATTGGTTTCTAAATTGGGTTTTTTTAAAATTAACTTAAATATTAGATTTGTTTTGCATTGTATTGTTATTGCTGTGGGCCGCCCCGAGTCTGCGGAGAGGGGCGGGCATACAAATCTGATTAAACTTAAACTTAAACTTACTACTTTATTATGTCTTGGGAAGGCCACACTTGGAATACTGCATTCAGTTTTAGGTGCCACAATGTAAAAAGGATGTTGAGGCTCTAGAAAGAGTAAAGAGAAGAGCTGATTAGGGGACTAAAGGCTAAAACATATAAAGAACAGTTGCAGGAACTGGGTATGTTTAGTTTAAGGAAAAGAAGGACTAGGGGAGACATGATAGCAGTGTTCCAATATCTCAGGGGTTGCCACAAAGAAGAGGGACTCCACCTATTCTCCAAAGCACCTGAGGGTAGAACAAGAAGCAATGGGTGGAAACTAATCAAGGAGAGAAGCAACTTAGAGCTAAGGAGAAATTTCCTGACATTTCATCAGTGGAACAGCTTTCCTCCGGAAGTTGTGAATGCTCCAACACTGGAAGTTTTAAAGAAAAATTTGGATAACCATTTGTCTAAAGTGGTGTAGGGTTTCCTGCCCAAGCAGGGAGTGGGAGTAGAAGACCTCCAAGGTACCTTCCAACTTCTTGTTGCTGTTGTTATTTATTTATTATTTATTATTTATTACTTAGATTTGTATGCCGCCCCTCTCCGAAGACTCGGGGCGGCTCACAACATGTAAAAAACAAATCATAAGCAATCAGACAAATTTAAAATATTTAAATATTTAAAAAAAACCCATATGCTAACAGTCACACACACAGACATTATTATTATTATTGTTGTTGTTGTTATTATTATTAAAAGAATGTGTTTTCCATCTTTTGTGATAGGTTGCATTTTCCTAGGCAAGTATGTACATTTGAAAATTATTTATTAGATTTTAGATTTGTATGCCGCCCTTCTCTGTAGACTCGGGGCGGCTAAAATATAACAGAGATGAAAAAAAAATGCAGAAGAAATAACCAAATTCACTGTCAGCTCAAATATCTTTCAAATATCTTTCCTCTAGCAAAAAGTTAGACTAGGCCAAATCCCAAAATGGCAAGGAATTTCTAGATTCTAGCCTGGCACTCTGACAAATCAACCACCAATAGACTCATAGACATTAACAGCAACTATAGGCAATACAAGAGACAAACAACCAGCCCAAAAGAGGGAGAAAAAAGAGAGTCCAGTACTTCTCCACCAGTAATCAGCAACCAGATTAGTGTAGATTAACTCCAGGGTTAACGTCAGACCTAAAATTAAGTAAACAATACCCCAGTCAAGAAACTGTCAAAAAAGCCAAAAGCCCAACCAAATAATCTCTAAAACCATCATTCCATCCACAAAGACAAGGAAGTCACCAGAATATAAGGGGATAGCAAACAGCACTCCTTACTGACACTGATGATGTTACATAGAATAGAATAGCATAGAATAGAATAGCATAGAATAGAATAGCATAGAATAGAATAGAATAAAATAGAATTTTATTGGCCAAGTGTGATTGGACATACAAGGAATTTGTCATTGCTGCATATGCTCTCAGTGTACATAAAAGAAAAGATACATTTGTCAAGAATCATGACGTACAACACAATGATTGTCATAGGATACAAATAAGCAATCAGGGAGCAATCAATATTAAGATAAATTTCAGTCCTGAGCTACAAATACGGCATTCTCTTTTAAAGGTATATAGCATCATATGAGGCATGGAGAAGATGGGCAACGAGAAAGGGTTTTTTTTCTCCTTTCAGACAAAACAGCAGGACAGAACTCATCCAATTAAATTGATTGGAAGGAGGTTTAGAAGTCAAAAGAAAGTATTTTTGCATATAGCCCATAATTAACCTGTAGAATACATTACACAAAATGTGGTGATTAAACCACCAACTTGGGTGGCCTAAAAGGGAATTGGAGCACATATCTCTTATTGTTTTCCCTAGATAGAGAGCTTTTTCCAAATACCAGTTTCAGGAAAAAAAACTGATGGGGGAGGATATGTCTCTTGCTTGAGAGCACTTTGGAAACATTTGATGGTTGGCCAGTGGGAAAAACAGTTTCTGGATTAAGATAGACCTTGACTTGATTTATCAACACTGTTCTTTTATTCTTAAAAGTAAATGAGTGGATTGGTGCCTTCTCTTTATGTGTCCTGCCATTCCCACTGCACACATTCTGTCAGTAATATGAGTGAACACTTCTCTGTCATACCTGCCACCTGGATATGTATCTCTCCTGAGATTAAATTTTCACTTCCTCTTGGCTTTCCATAATGCCTGGAAAATTTGGCTTTCCCCCTAAATATTGTCACCGGACCAGATTATCTCAGGGACCGCCTTCTGCTGCATGAATCCCAGCGACCAGTTAGGTCCCACAGAGTGGATCTTCTCCGGGTCCCGTCAACTAAAGAATGTCGCTTGGCGGGACCCAGGGGAAGAGCCTTCTCTGTGGCGGCCCCGGCCCTCTGGAACCAACTCCCCCCAGAGATTAGAATTGCCCCCACCCTCCTTGCCTTTCGTAAATTGCTTAAAATCCACCTCTGCCGTCAGGCATGGGGGAATTGAGACCCTCTTCCCCCTAGGCCTTTACAATTCTATGCATGGTATGTATGTATGTATGTTTGGTTTTTTATATTAATGGGTTTTTAATTGTTTCTAACATCAGACTACTTTTGTACACTGCTTTATTGTTGCTGTTAGCCGCCCCGAGTGTCCGGAGAGGGGCGGCATACAAATCAAATCAATCAATCAATCAATCAATAAATTGTCAAGGGTGCTGGATGAGTCAGCTGCAATAGTTGGGAACTGATTATAGACTAGCTTCAGTTATTTTACCTTTTTTATTTTATCAATTGATGTTTTTTAATATCATCCTCAGTAAGCCTTGCAATTTGGGAAACCATACAAATTAATTGAACAAATGAATAAGGCATGAATTAGACTAACCTTTCAGCGTACACACACACAAACATGCAAATGTATATAGATTATTTATTTCCACTTCAGAGATATTTGTTTTTCTCTGAAATTCCAACTTTGATCCATTCTTATGGAGAGACAGATCATAAGGTTCATAATATGATACTGAAAATGTGTTTTAAATGTCAAGAATTAGTGTAAGATTTGTGTATGTATAATGATTATATTATCTGAGATTATTCTTTGGATTTTGCAGGTTGAAGGATTTATTGTTTCATCATGCACGATTGCTTTATCTGTTACTTGAACTGCCTTTGTTATATACACTGGCTCTAAAATTGTTTTCCTGGTATAGGCAGAGGCTATAATATTGCCACCATCCTTACATATTGCTTCTCAGAAATTTTAGAAGTGCTCTCGACTTGAAAAGCTTAACATCAAAAGTTGTATTTTCAAGTTTCCTGTTGGTCAATTTGCCATTAATAAATTTGTATCAGATTTCAAAGTGCAAAAGTTCCAAATATTAGCATGTTTAATTTCCATTCCCTTTGTTCATTGTTAATTTATTAATTATAATCTGTTATTGCCCCCCAAAAACTGAAATTATTGTTTAAAAAAAGAAATATACAAACTCTAGTATGTTTTCCCAGAGTCTTCCCAAAAGTTATTATCAGATTGCAGTTTACAATGGATAAATTTGGTAACAGTGTTGATCTAAAATTAAATCAGATTAATATTTTTTCCTGGTTCTTTTTACTTCCCTCTGCTTAGTTTTTGGTCCACGAATCTCAGATTTCTAAATGCCTTCTGTGGCCTTAAACATTTAGATAGAAATAGCAATAGTAATAGCCATTAGACTTATATACCACTTCACAGTGCTTTACAGTCTTCTCTAAGTGTTTACAGAGTCTGCATATTGCTGCCAACAATTTGGGTCCTCATTTTACCCACCTCGGAAGGATGGAAAGCTGAGTCAACCTTGAGCCTGGTGAGATTTGAATTGCCAAATTGCAGGCAGCCAGCAGAAGTAGCCTGCAATACTGCACTATAACCACTGTGCCACCATGACTCATAGAGTGTATCATAGATACTCTTAAATTTAGTTTGGTCTAATGGTTAAGACACCAGGCTAGAAAGCGAGAGACTGTGAGTTTTAGTCCTGCCTTATCCATAAAAGCCAGCTGGGTGACCTTGGGCCAGTCACTCACTCCCAACCCACCTTGAAGAATTGTTTTGGGCAAAATAGAAAGAAGAAGGTGTGTTGGATATGTTCGCTGCCTTGAATTATTTTATAAAAATAATAAAGGGATAGCATACATGCATGCAAACATACATACATACTAAATGGCAAGCTTCTAGAATGAATTCCTATTTAGGAATATTTAGAATTGCAATTCTTGCTTGCACAGTTTTATGAGAAAGAGTGAATGTATTATTATTATTTTTTTGCTAAAAGTTGGCAAAGCTATTTGTGAAACCCTGCAGGTGTGCCTAATAAGAAAGAGGACTTTGCTCTGCAAGTAGGTACAGTACCCCGATTCAGTCCTTAGCATCTTCAAGGGGAAAAATGACTATCATATTCCCAAAGGACAGTTAAAATGGAACAAAAGCTCCTCGCACAATTATTTGTACTGGTTTGACTTTTGAAGGTTCCAGCAGAGATCTCTACAGTGTCCTTGGAGAAGAATGAAAAAAAGCCACATATCTATGTGTTTCTGTCTTTTCAGCTCCTAGAACTTTGACCAACTGGGCAGATATTCAAGTTACTCATCTGTTAAATTGTTCTAATAACCGAGCCTCTCTTGAGGCTGAAAGGCTAAATCTTGCAGACAGTCCTTCACTTCTGGCTTCACATTGAAATCCACAGTCTGGATGGGGAACAGGGAGTCAGAGTGTCACCTGCATTTCAGTAGCTTATGTTTCCCTAAAATGTGTCTGTGTCCAGCTAACTGTCCACAATGTTTGCCTTTGATGAGTGCCTTTTTCCAATTTTGTTGAGAATAATCCATTTCTACATCTGGCAGTTGAGATTCACTGGTAAGACTGCAGCCTATTGTTACAGTCCTAAAAGCAAATAAGTCTTTTTTTAAAAAATTCTTTCAAAATCTTTATTACTTCTTCTAAAGAAAGTGTAATTACTTTATACTTCTTAGTATACAGATTGCCTTGCATGCTATATACCTCATTTCAATCTAAGTTATCAAGAAAGCTTTGTACTGTAGTTTAATAACATTCTGAATCAAATTTGAGTTCAGTCTAATTTTTATGGTGGACTTGCAGCTGTTTGAAGCTGGCAGAGGGAGGTTTGAGAAAAAGTTCTTATTTTAAACCTTTTTATCCTTGCCTATTTATCCATCTTTTTCTCCGTACTGAAGGAGTGGGTCCAGCAGTCACATGGGTTGCTCCTGTCCAATCCGTTGGAACTGAGCCTAGTATTTTTCCTACTAACATTTTCCCCCAAGTTGCAGTTTCATTACCACTGAGAAAAAGAATTCAATTAAGGTTTGCCAATTAAGAAAATCCCACTAACTAAGGGATATGAAAGTAGCAGACTGGCTACTCTTGGTTGTGTTACACAATGATATATGACGGAGCCAACTCAGAAGACTTTCTTTTCTTTTTCTTTTTAAATTTTCTCCGCCATACACAAATTAATATATATATATATGTCACATGTTTTTTTGCTGAATTTGAAAATTAAGAGAGACTAGGATAGAACCTGCAACCTTTGCCTCTAGGCTACAGTATCCAATCTCTTCAGCTCTACACCAGGGAAGGGTTACATATTTTTGTGTCGAATCACCCTGGTGTTTTGAAGGAACATCACAGCTCCTTATTTGCCTCTCGGCCCAACCCAGGGTCATTTCCAAGGCAGTTAATTTTATTGATAGCCGACAATTCTATCTGTATGTGTCACATGTTTTTTTGTTGAATTTGAAAATTAAGGGAGACTAGGATAGATCTATTTTGGCCTTATTTTGATCTCATCAGCTAGCCATACACTGGGACTTGAACCTGCAACATATATATATATACCATTACAGAAATTATATACAAAAACATATTTCTTATCATTTAATCAAAAATTCCCTTCTTTTGTCGCCCCCAGTCCTTCTCTTGATTCTTCTCTCTCGAATTGCCCTCTGTCTTTCATCAACTCCCCTCCTACCTACTTGCACCTTCACTCCTCCTCTACCTCTATCTCCTTCTCTCCCTCCCTTTCTACTTCCACCCTCTTAAATCTTTCCAGCATATCTCCCCCCTCAAGTTTGTAGACTGGTATACTATAATTCCCTTGTCTTCTTCCTTTGCCTCCCCCAGTCTATTTTTTTTCCATCATTCTTTCTCAAACTCCCCTCTTTCTTTCACCACTCCTCCTCTACCTCTCTCTCCTTCTCTTCCTCCCTTTCTACTTCCCCAGAAGAAGACTTTCTGACAACACTACGGATATTGAGTTAAAAAGCTTATTCTTTTGCATCCTTGTGCTACATCTTGCTATGGCCCATGATTACTAGAGGCTGAATGAATCATATTAAATGAGTCAATATGCTCAATTTTGCTTGCTTTGCATGATTTCCACACAGGGTGCTGAATTTAGCTTTACTTGGGAAACAATTCAAATGACCTTGATGTACCAAGGATGTATTTATTTTATTTTTTGAGACGAGAATGCTCAGTGTTGCTGTCTCATCATAACCTTCTGCCGGATTAATACGTTGAGTCTTTTAAAATGCTTGCTTCTCTCTGTAATCTGTTCCTCTGTGGCAGCGAAGGGAGAGTCTTCCGTTTGCAGCGCACTGTATGTTCTCTTCGATACCAAGGAGCCCATTTTTGCAAAGTCCATATTGACATTGGCAGTTTTCCCAGGGTACTTAAGATGTTTTTGAAAAGAGGGCATGGAGCGGCCTTAGGTTGCTTCTCAATTCTGTGTTTACCGCTTTTCAAAGCATCTTGCTTTTCACTATCTCCTTAGAGTAAAAGCAACACAAGTCCAGCTACTGCTTATGCTGGACTTCCTGGGTCGTATCTCAAAATGCTCTTCGGGTTCCTGGAAAGGATCACGTTAGTTTCTCAGGTCTGCTCACTTCTGCTTGAGATTGTAGAGAAGGGAAACAGGAAGTGTTTGCTTGTTTCCCCCCTTAAATGTGGTTCTGATATCCTTGTTGCCACTGTTTATGCTGGCAAGGAGCATAAAGGAGAAAAGGCGAGAGATGTGGTAGCTCCTTTATTATGTACGCACAAAATAACAAACTGACTGCTGAGTACAGTATAACTATGAAGTTATACTGTATTTGATTGGCTAGATTAAATACAGAACAGTATGTGAAACTTAATCCTGATTCAGATTTACTAATAAAATTACAGCAGGGCAGGTTTTGGATTTGGTGAGCTGCGGTGGCGCAGTGGTTAGAGTGCGGTACTGCAGGCTATTTCTGCTGACTGCCGGCTGACTGCAATTTGGCAGATTGAATCTCGCCAGACTCAAGTTTGACTCAGCCTTCCATTCTTCTGAGGACACAGGTTGTTAGGGGCAATATGCTGACTCTGTAAACCGCTTAAAGAGGGCTGCAAAAGCACTGTGAAGTGGTACATAAGTCTAAGTGATATTGCTATTAACTTCAGGAGAAATAATTTGATGTTAAAAGCAGTTATCAGCAGAACCATTATTATGTTTGAGATTAGCTTTCTTTGTTGAGTTGGAAACAGGTTCCTCTCTGGGATGCATTATCTCTGGATTTCCTGAATCATTCAAAAGATACGACTAAATTAGGATTTGCACCTATACTCTCATGTAATATTACATGGCTTTCGTAAGCACTTATATTTTAGTGCTCTGAATTCATGTCTTTATCCCACTGCCCCCAGTGCAAAATAGGTCTATTAAACCTCCTTGATAATTAACGTACTTACTTCGTATCTCAGTTCTCCTAATTAAACAAGGTGGGCGGCCACTTGCTTAAGGAGGGTCTCACCATGTGGCTGCACGCTCCCCACTCAGCCAGAGACGGCCAAGGGGTCACAAGAGAAGGGGGAGGAGAGTCGCCAGAGAGTGCAGGAGCGAAGCAGCCCGGTACCTGCCTTTGCGCCACATTTCCTTTGCTTCTTGCTGCTTCGGGTTAGAGTTTGCGCCCTCCGCGTTTGACCGAAGAGCTGCCGGAGTTCAGGAGAGAAGCAGCATCCTGTTAAGACCCTCCTTAAGCGAGTGGCCACCCAGCTCACGGGCACCTTTCCTACACTTTGGCGCTTGCTTGAGGAGGGTCTTCCTGTGCACGCACACACTCCCATCTCAGCCACAGACAGACAGAGGGTCAAATGAGGAGAGGGAGAATAAGGGTTGCCCAAAGGGAAGTTGCAGTGGCTGGCAATCGTTCCTCACCCAGCCCGGATTTCCAAAAATATCCAATAAAGAAATAAGAGGGTGAGGGGTGAAGGGCGGGGCCAACCAGTAATGGGACACGGAGCCGTAGCAGAGGACTCAAAGAGCCACATGCGTCTCTGGAGCCCCGGGTTGCCAACACCCGGTCTATGTCCTATTTAAATTTTTTTAATTGGTTCTGTTCTTTAGAATTCTACTAAGCCTTTTTTTCTGTTCTGTCTGTAACACTTCCCTAAATATTTCTTTCTTCCCCATTCTTTCCTCCCTAGTGGGAGGAAAATAAATTCTTTCCCATTTATTTAACACTTCCCTAAACATTTCTTTCTTCCCCATTCTTTCCTCCCTAGTGGGAGGAAAATAAATTATGTAAAATAAAGTGGATCCTGTACCTATAGATAATTTATGCAGGCTAGAGAATTTGATTGTGGAATCTGACAAGTGATTGTTAACCTGGTATGGAAATACATTCACTTTTTTTACTCGGTTCAGCCTGTAGTATTTGGAGAGCCCAGCTGCCTACGGTGCAAACTATTAAAATGGATTGATTTTTTTAATATACCATTTCTAATGAGATGGATTATAAAACAGGCACAAAGAATGGACAATTGACAAAAAAGAAACATTTTAAAGATTAATCATAATTAACTGATAAATTATGCTGCTGCTGGCCCTTGTCCTGGCCACTGATTTTGCATTAAAAGCTAAAAGTAAGGCCAGCTCTGTTGTCTATTTCCAAATGGCTAGCAGGGTGAGCACATCCAGTCATAAAAACCTATTTTACCAGAAGACGAAATGAGTGACATTGTCCCTGCTCTGTGTGCCTTTTAAATATCCACACCTCAGTGGGATAATATGTATATTTCCAAGCAAAGCAGTGAACTGTAGCCATCTACCATTTTTGTAGGACCCACAACTGTTCTTGCAAATAAAGATAGATGCTTACCTTATGCTTTCCAATGTGCTTTCCCCCCAGTATTTAATCATTAAAACCAGTCAGATGGTGCAGAGGGTCAAAGAAAAGTTCTCGAGTGCCTACCTCTGTTGTGCTATATTTAGTATTATTACTGTTTTGCAAAATATTTCAAACCACAATCCATATATTAAAATACTAGAATGATATACAATGAGTATGATTAAACTAAAATCATGCCAGAAGAAAATATGCAATTGAAATGGTACAGCAGATAATTTTAACTGATACCTTAGAACAGTGTTTCCCAACCTTGGCAACTTGAAGTTATCTGGACTTCAACTCCCAGAATTCCCCAGCCAGTATTCGCTGGCTGGGGAATTCTGGGAGTCGAAGTCCAAATATCTTCAAGTTGCCAAGGTTGGGAAAGACTGCCTTAGAATGTAGGGAGGATTGGTTCTTTTATTTTCTTTCCCCCCTTCTATTTTTTCTTTTGAGTTAATGCTGATCGTGCTTTTGTTTTGATTTAATAAGGGCTGTGGTGGCGCAGTGGTTAGAGTGCAGTACTGCAGGCTACCTCTGCTGATCACCGGCTACCAGCAGTTTGGCAGATCAAATCTCACTAGGCTCAAGATTGACTTAGCCTTCCATCCTTCTTGAAGTGGGTAAAATGAGGACCCAAATTGTTGGGGGCAATCTGCTGATTGTGTAAACCGCTTAGAGAGGGCTGTAAAGCACTGTGAAGCGGTATAAAGGTCTAAATGCTATTGCTATTCTTGGGAGTAAATATGATTGTATTATTTTATTGCAACACTGAAGTTGACTTCATCCTGTTGTCTCATGTTTTGTCACGAATCTGATGTTATTAAATTACAATGTTCTGCGAGGTTTATGACATTGTTACTATGAGCTGCTTGGGCCAGTGTAGGAAAATAGCATATAATCAAACTAAAAGGAATTTGATTTGTAGAAGAGAGGCTCATGAAGGGTTTATGAGCATAGGTCATGTAAGATACTTTTAATATCAAAGGAGTTTACCTGTAAATAAAATAGAGAAAAGGATGGACTATGGATTCAGGGTCTCCTTGTAGATTTAAAAGCCAGTTCACTAGTTATGAGGAAAAAAAATGGCTTATTGAATTGTGTGATTTCAACTTCACTAGAAAACATAGAAACATAGAAGACTGACGGCAGAAAAAGACCTCATGGTCCATGTAGTCTGCCATTATATTACAGTATTTCCTGTATTTCATCTTACAATGAATATATGTTTATCCCAGGCATGTTTAAATTCAGTTACTGTGGATTTACCAACCACGTCTGCTGGAAGTTTGTTCCAAGGATCTACTACTCTTTCAGTGAAATAATATTTTCTCACGTTGCTTTTGATCTTTCCCCCAACTAACTTCAGATTGTGTCCCCTTGTTCTTGTGTTCACTTTCCTACTAAAAACACTTCCCTCCTGAACCTTATTTAACCCTTTAACATATTTAAATGTTTCGATCATGTCCCCCCTTTTCCTTCTGTCCTCCAGACTATACAGATTGAGTTCATTAAGTCTTTCCTGATACGTCTTATGCTTAAGACCTTCCACCATTCTTGTAGCCCGTCTTTGGACCCGTTCAATTTTGTCAATATCTTTTTGTAGGTGAGGTCTTCAGAACTGAACACAGTATTCCAAATGTGGTCTTACCAGTGCTCTATATAAAGGGATCACAATCTCCCTCTTCCTGTTTGTTATACCTCCAGCTATGCAGCCAAGCATCCTACTTGCTTTTCCTACCGCCCGACCACACTGCTCACCCATTTTGAGACTGTCAGAAATCAGTACCCCATAATCCTTCTCTTCTGAAGTTTTTGCTAACACAGAACTGCCAATACAATACTCAGATTGAGGATTCCTTTTCCCCAAGTGCATTATTTTACATTTGGAAATAACACTTAAAAGAATTGTGCGCATATTTACGGTGCAGAAGAACACAGAATATATTTGTTTCAAACAGGTGCACATGTCTACGACCAACTACTGGCAGCTTTTCATCTGGTTTTTTTTTTTTTTTGTCCCATTATGTAGCTGGGATAAACTGGAGCAAATTGGGCCTGGCAATCAGGGCAAATAAAAATTGATTGAGTTTTTAATTTCAAATTGGGCCTTGATTTTTAATACCCAGCAGTTCTCCAAATTAAGGGTTAAATATAGCTGTTAAATCACCATTTTAAATGTAAAAATATACTGACTCAATTAGAAATCATCAGGCTTTAATGAGAGAGAAAGTCAGTTGGCTGCAACCTTTCAATGTTTTATTTTAAACAGTAGCATGTGGGAGGAAGGAAATGCATAGTTGGTCATTCTGCATCAAGTCTCAACTCTGAATCCATCTTGAGCTATCCTTCTGAAATGAAGCAAAACAGCTACTCTTTTATGGAACAGATGGTTCTGGTTTTTGCAGAGAAGCTCAAGGTTGGGGAGGCAGCCTCTAAATTCACCCCTAATACTGCAGTGTTTGTTGTGACCATCTTTAATTGCAGGCGAGAACAGGTGGACATAGAATAAAGAACCTTGATTTCTGAGAGTGCTTAAAGTTTAAACAATATTTCTTTGATTTGTGGATTAAAAATACACCCAGCTTAGTAAT
This sequence comes from Erythrolamprus reginae, assembly GCF_031021105.1. Classification (NCBI taxonomy): domain Eukaryota; kingdom Metazoa; phylum Chordata; class Lepidosauria; order Squamata; family Dipsadidae; genus Erythrolamprus; species Erythrolamprus reginae. Next base: position 388,770,193 of record NC_091950.1, on the reverse strand, counting down.
AGCTGTGTCAATGTTTCAATGAAAACAAACAGCAGCCTTTTATGGCATGGGTCCAGGGTATTTGAGGGGACCTCAGAAGTTGTCTCAGCCCAATGGGACCAGCCTGCCCCACTGATTTTAGAGGAAAGAACCTACTTCATATTCCATTGGCCAAAGAATTTTGATTGGCAGGGTCCAGGAACTGTACCTTTTCTGCTGTGGACTCCACTACCCTTGCAATATTCTTCCACCAAAGAGTAAGGTCCTCCCCACACTCCAGAAGAGCCTAAAAACTTAACTTTGCCACTGAGCCCCCGATAGTGGGTGACCGGGTAGAAAAGAGTTGTACCCTCAAAACACTCACCCACTTGCTTTTTAGCTTTCAATTCATTTTTTCTACTTTAACTAGTTTTCTAGTATTTTTTATCTTTTATTTTATTGTAAGCTGTCCGGAGTTGCTTTATTGGCGAGGTAGGCAGCATAGAAATTTAATAAATAAATATCTTTATTTGTTTTATTAACCAAGTCCCAGTTATTTGATAAATAGGTTTATTTGTTTTCACCTTCTTTAGTTTTGAGGCTGAAGGCATCAGTTCACATCCCATAAAGCTCTATTGGGAGAGTTTGTCACTATCACACAGGCATGTTGTGATGATAAAATGAAAAACTAACAAACTACAGTATGTGTTTTCTCTTAACGTTATGGAAATGTGAAGTACATTAGGGGTAGGGAACAGAACTCAATGGGAACTGTCCCAATGGTTTATAAATTCAGATAAGCAGTGATGGGCTACAAGCCAGAACGCTAAATTGCGCTCACCGCTGCGGCTCATAAGTTCTTGCGGGGCCAGCGTGATTTTGCTGCTGCACCTGTGGAGGCAGCAAAAACGCACACGGAGCCACAGGTGCGCCCGTGTTTCGGCATGCGTGGAAGCAAAAAACACCTCTCCGAAACACAGGTGCACCTGCGGCTCTTTGCAAAATTGCGCTGGCCCTGCAAGAACTTGCAAGCGCAATTTAGCATTCCGGCTAGTAGCTTACTGCTGCACATAAGTAACACAAAGTGAAAATTGGGATATTGTAAACACACGACAATTTGTTTGTGTGATAAAACGTATCAGGAAAGACTTAATGAACTCAATCTGTATAGTCTGGAGGATAGAAGGAAAAGGGGGGACATGATCGAAACATTTAAATATGTTAAAGGGTTAAATAAGGTTCAGGAGGGAAGTGTTTTTAATAGGAAAGTGAACACAAGATCAAGGGGACACAATCTGAAGTTAGTTGGGGGAAAGATCAAAGGCAACATGAGAAAATATTATTTTACTGAAAGAGTAGTAGATCCTTGGAACAAACTTCGGGTTTGGCGTTTGGGTTCAGGAGGAAATAGTATAAGGGCAGACTAGATGGACCATGAGGTCTTTTTCTGCCGTCAGTCTTCTATGTTTCTATTTACAGTTCCAGCATAACTTCTCAGATGTTAAAATATTAAGAATTTTGAATGCCAGTCCTAGTTTGTAAAGTTTAATGAGAGGCTATGAATTCTATTTTGTTAAGAAAAAAAAATGAAAGAAAAAGAGGGTAAAAACAGACTACTTATAGCTTTGGGATAATCAGTTGCTTCTCAGATACTTCTTGAAATTACTATTGTAAAAGGCACATTAAACACAGGTCATACATATGCAGCCCAGGGTATTGTAATGTAGGGTTAGAGTCTTGGATGAGGACTGGGAGATTCTAGTCTCAATAAAGAAGAATATTTGTAGCTCAGGGTTGAAATGATCCTTGGTGCTCTTTAAGTTTGATTGTTTTCTTGCAGATGTTTCATTACCCAAACTAGGTACTACCATCCATGCTACTAAGAAGTGGGGTTTGCTCTCAGTTTTTATTTTAATGGTTTGCCCTGTCAATGTGGGTGGAGTAGCCTTGGAGGTTCTTTACTGTTTACTGTTAGCTTGTTTGGCAGTTTCTTGATTGAGGTATTGTTTACTTCTTGATTGTTGATCTGATGTTAATCTTGGAGTTAATCTTGCTCATCTGGGTGCTGATTGTTGGTGGGTCTTTTTGTTCCCTTTTTGATTTGTTGATTGTCTCTTTTGCATAGGGTGGAGATATTGTTTATGTCTAGGTGTCTATTGATGGAAATTTCCTAGATTTTTTGTACTTGGCTTGGTTCTAGGATTGTCACAGTTTCCCAATTGAAACT